>NC_071593.1:6294239-6594239 GCF_024509145.1 Vidua macroura | reverse complement strand
CACGGCAGGAGTTTGGAATTCCATGGTCCTTAAGGTCCCTTCCAACCCAAACCCTTCCATGATTCCATTCAGAGGAATGTTCTTGTGTTTTCTGATGGAAAATCAATTTGGAATGGTAAGGAAGTGTTTCCTGTATCAAACCTCTCTGCTGCTAAGGAATCTTCTCCTGAGGTTAAAAGATGTTAAACAAAAGCCACACCATAATTACATAATAAATAAGAGACATTAAAACATTTGACAACCACTGACTCAACAACAGCCTCCTCTCTCCTGCACTGCCTGGCAGAAAAGAACCCTCTAGGAGCCCAATTACCCCAGGAAAATAAACCCAAACAAACAGAAAACTTGGTCACACAATACCAAATTACCTGCAATTCTCGAAGCCTTCAGTAACTGGGAACTCAGCCTTGATATTAACATTTTGTTTCTCTTTGTTCACTGGCAGAGCCAGCAATGACTGTTCAAATAAGAACATTTATTCAGTAATGAAATCATGCAGCTTTAAAAAACCTTCCCTATTCAGCCCCACATCCCCGAAAGACAGGCTGAGACCCTAAACATCCTCCTGGTTTTACCCTCAGTCTGTGGGGGTCAAGCACAGGGGCAGCTGAGCCCCGGAGGCGATTTATTACTAAAGCTTCGGCTGTTTTAACTTTAAAAACACGGCAACTCCAGCCGAGCTCCCTGGCACAGCCCTGCTGCTCCCTAAGGCCGGGAGGAGCAGCCGCGCGGCCTAAGAACGGGCCGTCACCGAGGGGCCGCCTCCTTCCCCTCAGCCCTCCGGGCCCTGCCGGCGCTGCCCCGCCCCGGGCGGGGTCCGCCCGGAGCCCCCGAGCCGCCGCTCTCGCCCTCCCCTCACGGCCCCGCCGCCACCGCCGCCATCACCCACCGGCCCCGCCGCCACCGGAACTTCCGGCCGCCCGCAGCGCGCCCTGCCGGCGCGCGCCGGTAACGGCCCCTCACGGCCGCTCAGGGCTGCTCGAGGGGCCGGGCTCGGCCCCTCACGGGCCTCTGTGGCACTTCATGGTCCCTCACGGCCCTTTATGGCCCTACATGGCCCCTCACGGGCCTCTGGCACTTCATGGTCCCTCACGGCCGTTCAGGGCTGCTCGAGGTGCCGGGCTCGGCCCCTCACGGGCCTCTGTGGCCCTTCATGGTCCCTCATGGGCCTCTGTGGCACTTCATGGTCCCTCACGGGCCTCTATGGCCCTTCATGGTCCCTCACGGGCCTCTGTGGCACTTCATGGTCCCTCACGGCCCTTTATGGCCCTTCATGGTCCCTCATGGGCCTCTGTGGCACTTCATGGTCCCTCACGGGCCTCTATGGCCCTTCATGGTCCCTCATGGGCCTCTGTGGCCCTTCATGGTCCCTCACGGCCGTTCAGGGCTCCTCGAGGTGCCAGGCTCGGCCCCTCACGGGCCTCTGTGGCACTTCATGGTTCCTCACGGCCCTTTCTGGCCCTTCATGGGCCACTGTGGCACTTCATGGTCCCTCATAGCCCTTTATGGCCCTTCATGGTCCCTCACGGCCGTTCAGGGCTGCTCAAGGTGCCAGGCTCGGCCCCTCATGGGCCTCTGTGGCACTTCATGGTTCCTCACAGGCCTCTGTGGCCCTTCATGGTCCCTCACGGCCCTTTATGGCCCTACATGGCCCCTCACGGGCCTCTGGCACTTCATGGTCCATCATAGCCCTTTATGGCCCTACATGGTCCCTCACAGCTGTTCAGGTTCCTCGAAGTGCCGGGCTCGGCCCGTCATGGGCCTCTGCGGCCCTTCATGGTCCCTCATGGCCCCCTGTGATTCTCTGAAGGATTCTGTGATTCTGTGAAGGATTTTGTGATTCTCTGGAGGGTTTTGTGATGCTGTGAAGGATTCTGTGAAGGGTTTCGTGATTCTCTGAAGGATTCTGTGATGCTGCGAAGGATTCTGTGATTCTCTGGAGGGTTCTTTGAGGCTGTGAAAGATTCTGTGAGGCTTTGAAGGATTCTGTGAGGCTGTAAAGGATTCTGTGATTCTCTGAAGGATTCTGTGAGGCTGTAAAGGATTCTGTGAAGGGTTCTGTGATTCTCTGAAGGGTTCTGTGATTCTCTGAAGGGTTCTGTGGTTGTCTGAAGGGTTCTGTGAAGGGTTCTGTGATGCTGTGAAGGGTTCTGTGAAGGGTTCTGTGGTTGTCTGAAGGGTTCTGTGAAAGGTTCTGTGATGCTGTGACGGGTTCTGTGAAGGGTTCTGTGATGCTGTGACGGGTTCTCTGAAGGGTTCTGTGGTTCTCTGAAGGGTTCTGTGGTGCTGTGACAGTGAGCCTGTCCCTGTTGATGCAGGGCTCAGGGAAGGCACACAGACACCTCTCCCTGCCACCTCCCCTGTCTGTATCTGGGGGCTGGTGCCGGTGGCCGCTGTCCAGGGACAGCCACACCTGTCCTCTCCCCTTTCCTGGCTGTTGTTTGTCTCCTCTTCTCGGTGCAGGAACCCACCATCTTGGCACAGCATGAAAGTGCCTAATCAGCTGGCATGAGGGAGGGATGTTGAAGCCAGTCCCAGACTTCAAAGAGCTTTTTGCTTTTGTACCTACCTCAGCCAGAGCACAAGAGATTTATTCACCAGCTGCTTGTAGTATTTCAAACCAGAACAAGGGTCTGGCTCTGGTTTGGGTACACCCCACTGTGTCAAACCCAACTACCCTGAAAGGTTAACGTGGCTTAGAGTTTCTTCCTGAAAATTAAGAGTAAAGTTCCCTTGTCAGGAAAGACAAACCTATGGAGGAGAAATTAAATGAAGTAAACAGTTCGCTAAACAGACTGTTTGTTTAATCAAGACTTTATTGAAGACATTTCAGAAGTTTATGTACAAAACAACATTCCCACCCCCGTATCAGGCTGTTAGTCACCCACTGGGAGCAAAGCAAGTGCCTGGTGTACACTGGCAACCTGGGCACACTCAGAGTTTGCCACAGAATTCACAGAAGTACCAAATTCCCTTGGTTCAGAGCTGGGCAATTTCAGCCTTAGCTCAGTTAGGAACAAAGGAAATCAAAGTTTTTTTCCTGGAAGTAACTGACCATACTGGAACCTGACAGCCTACTCTGGCCTTACTCTGAGGTCAGGTAATTTCATTCTGCTAAGAGCCAGAAGCCACTTTGGGTTTGGAAGTGGAAAGGAAGCAGCAGCCCCTGGATTTAACGTGCAGGTTTGAATCCATTTCAGAGGGCTCCAGGAGATGCCCATCACCGAGAGCACAGTAGTGTTTGCAGGAAGCGTTAGAGCAGAGCAGTAGCAACACCAAGTGAAAGACTCAGCCACTTTGCTTTCCAAATACACCTAGAGAGAGGCTGAGTGGCAGACTGGCTATTTCAACAAGCGTGTAAAAAAAACCCCTAGAGACACAGACAGGAGTGGCAAGGTTCAATTGTGACTGACGAGCTGTTCCTGGAGAGTTCTGTGCACTTCTACCACGGCAGAGTTTCCCCTTGCCAGTCCAGGAAAGAACCATTTTCCTTTTCACCGAGACGGTCCAGAACAGAGAGAATACCTGGGATAGCCTCCTGCACCTGCATGGGAGCCTGGAATGAATCAAGCTTAGGTCAATACTGGGAATATCCTGCAGAAGAGAATTAAATGCATTTAAGGACGCTCTGGAATGCAGGGGATGTATTTTTGTGTGTCACAGCACACGGAGGTCACATTTCCAGCGCTGGCACTCACCATGTTTCCACCCATGTCTGTTTGAAGCCAGCCTGGGTGCAAGGAAATGCAGAGAATTCCGTCTGATTTCAGGTCTGCAGCCAGACACCGGGTGATCATGTTCAGTGCGGTCTGCAGGAGTGGAAACCACCAATTAATGTGCTGTTGATGAGCCTCGAGCACCTCCTCAAGCCCAGCCGGCGGGCACCTCCCTTCCACCCTGCCGGCACAGCAAGGGGCAGGAAGAGGCTCTCAGTAACTCATCCAGACTTTCTGGGAACTCTGAGAGCTCTACCACCACAAACTTACTGCCCAAAAACGAAACTGAGTTGTAATGGAAGATAAAGTAGCATTTGAAACACCTCAGGAGCTGTGAGGAGAATAATATTGACATAAGGACTGTGTTTTTCTGCACTAATCACTACACAAACATTCATTTACTTCTGAACAGGGAAAACAAGCGTTTAACAGCTTATGAGTAGGTGGTGTAGGAGAAACTGTATGTGTGATCCTGACTATCTGTACAAACTCAATCTCTGGGCGTGAGAAAACTAAAAATCCCACCTGTCACTAAGTGACATCACCACGTACA
Source organism: Vidua macroura (assembly GCF_024509145.1). NCBI lineage: Eukaryota > Metazoa > Chordata > Aves > Passeriformes > Viduidae > Vidua > Vidua macroura. The sequence goes on along the minus strand of NC_071593.1, from coordinate 6,589,970 downwards.
GGTCAGCACACCTTTTGCTGAGTTTCCTGCCTGCTCTCTTGGAACACAGCTAATAGAACCCACCCTCGATGGCATCAGCTCTTCCCTGAATGCCAAATCCCCCGGGATTTGTATCAGAGCAGGGATTTGGGAGCCTGTTCTCCAGAGGCTGCTCCAGGTGCAGTGTTCCACAGCTCCCATTCCCACCCACGTGAAGAACAAGAACACTTTTTGTGTCCACAGAGGTGCTGCACCCCTTCCTACGGTCAGCATGGTCTCTACCTGCCCTCAACCAGGGAGCACAGCCCAGGGCAGCCCACAAACCTTTGCTATCCTGTAGGGATAGACCTTGAGGAACATCTCATTGGCCTGGACGAGCTGCATGGAGGCAGCCAGGGAGGACATGTTGATGATGGCAGCTCTGTGACAGCCCATGCCAGTGCCCAGCTGTGCTGCCTTCCTCAGCAGCGGGAGGAATGCCTGTGAAAACCAGAGTTTGCTTTCATTTGGCCATTTGGATCATTCCCTCCTTCAAAGCAGGAATCCCAGCAGAGCTCTGTGCCACCAGCACAGCGTGGTGATGGCTCCTCTGACCCACTGGCCAGAGGAGACTTTCCTCCAGCAGCCTCCTCTGCCCACCTGCTGTCCCCACCTGCCACGAAGTGACCCCACACCAGGTGCACAGACAGCAGCTCCAGACAGGCAGGTCCCCGTCAGAACTGTCTCTGTGCAGCTCCAAGGGGATGAATGCCTGGGCAAGCCCAGCTCTCTTGTGGAAAAGCCCCAGATGAAGCCCATCCCTGCCAGTCCTCACCTTGGTGACCATCAGCTGGGCAACGGTGTTGGTTTCATAAATGGTGAGCATGGTCTCGGCTGTGACCTCCTCCAGCGAGGCGAGCACGTTGATGCCAGCGTTGTTGATGAGGCAGTTCAGCCCTTTGTCTCCCACAATTTCTTCCACTTCCTTGACCACTTTCTTGATGCTGTTCTCACAGACCACATCTGCACGGAGGAGGCAGGAAGAGCCCCAGTGTGAGCAGTGCAGGGTGTGCCTGGCACGAGACAACCCTTGCCAAACCAAAGCTGAGGCTCAGTGGGGACGTTTGGGCAGCACACAGGTGAAAATGCACAGATTTTACTGAATTACATTTCCCCAGTGTTATCTTAAGATGGTTTTCAGCTGCTGGAGATCGTGCCTAGCTACTGATCACTCAGGAGACCAATTTTTTTAAGATGCACTCACCTAAGCTGAAGAAATTCCAGAAGTAAAGCCCTTTACTCACCCAGTTGCAGGAGCTTGATGTTGCTGTATTGCTTGCTAAGCTGCTGCAGTTCCTAGGAAGAAGAATTATTTTTATTTTATATATATATATATATATATATATATATATATATATATATATATATATATATGTATATCTCCATGGCTATTACATGAATCACTTTGAATTCTGCACCTCCAGAATTGCAACTGAAATATTTTCATGATTGGACTGAAGGCAGAGATTCTCCTTTGTTTTCCAGCCTGCTGAGCAGCTTTCCTAAGAGCCAGATCAGGAAATTGGACTCTTCCCCTGCTTAGTTCAGACTCCAGTGTGCTGGATTTTTAGTGGGATATTTCTCAGTTTTAGTGCTCAGTTCTCAGCATTCCAGTAAAAATCCAGTGCCTCCCCAGTTCTGTAAGAAAAGGGAAATTCTCCTGAAGCTCAGCTAGTGCTGGACATGAGTGCTTTTAAAAAGCCATTTGAAATTCCCGTTTGCAGGAAAATTTCCCCAGCAGTTTCCCCATGGGAATTTCGTTTCCCCAGCAGCCTCGTTAGCGTCAATTCTTGTAAGTGGAGGTGAAGCCCACCAAGAAATCAGTCTGAGGCACAGCCACTGTCCAGGAGAACAACTCCCTCCCTGCTGGAGCTCACTCATCTGCCTGTCAGCACGGCGGGCTGGTGCTCCTGCAGAAATCCGTGCTCTGCGCTGTTCCGGCTGCACAGAGTGTGTCCAAATTGGATTTATGGGCCCAGCTGGAATACTCAGGTTTCTGTGCCATGAAGCCAAGTGGGAAGCGTGGCCAAAGACAACAGATGGATTCCATATCCCCAGTCATGTTCAGGAGACACAGCAACCTGGCCAAACATTCCAGCCCCAGCAAATCCCTTTCTTTGGGAGCCCTTTGGGAATAGGGGTCAGGAGGGCAGGTTTGGAAAGAATCCTTCTCTGCCCCTTGGAGACACTTTCGGGACTCGGTGTCCTCTGACAAACCATAATGGATCACATCTTTTATCTCACATCAGAGCCTGCAGGGTTCTCTCCAGGCTTGTTTGGGAGATTTGTTCTCCCACCGAGGCCAATCTACAACTGCAGTTAAGGCTATTAAGGGGAGTGGGAAGGAAAAACAAGTCAGAAGCACAAAACCAGAAGACATTCCTTGCTTTGGACAGGGCTTGGTGGGACAGATTTCCATAAATTAAAGGCCCAGAACACACTGTCTTGTTTATTGATGCGATAGCTCTGCTGTGTCAAGGCCTGCAGGAATTCTGTGCCTTTGGATTGTCACTGGATCTCAGTTTGACAGTATCACTCAGAGCATAATAAACTCCAGGAGTGCTCTGCCTTCTCCAGGTTTGTCCATTTATTTATAGTTCATTTATTTATATGCTTTACTCTCTGACAGAAAGGAGCTACCAGCTCCTGCTGAAAGGCAGGAGCTGCTCTGAGTAGCAGCAGGCATTGAGAGGCTTCTGAAGTGAGCAAGCAATATTTTCAATTAAGAACTGAAGCATTCTCCAGTACATAGCATGAAATTACAATAGCTGCATGCAAATTAGGTTTAAAATTCAATGGGTTCTCCAGTTAATTACTTAGTTAACAAGTGACTCCCACTTCAGGGGTTTAAATTTCTGAGAAGCAGCTCCCAGGCACAAAGCTGATCTAGACAGCTTTGGTCTTCGAGAATGTTACACCTGATATAAGCTGAAAAATCCAGTTAGAACATCTAAAAGTTGCAGGAAAGCCTATTTTCCCCCTCCTGTGACTAGAAGGAAAATGAGAAAAGGAGGACTGAGACACGTAGGTACAGCCAACATATCCCAGCTAAAGCATTTTTAATTAGTGTGCTATGACAGATAATTTAAAAACAAACAAGACAAACAAAACCCAACAAAAAGCCACAACACAGCTCCCTAGCACTGTGTTTATTTAGCATAGTAGCTGTAGAACTGCTCTGCACCTGAACAATCACCCCTGAGAATCAACTCGTGGGCAGTCCAAGACGAGAATTAAACTCTGATTAGCATCTGTTGTTTCCTGCTTGCTGATTTTTAATTACGATTAACAAAGAGTCAGCCTATTCTGATTCAAACAAGATCCTCTGGCACTCAGGGCTCCGGAGGCAGACTCCTCAGCACGCAGGGTATTTATTGCTAGATTTCAACCAGGAATGTTTTGTTGTCTTTGTCATTTAGCAAGATTTACTTTGCCTTCTTTATGAAAGCATTATCCACTTCAGTTACAGCACTTGGAAAGGGCCTGGCCCCATTCAGCCAGTTGGAAGCAATCAAGCCAAACAAACACAGCCTGCGGGCAGGATAAAGGTGCTTGGGTATCCTTCACCTCATCCTACTTGCACTCGGGACAAAGCCAGAGGTGTATCCCATTTTTCTGCGTCCCTCTGAGACAGCTTTTCAGTATCACAGTGTACAGCCAGCTCAGCGTTCAGCCCTGGAACAGCTTCCACAGCACTGCCCTGACCCACAGCCCTCTCTGACTCCAGAAAAACCAGACCTCGCTGCTGTAGGAAGTGTAAAACACTTCCAGAAAAAAAATAAAATCAAATAAAACGACTCTGCAATAACCCAAAATTAGAAAGACTTCAAGAATGCCCCCTCTACCTGATATATATTCAGAAATGCCCCCTTTGCCTGATATATCTGGTGCACAGATCCCTCAGCTGCTCTTCCCAGTTGCAAAGCACATGGCTAAAATACGTGTTAAAGGGGAAAACAAGCCCCAAACCTGACAGAGACAGGCTGACAAGGGAACGGGCACAGCTTGTAACCCAATCTGCTTCAGAGCAAGGGAAACTTCACATTTAGCCCTGGAAGCTTCCCAGAGCTCTGCAGAGGACTCGAGCAGTGAGGGATTTGTTCACCTGGGAACGCGCTGGGGCTTGGGGAGAGCAGGAGGAGCGGGAGATGCTCCCGTGCACATCCCACAGCTCTGGGCACTTTTAATTTTATTTATTCACCCCACGGCCACCTCCTCCTTCTCCCATCACACAGGGCACCCCAGGGGCTGCACCGTTTTTAAGCGCAGTCCTTTAGGGCAGAGTTTTCCCTTTTATGGGAAAGCAGGATGGGGGGAGGAAGGAGCAAAGAAGGAAAAGAGGAGTGTGGGGAGAATTCCAGCTTGTGCTGGCTCCCTGGTAACGACAGCACTGGGGTTGTGCCCATCTGGAGAGCAAAAACAGGACATCAGGATTATTTCCTAGGAGATTTGTAGCTGCTCCCACTGTCAGCGCTGGAGCAGCCCAAGAAAAGGCAGACTGGGATCAGAGCGCGGCTGGAGGAGTCTCCGATGATGCTTTTCCAGGAGGGGCAGTGGTTATCTGGCTGCCTGCGGGCCTGCTGCACGTTATCGTGTGATCTGCAGCCCATTTGTTAGGCAAATGTTCTGGGGAGGCCACCTAGGAGCTCCTCAGCCCCAGAGCTCGAGTTTTCACAACTTCTGCCAGCACAGACTCACATGCAAAAGCCTGCAGCTGTTCCGCATTACCCCAAGGTTAGGGAGTTACAGGAGATGTGCTGCTTTTCCCGGTGAAGAGAGGAAAGCAGAGTCAGAATTCCCCAGCATCTTTGGAAAAGCAGGTCCTTAGGGGCTCTTCTCTGTCCACTGTTTGGAGGGCTCCAAAATACTCAGTCATCACTCTGCTGAGAGATTCTTGCCCAATGTGGGACTGTGTTTGCCAGCAGCTAAGCATATTTAATCACTTTTCCTCTAAAAATTGGATTATTTTTTAAAAGCCTTTTCATTTAAGCTCTGCCCATCTCCATTCTGCCACGGGAAAATGCTGCTCTGCCAAACCAGAGGAGAGCAGAATTTATAGGAACTGTCCAAAGTTGCCGTTCTCCAGGTTCATCCTCTCATGCAGGAGAGGAAGTGGGGGGCAATCCACTTGTACCAAGGAGGATTTTTTGTGTGGGCAACAAAAAGCCAAGGGGAAAAACCAAAATTAGACCACCTGAATTGCTGCCAAGAGAAAAAGCACTGACCCGGGTGTGCAGAGAAAGAAAAATTCCCTCAACCTCACAGCCCACAAACAGATCTGAGATGGGCCAAGCCCATTTCACGTGCCCCAAGCTGAGCCTGCAGTGCCAATCCCTGGAGAGCAGGAACCCAAACTCTGGGAGTTCAAGATGAGCCTAAACTCTGAGTGTTCAAAATCTGACTGGAAATGCAGTGGCAGCAAAGGCTCCTCTCTGAGAAAGAAAGAAAAAATAATAAAAACGACAAGAAAATCACGGAACCTTTGCCTTTCCTGCCACACTCAGCAGCACTGCCAGGCTGGAGCCAAGCTTTGAGAGCAGCAGCTGAATTTGGTGCTGCCATGACCGAGATTCCCAGTGCAGGTCTGTTCTTGCCCTCTGCCAGCCCCAAGGACCAGTGGGAACACCCTGAGAGGGTCAGAAAGTTTTGTGCCAGCTCCGTGCATTGCAGATGGGGCAGATAATGCTGGTGAAACCACTACAATACCTTTAGTAAAGATTTCTCTTCCTTGTGGAGTTTCCAAACCCATCTGTTAGAAATCTGCTTTCAGCTGACTGCAGAGGTTTCTATTGATGTCCTGCCAAAGCACAGCACATGGCCTAGAGGTCCTTACAAAGAACAAAAACCCACCCTGATCCACCAAGGACAAAACTTGCCCCCCTAACAAATAAAGAAAGCTCAGGATGCACCCCATGTGGCCGGCAGGATCCCCAGTGGGGTTGCTGGAATGTGGCTCCTGGCCAGTTTCCTGCCTACAGGAGACACCCTGCCAGAGGCTTTCCAGGTTTCTCCCACCAGCAAGGAGTGACCCAGACTGCACTGTCTGAAGGCTGTTTCATCTTCCTGTGCAGGTTTACAGCCCTTTTGCTCCAGATTTTTAAATACTGACCACACACAAAAAAAAAAAAACCAGAACAACCCAAAAAACCCAAACCCAAACTGATGATTTGTGCTGAGATTTGCCCGTGTAATGTTTCCTAGGAAGCTCTTCCTGCTGAAGGAACCATTTCACTTCTCCATGTAATGGATCCGAGACTATTATGATGAAAAATCACGGGGGCCAGTTGGTGAAAAAGAGAAAAAAACCTCCCTCAGCAGTGGCTGAAGCAGCTTTAGGACAAACAACCACGCAGGGAGATTTTGATCTAGCACAGGTCAGATGTCTCTGCTGCTTTCCTGTGCCACTGCTACACCCGGCTCTTGTGCAATCGTTCGTAGGAAATAGGGCTGGGAGCGGTGCCAGCTCGGGTAACAGCAGTTAAAAGAGAACAGAATGGAGTGCATTTCTGCTCAGGTGCTGCCAGGAGGGGCTCGGGGGGAGCCACAGGGAGCAGCAGCCCTGAAAGGGAGCTGTGCACCTGATCCCAGCCTTGCTGGGCTGTTTCTCTGCACTTTCATTCAGAAATACCCTAAATGTACCTTTGTGCTGGAGACTTTTTTTTAAAAATGAAGATATTTCCCTTCAGTTTCATAAGGACCTGCAGCTGTTACCTGGCCAACCCTGTCCCACATCCTGAGCACCACCTTTTAGAGGTTTGTTTTTTGGTTTTTTTTTGTAGCTAAGCAGTAAACAGAGTTGCTGCATTTGGTTTATTGCTAGGACGGTGTGATCACAATCTGTGTGAAAGGAACCAAATCCCCCAGAAGGAGCGGACACAGGGGCTCTGTTTCCCTCTGGATTTTACCTTTTGCCTTGCTGGAGACAGGGGAGATGCAGGAATGGGGCTGTGGGTATCAATTCTCCTTCCAAATGCCTGGGCCGTTCCGGAGGGGTTCGGGGCGGTGGCGGGGCTGAGGGCTCGGCTTCCCGCAGCTCCGGGAGGAGCAGGGGGATGGGTTCCTGTGGGAGTTTCTGTGCTGCCCAAATCGCCCCTCACCGAGGAGAGCCGAGATCAGCCTGCACGTACAACAGGTGACGCTGCTGGTCACAGAGTCACTGATCACCCCCAGCCATTTGCCTCCCAAAAGTTTGAGAGGTGTGCGAAATTTTGTCTGTGAAATTTGAGTTTAAAAGGCTCCTATAAAAGTCTGTAGGAGTCCCAGAAATGCTGCAGCAGCAGGGACTTGGGCTGCAATGGGAGAGAGAGGGCACCAAGTGGATCCACGAGCTGCAGGTATCAGAAACTCCTGTTTCCAGCAGGAACTCTGAGCCCTGCCCAGCAGAGAGGGGAGCTAAGAGAAGTCTTTAATTCATTGCTCATCTGGGCTTTCTCACTTGTTGCAAGTGCAGCAGAGGAAAGGAGGCAGGCAGGGCACACGGCTCCTGCTGGGGACACAGACACGCGTGGAGAGAGAGAGAAGGAAAGCTGTGGCGGGTTTCTCCCACGGGAAAGGTTTCTGAGGGATGATGGGCTGCCCCTGCAGGGCTCCGGGCCGTGCAGATCTGGATAAGGACAGGACAGACATCTCCAGCAGCAAATCCAGCGAGAAACTCGGGGATGAAAGGAGGGGGGTGGCAGGAGCGTTGGAGATGCTGCAGCTGCCTGGCCGTGTCCCGCTCGCTCTCCTCCTCCCGGGAACGCTCCCCATCATCGGTAAACCCCAGCTCCAGCCCCGGAGACCTGCCCGGTGTCGGCTCCTGCCCCGGATGGGAGCTCCGTCCCGGCTCCATCCCAGCCCGGGAGCTCCGTCCCGGCTCCATCCCAGCCCGGGAGCTCCGTCCCGGCTCCATCCCAGCCCGGGAGCTCCGTCCCGGCTCCATCCCAGCCCGGGAGCTCCTTCCCGGCTCCATCCCAGCCCGGGCTCTCGCTGCCGGCACAGGGATGCTCGAGATGTTCCGCTCTTCCGAAGTGCCTTCTCCTTCCTCCCGACCCCTTTACCCCACTCCGGGGACCCCCGGCGCCCCCGCCCCGCTTACCTGCGCCTTCTCGGGGTACCGGCAGGTCGCAAAGACCAAATCCGGGGAGGGGCTGGCGGCTGCGAGCCCCCGCACCAGCCCCAGCCCGATGCCGCGGCTGCAGCCGGTGATGAGCACGGAGCGGCAGCGCGGCTGGGCCATGCTGCCTGGCCCGCTCCGCTCCGCTCCCGGCGCTTCTTAAGCCCACGCGGTTCTCAACCTGCGCCGTGCGGAGCCGGCCCCGCCGCCCCGGGCCCGCCCCCGCCGCGGCGCCTCCCCCGCCCGGCTCCGGGGCAGGGAGAGAGCGGCCCGGGGAACGGGAATTGGCTTTTCCCTCCCGGCTCCGGGAGAGAGCGGCCCGGGGAACGGGAATTGGCTTTTCCCTCCCGGCTCCGGGGCAGGGAGAGAGCGGCCCGGGGAAGGGGAATTGGCTTTTCCCTCCCGGATCCGGGAGAGAGCGGCCCGGGGAACGGGAATTGGCTTTTCCCTCCCGGCTCCGGGAGAGAGCGGCTCGGGGAACGGGAATTGGCTTTTGCCCCTCACGGTTCCAGGGAGAGAGCGGCTCGGGGAACGGGAATTGGCTTTTCCCTCCCGGCTCCGGGAGAGAGCGACCAGGGAAAGGGGAATTGGCTTTTCCCCCTCCCACAAGGACCCGAGCCCATCCCGCTCCCGGCGGGTGCCCAAACCCTGTTCCACTTCAGAGCCCTGCGTGTGGCAGAGCAGCCCCTGAGCCCTCTGCCCCTCATTATCGGCCCCACAGAACCGGACAAGGGTGAACTCGCTCCCCCCGGCAGGCAGGAGTGGGCAGAAGGATTCAGCTCTTGAACGGGGGATGAAGCAGAGGGAGGAAGGAATGAATCCCCATTTCTGGAACTCCTCACGTTCCTGCCGAGGCTTTTTAGGGTGTGCCAGGCACCACATTTCTGTCCCTTCCTCACAGTGGGTGACCTGGTCCTGGAAATCACCACAGGATCCTGCCCTCAGCTCATCCTCACCCTGTCCCGTGTGCCTTCCCAGATCAATAACCTCTTTATTACTCATCTGCACACTCGTGCAGAAACTGGGAGATGGAGGTTTAAAGGCTCTATTACATCTGTAAGCATAATATTGCCCTTTTCTTTTATAAAAGATCACTACACTTTTAAAATATTTTCATCCTTCTAGAGGTTAAGGATAGACTCTGCCCTTGAACTTGGGAAACTGAAGAACAAAGATTTGGTAATTTTGAAAAACTCTGTGGAAAAGCCTCAAACAGCTGCTGTGTCTGCCTCGTTTCCCTTTTGTTGGTTTAATTCTAAATACCTGCAACAGCTCCAAAAATGTACAGGATTTATTTATATTAAAGTATTGCTGCTGCATAGCTCAGGTTTGATGTTACATCACATTCCCGGGGGAGATGAAGATGACAAAAATCCTTCCAGACATTTCTCCTACCTCAGACAGTGCTGGCTGTGAGCAAAGCTGACCAGGGGCTTCTGGAAGAGCCTGGATTCCTGTTCCCTCAGGCTGGGGGAAAAGCTCAGCCCTGTGCACACAGCAGCTGTGGCAGGAAGCCAGCAGCAAGGCTGCCCTGGAGATTGATACCTGTTTTTTCTTCCAAATAAAGCTCCATTCCAGCAACTTCTGTCTCACAAACAGCCACACTCCCCTTTCCCAGGTGCTTTAATTTCATCCATCACCTTCCTGCCCACATTTCAGAACCATTTCCTTTGTGCATTACCACTGCTCTGGTGGGCTTGGAAAAGCTTTTTTTTTTATTAAAATCCCCATCAAGCCTAAAACTGCTTAGTGACCTTTGTGCTTGGGATGATGGCACAGCTGGAATTTTGCACAGCAGGGATTGGCAGCCTCTGGGAAATCCTCTGGGCTCTCAGCTGGGAAAGCTTTGGTGGCCGAGCCTCTGCTGACACAACTGCAGCTCTGACAGAGGGAATTTACAGCTGGGTGAGCCATTTTTTGGGAAAACATAAAGCCTGGGTGGGTGGCCAAAGCAGGCAGGAGGTTTTACTGAGGGAAGAGCAGGTGGGATTTATCAGAGGAATGTGGATCAGTACCTGGCCAAGCCTGTAGTGTTTTCTACCACTCAGGTTTCAGTGCTGTCCCTTCCAAGCAGAACATCCCAGAGCAGGAGGAATTGCAGGTGAACACCAGGAACAGATCAGGGACCAAACTGAGGGAGGTTCTGATCACTGAGAGCCACGCTGGAGTCACCAGAGGTGGAGAAAACAGAGCCATAACTCACCTGAAGGGCTCAGAGCTGTTTACACACACAGGTGCACGTGGGGCTTTTTATTTCAGGTGAACTTCTGCCAGCTCCAGCCACGGGACCCTGCCCTGCTCAGCAGCAGCACTGACTTCTTCAGTGTCCCAGCAAACCCAGCACAGATGTTCAGCCACCCCAACATTTTCACCCCAAATGTCCCAGCAAACCCAGCACAATGTTCAGCCACCCCAACACTTTCACCCCCCAAGAAGTGGCACAAAGCCCAAGGGATGGGATTCTCCTCAGGCCCAGCTCCTCCTCCTTGCCCAGGTGAGGAGGCCCAGAGCAAACACAGCTCAGGAAACTCAGCTGGGACCTGCCAGCTACTCCTGAAGTCAGAGAAATGCACTTTCCACCTCAAATCTTTGTGGAATGGGGGATTTTATGTTTGGTGCCCAAAACTCCTGCGTTTAAGGGTAAGGGGATTGAATTCCAAGTCTTGCATCTACTGCAGTTTAAAAATCTCTTCATTTTGCACCAGTTTCCTTCCTTATGAGTAGGCACAAGTGGTGTAGCTCATAAGAAACTCAAGGGAATGTAATAGAAAATCAAATACTTTAATGAAATTAGGGAGCATGAGAGTAACAGCTCAGATATACCACTAGAACTGATAGTACTGGGCTGTGGGGCTCTGCTAATTGGTTTTTAAATGCTCTGTTCATCAAGCATGCAGACTGACAAACTACGAATTCTTCAGAGTGTCAAAGATCCTGAGTAAAGAATTTTCAACCACTTCAAATGGATATATAGGAAATGTCTTCTGAGCTGGTGGCCTGCACACAGCATTGCACAGATAAAAATATACTACTCTCAATGCACAGAGCTAAATACTTTCACATTTATCAGAATTTTCTACACAAGTCTTTTTTTTTTTTTTTTTGTTGTTGATAGAATTCAAGTTTTGAATTTTCCGTAGATATCTTCACCTGTATTAAACAAATGCTTATTTACATTGTGGGTAAAGTGTAAAGGCTAGGAAGGCCATTTTCCCATACTGTACTGTAACACTGCAAAATATATATACACAGAGAACCTAATATAGGCAATGGGTCTAAAAAAAAAAGTCACCTCCCACCTGTACAACATCACCGAGCCAGCATGAAAAGAGGGCATTGTTAGCACCAAAGCACTCCCAGGGGGATGAGGAGCTTTCCAGTCCCACAGGGAAGAACTGCCGGGCTCAGCATTCCAAGGATGGGCTGCCTGCAGGACTGGAAGCCCCAAACACTGCACTGTGACAGGGATGGAAATCCTGGAGCAGGACAGGAGCTCCAAGGGTGAGGGTGACAGTGACACCCCGGCACAGGGTGTCCTGACATCACTTCCCACCCTGTCAGCCTTTCCTTTGGATTCATGGATGAGCACAAACTGCTGCCTCGAGCCAGGGGGGGTTCACTAGCCAGATTAACCCTGCACAAGCCACGGGGAACGAGCTCTGCTGGCAGAGGGAATTCCGAGGGAAGCAGCCCTGGTTTGCCAGTGGTGCCAGAGGGAATTCTGGAGGGAAGCAGCCCCATCTCTCACCAACTGTGCCCGGGGTGCTGGAGGGAAATCCCTCAGAAAGCAGCCCTGGTGGGCATTCCCTTGGGAAGCAGCCCCAGCAGGGCTCACTGGCAGGAATTCCCTTGGGAAGCTGCCCCAGCAGCTTGAGAGGCTCACTTCAGAGCTGCCCCAGCAGGCTGAGAGCTCACCAGCAGGAATTCCCCCCGGGAGCAGCTTTGGGGGCTCAGCAGTGACAATTCCCCCAGGGAGCAGCCCCAGCCAGGCTCACCAGTGCTAATCCCCCCCAGGAGCAGCCCTGGGGGCTCACTGGCAGGAATTCCCTTGGGAGCAGCCCCAGCAGGGCTCACCAGTGCCAATCCCCCCCAGGAGCAGCCCTGGGGGCTCACTGGCAGGAATTCCCTTGGGAGCAGCCCCAGCAGGGCTCAGCAGTGCCAAACCCCCTGGGACCAGCTCTGGGGGCTCACTGGTAGGAATTCCCTCGGGAAGCAGCCCCAGCAGGGCTCAGCAGCGCCGATCCCCCCCGGGAGCAGCCCCAGCCAGTCTCACCAGCAGGAATCCCCCTGGGAGCAGCCCCAGCAGGGCTCAGCAGTGACAATTCCCCAGAGGAGCAGCCCCAGCCAGGTTCACCAGCAGGAATCCCCCCGGGAGCAGCCCCAGCCAGGCTCAGCAGTGCCAACTCGCCCCGGGAGCAGCTCTGGGGGCTGAGCAGTGCTGATCCCCCCTGGGAGCAGCCCGGGGCTCACCAGCAGGAATCTCCCCGGGGCTCACCAGCAGGAATCCCCCCAGGAGCAGCCCCAGCAGGGCTCAGCAGTGACAATTCCCCAGAGGAGCAGCCCCAGCCAGGCTCACCAGCAGGAATCCCCCCAGGAGCAGCCCCAGCAGGGCTCAGCAGTGTCAATTCCCCCCGGGAGCAGCTCCAGCAGGGCTCAGCAGTGTCAATTCCCCCCGGGAGCAGCCCCAGCCAGGCTCACCAGCAGGAATCCCCCCGGGAGCATCTCTGGGGGCTCAGCAGCGCCGATCCCCCCCGGGAGCAGCTCTGGGGGCTCAGCAGCGCCGATCCCCCCCGGGAGCAGCCCGGGGCTCACCGGCGGTGCCGGCTGTGCCCGGGGTGCTCGCGCTCGTAGCGGTGCCCAGCGCGCTCGTAGGAGCGGGAGCGCTCGTGCCGGTGGTTGCGGTAGTAGTGGCTCTTCTTCTTGTACTTGCCCGAGTGGTCGGAGCGCTCGCGGGAGCGGCTGCGCGAGCGGGACGAGCTGCGCGAGCGCGACTTGCGCGCCTTGTGCGCCGAGTATTTGCTGTAGTCCTTGGATTTCTTGTAGCTCCGCACCTTGGAACCCTTGTAGGCCGAGGAGCTGTGGTTGAACTGCCTCGGGGGGGAATCGCTGCGGCTCCGCGAGCGGCTGTGCGACTTGGAGCCGCTGGACGTGGAGTAACTCTCGCTTTTCCTGCCAGGAGAAGAGAGCAGACGTGGTGTTCTGGGGTCTTAAGAACTTCATGCTGCATTTTGCTCTCAGTTTGGGTTTTAAGAACTGCATTCTGCTGGTTATTTTGGATTTTAAGAACTGCATTCTGCAGGTATTTGGAATTTTAAGAACTGCATTCTGCAGGTTTTTTTGAATTTTAAGAACTGCATTCTGCAGGCATTTTGGGAATTTTAAGAACTGCATTCTGCAGGTATTTGGAATTTTAAGAACTGCATTCTGCTGGTTATTTGGAATTTTAAGAACTTCATTCTGCTGATTACTTTGGATTTTAAGAACTTCATTCTGCTGATTACTTTGGATTTTAAGAACTTCATTCTGCTGATTACTTTGGATTTTAAGAACTTCATTCTGCTGATTACTTTGGATTTTAAGAACTACATTCTGCAGTTTTTGAATTTTAAGAACTTCATTCTGCAGGCTTTTTGAATTTTACGAACTTCATTCTGCAGGTTTTTTTGAATTTTAAGAACTTCATTCTGCAGGGGTTTTTTTTGGATTTTAAGAACTGCGTTCTGCAGTTATTTTGGATTTTAAGAACTGCATTCTGCATTTTGAATTTTAAGAACTTCATGCTGCATTTTGCTGTTCTCCCACGAGAACTCATCTTGTGTCCTAAACTTCCATCTGGCTACTGGAAAAACACTAATTTTTAGGAACTCCAGTGACAGGAATACTGTGAACACCCACAGCTGGAGCTACTCTGGAGTTCAACGCGCAGCACACACTGCTCAGCCTCAGCCTCTTGGCCATGATCTATCCAAGCTGGCACTGGGAAACCAGACTGGGAGGGACTGGGAGCACACCCTACCTGTGCTTAGGGGATGCAGACCTCGATGGTGACCTTGAGTAACTCTGATCTCTGCTTCCACTTCGACTTCTGCTCTCTCTTCCTTTCTGGACACTGCCAGAGACAAGAAGCACTCAGTTATTTTATTTCAAATACTGATGGGAGAAAAATCAGCTGCTTCCTCATAAAACCTTACCCATTTACTGGGCTGTTGGAGCTGGTTCTCTTGGCTCCCTCTGTTTTCCTTTTAGCATTCTTCATGGCCTGCACAGGTAGCGGTGAAGGTTTATTTCCTTTAACCTCTTTTGGAGACTCTGCAAGAAGAAGCTTTTGTTACCTCTTTGGAAAGTACCTGAAAGGACCTGAGGCTCCCCTCACCCCAGGTCTGCACCAACCAGAGCTGCACAGCTGGGCTCTGCACATGTGTGCACACACAGCCACCCACAAGCAGATCTCAACAAGTTCACAGAAGGCAGAAATTCATCTGAAACGTTCCTGCCAAAGTATTGAGGCAACTGCAAGAAAAGGCAGAAAACCACCCTCCTTTCCTTGCCAATTATTCAGCATTGCTTGAAAGGTAAACTGGGGAAGAAGTTTGTTTGGGTGAATGTGGTGCTCTAGGTGAGACCTGCACCAGACTGGAAAATTTAACCAACAAATTCCTCACCCAGCATCCCAAAATATTACCCCTGCCAGGGCACCTCTGCTTCAGCATAACATACCAGTGGCAAGGATTTGAGCTTATTGCCAAATCCACATGAAAGCAAGTCTCTGGTCTATATGGGTTTAAACTAGTCTTAATTTCAGACTAATTTGATTTTAGCTTTTATCTGATTCAAGAAATCACAAAGTCACAGTGTTATTCAAACCCTGCCAGTTGAGTAGTGCTAGAAGCCATCTTAAAAAAAATCCCCAACAAACTCCAAACCACACTTGTAAATGCTTCCCAAAAGGGTAAATATACATGAAAGATGTGAAAGAGTTATTAAAAATGAGTTATCCACTATTTACCATTTTTTGGGATAGGGGAAAATCCCGATGTGTTATCCAAGCTTGGAACTCCCTCAGGTACCAGACCTTTAGCTTGTGCTTTTGCCTCTTCAATAGCCAATTTCTTCTTTTCTATTTTACTTTCCAGATCAGATAAATCCACCTGTGAACACAGGAACACTGCTTGTGAGAACCGAATTTCCTGGCTACCCACTCCCAGGGAGGGGAATGAAAATCCAAGGAGTCCCAGACAGTGACTGCTCTTTGTTCACTTCCAGGCTTGCAGCTGTGGTTTTAAACAGCCTCAAATTTTCCAGCTCCTGCTCTGAGCTGCAGCCTTCACTGAGGGCTCCCAACATGAAAAAGAACCAAACCTTTTTCCTTGTGTAGAGCTGCAAGATTTTTAAGCAGATTTCTTGAATTTCTTCCTCAGTTGCTCCGAACAGTAAAAACCAATGTGGGCGATTTGGAAGTGGGATCTGAAAGGGAGGGAGAGACAAAGCTCAGATTTCTCCTCCTGTTGAAAGGGCTTGGAAAAAACCCCAAATCCATGGCACTGTGGCTCACCTCCAGTGTCCTGGCTGCCAGGTAAATGCAGGCACAGGCAATGCTTTCTGGCTGGAACCTCACAAAGACATCTGTTCTCAGGCTGTCGTTCATGTAGTTCCTGAAAAACAGGAGAGCAGGAGGTTGCAAGGCACTGCAAAGCTCTCTGGGGTTCTTTTTTTTTTGGGTTTTTGACTTGGTTTTACTTCTACAAGGGCTATTTCTTTCTGCATTCAGTTACTAGACTTCAACATTATATTCCTGTAAATCTAAAGAGAAGCTGAATGATTTTACTAAAACAAAAATAAAAGAAATAACTAAAATAAATCCCTCAAGGGGAGGGACATGTGACAGAAAAGTCTGACTGCTGAAAATTCAGTGAGAAGAGAACCAATTTTAACTTCACTTTTGCTGCTGGATCTCTACTGGCCTGCTCTCATGCAATAAACAAGTTATTTTCATCAAGACAACATACAGTGTGCTCAGAAATACTCAGTTATAGAATTTTAGGTTCACATGTTCCCCTGCAATAGGGCAGAACCAGGTGTCTGGCAAAAGCTGCAGCTCCTGGAGCAGTTCTCCCATGAAATGCAGTCCTCTTCAGCACAGGCCAACTTCCAGTGGCATTTAAGGGTCCGTTTCCATCCAGAAGAGAATTCTTTTTGATGCAAAAAGTCAGCCATAGGAGAAATCAGGGTGTTTGGGAACATCAGTTCAGGAGAACAGTCAGTACTCAGGCAGATCTCCTCTTTGGCACATGAAATAAGGTTTCCAAATTGTCCCATTTCAGTAAGGTTGCTTAAAATGAATATTCACAGAATGAGAAAACTGTAAAATATTGCACATATTCCAGTCAGTACAATGAAGCATTATGCTGTTAAATCTTAAATACACAAAGTAAATTCCTGTGAATCTGTCAGCTGATGTGCTTTAGAAGATCTAGACTTGGGAGCACATATGTCAATAAAGTGTCAGATGGAGAAAAACTAAAACCAGACATAATAAAAGTCCTTAAAATAATACTTTAAGGTAATAATTAACCATGTGGGTACCCAGTATACAAGGATTCACTGACCCCAAGATATCCAAAGCAGAGACCACAGGCCAGGCACCTGCAATGTTTACAAGGACAGAGAGCAGGGATTGGAATCCCAGGAGTTTCCAACTCCCACCTGCCCCAGCTGTCCTCAATTCTTGTTTACACAAACAGCAACTGCTGCCCTCAAAAAAGCAACATTGACCATCAGCTCATCTTTCTGGGAGAAAGGAACTTCTAAACCTGCTCTTGTCTCACTACAAAGAGAGCACAAACCTTTTGGCCAAAGGAGTGATAAAGGAAAGGGTGGCTTGGAACATTTGGAAGCTTTTTTTTTCTGATTTGCCAAATTGAGAACCATGCCAGCTTCCAAGTTTGGCCTCTGCACATCTGCCCTGCGGGCTCAGTCAGACACAGGAGGAAATGAATCCTTGTCACAATAGCTTAAGAAAAAGGTAATGTTGTAAAAATGCACATTTCAAAAAACCAACTATACTGGATACCCACCAGTTTTTGGGTACTGGAAGTAACAAACACGAGCACACAGATGTGTTATTGTAACATCTGACCCCTTTCTCAACTGGGGTAATTCCCTCCCTCCATAACCAGCAGATTCCTGGCAGTCCAGAACTCCCATTCCACTGCTCCATGCAATGCTTCTGGGAAGTGTCTCTAAATATCACATTTTGTGTCCAAGCTTCACACACGTACTAGTTTTTTCATTTAAACATTTGAGATAATTGTATCTTTCAAACTATTCATTTTTTTTTGTTGTTAATTCATCCCTTTTAAAGATTTAAACCCCACCTTAATTCACTTTATCATGTAAGAAACACACCAGATTATAACAGTTAAGAGAAATAGAACATTAAAATAAAATAAAATTTCAGAACTTCAACGCTCTCAGGTTACCAAATATACAAACAATCAAAAAATGCAGAGTAAGAAAAAAAAATAATAAATATAAGCACAAGAAGCAGTTGGCCAGTTACTCTACTATCATGTATATACCACCTGTCTAGAGCCAGCCTTCTCTTTGGAGAGCTTTGGGTTGACTGAAGACGGCAGCTATCCCTGCACCATGGGCAGCAGAGGAGAAGTCTTAGTCACTTACCCTCAGAGGCTACCCTTTGATCAAAAGAGTACAGAAAAGAAAAGTCAAAACTGGTTCTCTACACACAGGTCACAGTACCAGACAGTTCAGTCAGCAGAAATATGGTCTTTGGATTCACTAAAGGTGGTTTTTTGGTTTTTTTTTTTTTTTTTTTTTTTAGACCATTGGTATTGTTAAAAAAGCATTATAGTTTATAAAAGCATTATTTGGCAAAGTTTAAGACGTGGAATTTTACAGAAGCTTCCCACCCCCGAGCAAATATTTATTAAACGAGAGCAATAATGCAGAGAACATTTCTTGGCAAATATGAATCCAGGCTATCCATCTATCCAGTCTCAGAGGCTGACATCTTGCATTATCCACACAGCTAAAAGAAATTGATCTGTGCTGAGGTCTAGATACACCTGAAATCAAGCTCAGGCCCTGGGAAAAGCCATTTCCCAGCACTGGGAACAGACTTGAATTACACCCAAGTTTTCCCTGAAGAAGACCCCAAGGGAACAACTCTAAACCCACCCAACCTTTTCCCTTCAGCTGGAAAGTGAGAGCAGAGAGGAGGGAAGTGAGAAGTCAGGGTGGAAAGCTACCTTACCATTAAAACAGTGCCTCGAACTTAAGAGGCCGCTCAACATTTGGGAAGTAGTTTGGGGCACACCAAGGACAGTGGAGCTGTCTGGGGTGGCCCCAAGCACTGCTGAGCAATGCTGCCCAGTGCCTCAAGTGACATATTTCTGCTACTGCCCCTTCTGGTCTCTTAGAACAAAGAAAATCAACTTACCATGAGGTCTGGACCAGGTGTTGGTTACGTTCACATTCTAATACCTGAAGGTACATAACGATTATCTGGAAGATATGGGTTATTGAGTTATTAACAAGCATCTGGAGAGCCACCTGCTTATTTCAGAGGGACATCCATGAGGCATCTGTGATCCTCTTTCAAGGCCTAAAACACTCCACATGAAGTGTTTGCACCATCCCCAGTGTTTATCCACACCAGCTCTGACCTTCCGAGCCCTTCCGTCCTGCTACTCAGCCAGGCCTTGTCTCCACCTGGGCTTGATCGAGGGATTTTGTGGATTGGTTTTCATTTAGGGATTTTTGTGGATTGATTCTGTTCTCCTACAAACATCACAAATCCTTTTTTAGCTGCAGCCTGGGGAGAAAAAGCTGCTGCCTGCAATCAGCAGTGAGGGAAGTTGGCAGAGAACAGACCTAACGCTGTGCCATGGTTTGTTCAGTTCTGAGAGGTTTTCCTTTGGTTTGGAAGGAAAACAAGGCTGCAGAGAGGAAGAATAATGGCAGAATTCACCCCAATTAACAAACCACAGCTGCCCTCTGGGGTGGGTGACAAAAGGAAATTCTGAATGTCAAGAAGCTCAGAAAGGCAGCCCTGAACAGGAGTTTTTTAGAGGAGAAAAGAGCAAATCTCAAATTGTGTTGGCACAGAAATAGAAGTTCTTTTACCAGTTAAGGCACAGTTTAAACACTTGAGGCAATTGTATCTTTCAAGTAGCATCCCTTCTGACACTTGTTATTTTTATACTGAGCCTTGCCTCAGTTCTAGCCAAGCCTGAGCGTGGTTTTAACACACCCCAAACACTAAACTGGCTCACAGAACTTTAATACCTCAGCACATTCCCAGCAGGAGTGACCATGACAACCCCAGGCCTCCAAATTCCTCCCTGCTTGGGGGGAGCTAAGTTCAGGTGATGTTTTTCCACCACCAAAGCTACCTACTGATCCAATTTGCCTTCCAGGAATACTGAGCACCTGCATCCACCTCGCCGTCACTCAGCAGTGATACGAGACCAATTAGTAAGAGTCTCTTAAATGAGAAAGAAAACATCAGGATGGTAAGAAACTAATCTCACTGAATTCACTGATCAGCATGAGCAGTCCACAGAGCTTCCAGGCAGCCTCCTCAGAGCTTTACAGGACGTGAAACATCGGTTATGTAGTGAATTTATAAAGTACCAACCTTGTGAGGGTGCTTCACGTGAACACAAAATCCCAACTCCTTCAACACTCTTCTTTCTGCCTTAATTATTTGATTCTTCAAGTTCACGTATTCTTGATCCAATATTAGAGGCACAGGTTTTCTGCAAGACAAGGTCAAACTCACAAGATGATCTTAACCCTTAAGGAAACTCAGGCTGAGGTGTGTAAAAATATTAAAAAAAAAAGCATTATTTATAAAATGAAAAAATATTTATTATTAAAACAGGTCAGCTCATGAGATCACTTTGAAATGAGACACATGTCTTCCATGAGATCACTTTGAAATATTCCCTGATTGATGAAAAAGGCAATGATGCTGTTGTGAAGTTTAATAATTTAAACACAACACAGATAATTCAGATTATTCTGGATTCTCAGCTTACTTTTTCTCCCTCAGGTGTCTGAGGCGATGGAACACATTGATCACGTCCCGAATGCGTCTGGGAGCTTCCTCAATTTTGGATGCCAGATGGACACAGGCCATGGACACATGCTGAAAAACAAGCATAAAACATAATATTTTATATAATATTTTGTTCCCAGTTCAGGAATTGAGCTCTTACAACAGCTTAAGGAGAGAAAAAAAACCGTGGCAAAACAAAAAAACATGAAATATTTGACAAAAATCACTATTAAATAGCTTTGTAAAATCATGTTTCTCCATATCTATAATCCCCAGAGTAGTTCCTAACACTGATCACATCTCAGATAACAACTTGCCAAGAGAGATCAGAAGATAAACATGGCAACAAATGTCATTTAATGCTTCTTACCTCCATGGAATGCTTCACAAAAGACTTGGTATAAAAAAACCGCTGGAACAACACCTGTCCTGTAGCCATAGCCACCTAAAAAAAGAGATAATCACAACAGCCATGAACAAAACCACCAAAGAGAAGTTTTAATAGGTTTAAGACTCAGAAGATTAACTAAGCATGGGAGGAAGTTTAATGGTATCTAAAGAAAACTAGAATTGCTACTGAAGTAATTAAGTTGTCCAAGACATTATCAATGCTTTAAATACTGCTTACAAGTCAAATACAGACAGAAAATCCCAATTTTATTTTATAAAAAATGCGAAAATATGCTCGAAGTCATTAAATGAATAATAAACAACAAGAAAAAAAAATCCAAAAAGCCAATAAAGTTCAAAGTTATTAAAACTACGTCAGAAAAAAAATTTGCTTTTTGGGCGTGGAAAGTGAGGAGCAATCTAATCGCGTCATGATTTGCATACATTTGAATATGCTAAGGCTCGTAATCGCGTCATGATTTGCATACATTTGAATATGCTAAGGCTCGGTAGCTGGGAAGTTTTACGCTCAGAGAGCAACGAGGCTGTTCGGCCTGAAGTTCTCCGGGGAAACAAAACCTCCCCGAGGTCACCGGGGCTCCACGGGAGCCTTAAGAAATCCGTCTTTGCACAATCCTCCCGCGGGGGCGGCGCAGGAAGGCGCTGACATCACCCGCTTCCGGCAGCCGGCGGCCGGGGAAGGCCGGGGAGGCCCGGAACGACCCCCGAGCACCGGGCGGCCCCGCGGCCTTGCCCGGCCGGTAACTGCGGCCCGGCCCCGGGGC
Source organism: Vidua macroura (assembly GCF_024509145.1). NCBI lineage: Eukaryota > Metazoa > Chordata > Aves > Passeriformes > Viduidae > Vidua > Vidua macroura. The sequence continues at coordinate 6,568,600 of NC_071593.1, read as the reverse complement.
CTCCCCGGCCGGTAACCGGGAGATCGAGGCCCGCATAAAGAAGCGCCCGGCTGAGTTCTAGCCCGCTCCCTGCCCGCGCCCAGCCCCACCTGCGGCAGCCGCAGCAGGATCCCGGCCGCCTGGATGAGCTCGCAGCCGGTGACGCGCAGCTCGGTCTCGGTGTCGGGGTCCAGGCCGCTGCTCATGGACGGCGTGAAGCGCAGCGTGTGCTCGGGCAGCAGGCAGTTCTCCAGCGTAATCAGCACGCCCGAATACAGCCGGTCGCCGATCAGCACCGCGCCGGGACCCGGTACCGGCGCGGGAGCCGCACCGGCCGCCTGAGGGCCCGCGGGGCCGCCGCCTCCCGCCGCCGCCGCCATTTTGTGCCGCCGCCGCCTCGCTGGCTCCGCGCTCCTTCTCCTTCCCCCACCAGCATCCGCCCCACGCCGATTGGTGGAGCGCGGCGGGGCCGCGGCCGCTGATTGGCTGAGAGGCCGTGACGCACGACGCCGCCCGGGCCGCGCGCGGCGCGGTGACGCAGCGGCCGAGAATCCGGACAGGGCGGGGCCGCGGCGCCCTCAGAGCCGGACCCGCCCCGGGACGGGCGTGAGGGGGCTGGAACACAGCGCTCACCGAGTCAAATATCTTTGTTTACTCCCTAAAAAACCACACTATGCGCTCACCGAGTTAAATATCTTTGTTTACTCCCTAAAAAAACACACTATGCGTTCACCGAGTTAAAGATCTTTGTTAACTCCTTAACAAACCACACTATGCGCTTACCGAGTTAAATATCTTTGTTTACTCCCTAAAAAACTACACTATGCACTCATCGAGTTAAATATCTTTGTTTACTCCCTAAAAAACTACACTATGCACTCATCTAGTTAAATATCTTTGTTAACTCCGTTAAAAATCACGCTATGTGTGTCCTTAACTTGCAGAGGTTCACGTGTGAGGGCTGAAACGCTGCTCCCCAGCCTGGTTGGGTTTTCCCCTTGCAGCGCTAGAATTTCGCCACACAAAACGTTTCCCTGTAGCAGTTACCAACAAAAATATGTTTAGTATTAAGTCCTTAACAGAAAAGGCTATGTTTGTCCTTCACCTAGGGGCTGTCAGGGCTCATGTCTGAGGGCTCACACTCTGGACTATTTTTTTGCTGTGCAGCGCCAGAACTCACCTCAAAAATTGTTTCTCCACAGCAATTTCCAAAAAATTACCTTTATAAGTTCTTATGTGTGTCCTTAACACAGGGGCCGTGTGTGAGGGTCAACATCCTGCCCTCCCTCCATCCCCCGGCTGTATTTTCCCAGTGAAGTGCCAAAATTAACACAAATTGCTTCCCCATAGGAGTTTGCAATAAAAATGTCTTTATTAAATCCTTAAAAGTATAAACTATGTGTGTCCTTAACACCCAGGCTTCACCTGTGAGGGTCAACATTTCTCCCCATCCCAGCTGCGTTCTCCCCGTTCAGAATTCACCACACAAATTAAGTTTTTTCCTAGGAGCAGTTACCAAAAAAAAACCAAAAAACAAACCTTTATTAAGTCACTGTATGGCCTGACTGCTAACCTTGAAGTGCGCTTTTAATTTAACAGGTTTCAGTGACAACAACACAGGGAAAAAGCCATCAAGGAGAAGCTTCACCCACGCGATCCTCAGAGGATTTGTTCCACATTTTCCATTTCAGCAGCAGTCCCATGACAGGTTTGCTTCATGATTAAATCCCTGCTTCTAAAACTTGCACACAGACTCTGATATCAATAGTGGTGGTGCACAATACGTGAAAATATCCCCTCTGGTTCTTTTCCATCTCCCAGGGCAGCCAGGAACCCTTCCTGTCTCCTCCTCTGGGCTAAAGCTGCCAGGGACTTGAATGTTTTTGGCTCATAAATAGCCAAGTCTGCCAGAACTTTCCTGTTCAGCTCCACCTGGGACTAAAGGCAAGAAAAAAATTGTTGGTTAAGGACTGTGATTTTTAGGAACGACACTGCAATGCTTAGTTTTAAATATATTTGAATTAAATAGATTTTATTAAATATAAGAAAATTTTATTATTAAATAAAATTACATTTGTTTATTTTATTAAATATAATGAACACTTTATTAAATATAATTAACATTCTTTACTGTTTATATAAACGCCCTTCATTAAGTACCATTAAACACTCTTAAGGCTTAAGACCTGAGGTCTTAAAGCAGATTAACTTTTTTCTACCCTGTGCAATTTGGAGCTGCTAAAAGCCTGTCAGACACTCCCTGGCCATGGATGTCTCATTAACCCACCATGTAAAAATTATTTCCTGCCTTTCTCTAAAGTTTTTCAGGCAGAAATCAAGAACTGAAGAAAAATCCCCAATTTTGCTCAAAGCCACGTTGTTCCAGGTGAATCCATGGCATCTGTTTCAGCTCAAACAAATTAAAACAGAATCACCAAATCGAAACAAATTCCCAGCATGTTTTAAAAACAAGGGACAACAGCACCAAGCTTCTGCATTCTGCACGCTCACCAAATCACAGTTATAGTGAAAAGAATAAGGATTTCTTAGGTTTTTGGGTTTTTTGCTAACACAAGCTTTGTATTTTTAAATCTCTTCAAGTAAAAGGAAAAGCAGCTGTCACTGAATGCCCACAAAAAAGCATTTTAGAAGTCTCATTCCTAAGTTTTGGGGGCAGAACATGAGGTAGAGCCACAATGTTCACCAGGATAAAAGGGAATAATCCATACCGGGAAGAGAAATAGTTCAGGGCACAACTTAGTTCCTGAAGTGGATGAAACTGCTTTCACAAGACTTTCATCACTCTAATTAGTAAGTAATTATCCTCCAAACCACATCCTTACCTTGACCAGGTTGCTTATGAAGGCTGGGTACTTCAAACCATGTTCAAGGGAAGCTGCTTCAATCCTTGTGATCCAGAGCTGAAGGTGTAAAAAAAAATCAATATATTGCGTGATAAAATACTTTAAAATAAACCCTTTGCCACGCTTGTCTGCTCACACTTATTAAATAACATTAAATATAACATGGGATATCCTGAGCTGGAAGGGACCCACAAGAAAATGCTGCTTTAAACTCCTACTTTTCACCCAGAAACTCTGGGGGGGTTGTTTTTAAACTTATTAAATATAACATTAAATATAACATTAAATATAACTTATTAAATGTAACTTATTAAATATAACATTAAATATAACATGGGATATCCTGAGCTGGAAGGGACCCACAAGAAAATACTGCTTTAAACTCCTACTTTTCACCCAGAAACTCTGGGGGGGTTGTTTTAAAATTTATTAAATATAACACTTATTAAATATAACATTAAATATAACTTATTAAATATAACATTAAATAACATTAAATATAATTATTAAATATAACATTATTAAATATAACATTATTAAATATAACATTAAATAACATTAAATATAACATGGGATATCCTGAGCTGGAAGGGACCCACAAGAAAATGCTGCTTTAAACTCCTACTTTTCACCCAGAAACTCTGGGGGGGGTTGTTTTAAAACCCCTCAGAGTAAGAAAAGCAGCTGTTTCACTTCTGCCTTGCTCCCATTTTGATGTTTCCACCCAACATTTTGCTCTTTACCGCTCTGAGGAATCTCTTCTTCTCCCTCCTGGCCTTGGTGGACTTCACGAAAGCCCTGCGGACGCTCCTCACTGCCAGCTTGTAGCAGCGGTTCTTCCTGCCACGAAAATGCTGCAAAAAAAACCCCCCAGAATGGTCTTCTTCAATTAAATTTAAAGATATAACACTAATAAAGCTCATTTGCATTCACAGCTCTCCATAACAAGGATCACTGAACCCTTCACAAGCACCCCCTAAGCCTTCAGCTGGCACATAATGAAAATATTCTTTCCTTGTTTTTTTTTTTACCGTGGGAATATATGGGATATAATATGATATGGAATATAATATCATGGAAATGTAGTTTTATCATGGAAAACCTGAAGATGAGGAGTTGGAGCAGGGTGGGGAAAAAAATCTCAGTTCAGTAGAGGTAAAACCAGGCCTCACTTTGGGCTGTGGTTCTGTGGGAAAGGCAATCACAAAATCACGGGCAGTGCTTTCACCCAACACTGAATCCACACATTTATTCTCCTTCCTGAGCTCCCCTCTGTCTGTATGAACACAGGGATGGGGCATGAGCTTCTGACTTGTCAAAAACAGAAAAAAAGAATTAAATTTGTTTTCTGACATCCATCTAACACAACACAGGAGAAAGTGGCCAGTGCTGCACCAGGAATAACTGGTAGTGTGGGCAGCTTAGGTGCTACAAAACCAAAATATTCTCACTTCCTTCAACTTTCTCTATCTCATTATTACAGCAAGATGTACTGCCTAGGATGCCCTTGAGAAAGGTTCATCCCTAACCTCGGCACGGCAGCTTGGATCCCAGCAGAAATCCAAAATGCAAAAAAAAATTCAAAACGCGCTTGAGAACTGTTGTGATGCACTAAAGGCAATTCCTACAGAGAACAAGGTTAATTTTCTTCCCAGCTTCTTTGCCCAGTAAAACAAAGAAAGAAAAAACACTCAAGAAGGAAGCACAACCAGCACGCTGCATTTCACGAAACGCAGATCGCTTCACGGCACGAGAAAAGCGCAGAATGGGCTGGGTGGAAAAGGAACCTCCGTGCCCACCCAGCCCACCAGCACGGACCCCTCCCGCTGCGCCAAGCCCCGTCCAGCCTGGGGCACTGCCAGGGATCCGGGGGCACCCCCGGGGCACCCGGCAGCGCCGGCACGGGGGGATGCGGGCATCCCGCACTCACCCGCGCGTACTTGAGCACCTCCTGCACCCTCCAGAAGCGATCCGAGAGGCGGCTGCGCACCCAGCGCGCCGCGCTCAGCACCACCATGGCTGCGGCACGGCGCCTTCCGGGGCGGCACCCGAGCCTCGCCGCGCTTCCTCTGCTCCTGCCTGCCCGGCCCTCCTCTGCTCCTGCCCCCGAGCCTCGCCGGGCTTCCTCTGATCCTGCCTGCCCGGCCCTCCTCTGCTCCTGCCCCCGAGCCTCGCCGGGCTTCCTCTGATCCTGCCCCCGAGCCTCGCCGGGCTTCCTCTGCTCCTGTCCCCGAGCCTCGCCGGGCTTCCTTCGGACCTTCCCCCGGTGCTTCCTCTGCTCCTGCCCCCGAGCCTCGCCGGGCTTCCTTCGGACCTTCCCCCGCTGCTTCCTCTGCTCCTGTCCCCGAGCCTCGCCGGGCTTCCTCTGATCCTGCCCCCGAGCCCTGCGGAGCTTCCTTAAGACCTTCCCCCGGTTCCTCCTGTGATCCTGCCCCCGAGCCTTCCCGGAGCTTCCTTAGGACCTTCTCTCAGTTCTTCCTCTGATCCTGCCCCCGAGCTCTCCCGCTGCTTCCTCTGGTCCTGCCCCCCAGCCTTCCCGGTCCTTTCTCCAGTCCTTCCTCCGGTCCTTCCTCTGATCCTTTCCCCGGTCCTTCCCTCGAGCCTTCCCGGTCTTTCCCCCGGTTCTTCCTCCGGTCCTTCCCCTGCTTCTTCTTCTGATCCTTCCCCTGAGCCTTCCCGGTCCCTCCTCTAGTCCTCCCTCCGGTCTTTCCTCCAGCCTTTCCCCCTGTCCTTTCTCCGGTCCTTCCTCCAGCCTTTCCCCCTGTCCTTTCTCCGGTCCTTCCTCCAGCCTTTCCCCCGGTTTTTCCTCTGGTCGTTCCACCGATCCTTCTCCTGATCCTTCCCGGTCGTTTTCCCAGCTCTTCCTCCAGTTCTTCCCCTTCTCCCCATCTTCCCCTTGCCCTTCCTCCAGTCCTTCTGCTGTCCCCAGCCCTTTTCCCGGTCCTTCCCCGGCCTTTTCCCGGTCCTTCCCCGGCCTTTCTGCCTCCCCCGGCTCCTCTCTCAGAGCACAGTGCCTTTTCCCTGTGCTGGGCATCCTCTGCCCCAGCCTGAGGAGAGCCGTGGAATCATGGAATATCCTGAGCTGGAAAGGACCCACCGGGATCATCAGTCCAGCCCCTGGCCCTGCACAGACACTCCAAAATCCCACTCTGTGCATCCCTGGGAGTGTTATCCAAACCCTCCTGGAGCTGTGCCTGTTCCCTGAGGAGCCTGGTCAGTGCCCCAGAACCATCTGGGGGGAAGAACCTTTCCCAAAATCCGACCTAAACCTCCCCTGACACAGCTCCAACCATTTCCTCAGGTCACCAGAAACCTTCACCCTCTGGGTGGAGAACCTTTACCCGATCCCAGCCCTCTCAAGCGACCACAGCACCCTCACCACCTGCCTGAGGTGTGACCCAAACCAGCCCAAACCCACAGCTCAGCTGGGAACAGGCACACACGGTGTGCTGGGGTTGTACCAAAACTCCCTGTAAAAAGGAGCTGGGCTGCTTGGAGTGTGCGTCCCCACAGCTCAGTGAGGGATTTGGGATTTTGTGTATCCCCAGCAGTGCTCCAGCCACCAGTGTGAGAAGATCTGGTGTTGTTTCCAGTGGCTGGAAGGATTCCATAGTGGATAACAAGCCTTACAGCATCCTCTAAGGGTTAGGGTTAGAGAATAAGAAACATAAATTGAAAATTTATGAACTGCAGCAAACCACAAGATGGTGCTGCCAGAAAATGATTCCATGGGAGCAGCAGTCCTTGGCGTCAGAGAACTGATGGATTTTTCTGATGCTTTTTAATCATCACCACTTCCAGCATCTCAAAGCAATCATGCTCCTGTTATAAACTGCTCCATCATCAAGATCTTCCCCACTTCTGGGAAAGTCCTTGTTAAGAATGTGGAAATTTCAGGGAATTAGAGAGAAATCTTTCTTCATATCGCTGAGGTTTGTCTGACACAAAGTTCGCTTGGTTATTACAAGAACCAGTAGAAAATAAATGTACAACACACAATTTTCAGACCTCCCTGAAAAGGTTAAAATGCATTTTCATGACAGCAAAAGAACTTTGGAAAGTTTCACTGGATTTAGCAAAGCTTCTTAGAATTTATGGCACTTTTATGAATGCTTAGGTTGTGTTTCACCACACCCCGGGGCCATCACCAGCAGATGGTAAAAGCAGCTGTAGGATTTTTAGTTGCCCAGCACCGAGCTCATTTTTCCATGGTTTAAGCCTAAAATTGATTTCTCTTCCTATAGTTTTGGGTTGGGTTCCTTCTGTTTGTATGACTCGTCCTTTTTTCCACTTTGAAGGCATAAATCAAATTTGAAAAATATTATGTCTTTAAATCTAAACAGAATTTAGACAGGCAGAGCAACTGCTGAGACTCTCAGAGCTCCCTGCCACTTGTCACATTTATGGTTTCCTGCACAGCTTCAGATTTTATTATTAACACTGTCTGTGGCCTGTGCAGCACTGAAAACAGGATGGATCCAGCAGTTATTTCCCTCGGGATGTCTGGACAGATCCGAGAAGAGATTTCACATTTTGCAGCTGGGGTGGAGGCTGCTGCCCTGCAAACTCCCCTGGGAGCCATCCCAGCCCGAGAGTGCAGGGAAGGAACACGATGGAAATGGACTTGTCACACTCTGCTGTCTGCCTTAGAGGTTGTTTCTCTCTGCATTTTTTAATATCCGTCTCTTATTACCGCCACTGTATCTTGGAGGCTACACAGGCATGGAGATGGCACTGAAATTCTTCAATAATATTGATCTTATGAGGTAGATGAAATAACTGATAATTGCTGTGCCTCCTCTATGGGAGTATCAATATGTTCTGCAAACAATAACAGATGACTGCAGGGGACAGCTGATTTCTGAGGAATACAGTGATTATTATCAATTCCTCTAAGGTGTTTTTTTGTTTTTGTTTTGTGTTTTTTTTTTTTTTTTAATCTAGAGAGGACTTTTAGAAAATGAATCAGAGGCAGAATAATTAAAGTTGGAGAGGAGAGGGACCATCTTGACCCTTGATGGATGGCTGGATTGTGGCTCTCGGGTGCTGCGTGTTAAATCCCATCCGTGGGGAGACAGATGTGGAGGATTGGCCAGCACAGAGAGCACTGAGGCTGTTCTGTAAACACAGCAGCCTTGCAAAGCTGAGCTCAGAAGGGACCACACTGCTGGGTGTGAGTGGCTGCAGCTGAGAGCAGTGACACCACCACACACTGCTCCCATCTCTGCTGCACGGGGCGGGCAGCAGGACTCCAGAGGCTGGGAAACAGCTCCTGTCCTTCCTCTTCACTGCTCACCTCGTTTGGATGAGACCTGGGCAGGAATATTTGTTTGGGTACAGGGTGAAGAGCATGGAAAGGTGATCTGAAGACAAGGAACTGCCTGTGGGTGCCTAAACCTGATATTCTCAACACCCGGACCTGATATTCTGAATACCTAAGCCTGATCTGATGAACACCTAAGCCTGACATCCTGAACATCTAAGCCTGATATTCTGAGCACCTGAGCCTGATATCCTGAACCTAAGCCTGACATCCTGAACACCCAGCTGAGCTCGAAGGTGGAGGGGGATACCAAAGCCCACTGAGCAGCCCATCACAGCTACCACAGCAACCCTCTGGGACCTCTGGGGATTGTAATCCTGGGAAAAACAACAGCAAATTCTGTAGGACTCTGGATTCTAAACCAAAATAGAAATTAGTGCCAAACTTCCAGGAGATCTGCTTTGGGACTGAGGCTGGGAAAAGCACCTGAAGGAAGCAAACTGTGCTGAGCAGGTCCTGGAAGAGCAGGGGGCCCAAGGAGAGCTTTCCTTGCTTGCTCCACGATGATCTCTAGTTAAGGGCTCCTGGCCACGTGTGGAAGAGGCAGAAGAAGCTTTTGCAAGCTCCTTCCCAGCTCTGTTAGACCAAAAGCAAGGAAATACTTTTGCATAAGAGCGTGGGTTGGTGGATCTTCTTGGAGGATGTCTGGCCAGCACCCTGAGGACTTTGGAGCAGAAATCCTGTCGGAAAAGTCCCGGATGATCCCTGGGCTCCCCCCGTATGACATGGATGACCAGCTCCTTCCCAGGGAGCCCCGCAGCCCCTGGTGCTGCCTGGCCTGGACCCTGGTGATAGGAACCATGAACTCCCTGGTCTTCCTCCTGAATTTGCTCCTGATGTTTGTTATTTTCACCGTCGTGCTGCTTCCTACCATCGTGGTGGTTTACTTTGGCTTCCAGTGCCACTCCCAGGTAAGTGCCACTCCTCAAGGGCAGGGCCACACCTGAGGGTTCTTTTGAGCCCAGACTCCCCAGGTTTTGGCTTTGTTTCCCTGAGGAAACAGATTTTTCCCTGTGTGAATAGTCTGGGCTGACAAGGACAGGCATGGTGGGAAATTGGGCGATGAAGTTGTGTCCCCATGGAAGTGCCAGGTGAGGTGAACACGCTCCCTGCCCCGATGGAGTTGCTGCTTGCATTTTAATTTCACAATATTTCTCTCTTCCCTGGGATTTTTTGTCACTGAGAGCTGCCAACCTGAGCTCCAGAGCTCAGAGTCCTGCCTGGGCTCTGGTAGGGTTTGCTGCTTTCTGTTTAAGTGAGTTTAAGATCCATTAGGACCTGCCTAATGATAGGATTAGTCAAATCTGACAGAATATATAATCCCCTTCTCGTGCCAATCTAGCATTCCTGTTCCCAAACATTCTGTGCATTCCTCACACCAAAAATGAGCCTCCTTTGTCCATCCAGACTCTCTTTGCTGCCCTCTGCATTGCATCACTTCCTTACTTACAAACCCCTTCTTGGTATATTCCTTTAAACATTTTTGGGATCACTGGACCAAGGGTGGATGTGAAAAAGCAATTCCCTGTTTTCCTTGCAGGCATGGGCTCTTTGACCAGCTCAATGTGCCTTTTTCATAAGCCATAAACAGGGCCTGCAAATTGGACTGAAAATGGGAAAAAAAACCTCCCAGAACTGCCTCTTCCAGCTTCCCTCACCTTGGAAAACCTCAAGTTCTCCTTTGCACTCACACTCAAATGTTGCCCTGATTTTTCAAAGTGTTATGTTTTCTTTTATGGTTCTTTTGAAAGTTTGAAAGTTCTCATAAAACTTCTTTAGCCTTCTCATAATGTTTATATATTTAAGAGTCACAGTTCCCACCCAATTTCACGTATAAATAGAATAATTTACATATTTCTCTGTGGGTGGAGAGAAATAATTAATTGATCTTTGGAGCAGTGTGGTTGGAGAGGTGGCAATTCCATCAATCCACGGTCACCTTTGGAATTCTGTAAATACCAGATGTTTGAATAAAACTGAGTCTTTTTCTCTTTTGACCTTACCAAGCTCCTGTGTGCTCATTTCGTGCCCAACAGCAGCACTCAAAGGCTTTGAGGAGATGCAGGATGTTTTTTGAGTGCAGCCAAGTGGTCCAGAAGTGAAAGCCCCTGAGCTGCTGGAAGCTCTGAGGAGTCTTTTAACCTCAGCCTTTCCTTTAATGCAATCATAGCAAGGGATTGTGGCTTCCTTTGAGCTTTCCAGCAGCCAGAGGCTGATTTCTGCACTGCAGCTCCATTCGATGGATTTATTGTTGGTTTTTAGCTTGATGGGTTGCGTTTCTTTCACTGCTGAAAGGAGAAAAGAACAAAGTCTGGGGACGCTGAGGCTGCCTGCAGCATTTGGAGCGCAGAACAAGCGAGTGCCCCGCTCAGCTCTGCTGCTGCCAGCGTGGAAGGAGGGTTTCAAACCACTCAGGCAGGCCCAGAGAGGTTTTCTTTGCAAGTGGTCCTCCCTGGCAGGTTTTGCAGGCAGAAATGAGCGTACACATGTCGCTATTGGACACAAAATGAGCACACAGGAGCTTGGTGAGTTCAAAAGAGAAAAGAGCCAGTTTTACTCAAACATCTGGTATTTCTAGAATTCCAAAGGTGACCGTGGATTGATGGAATTGCCACCTCTCCAACCACACTGCTCCAAAGATCAATCAATCATTTCTCTCTGCCCACAGAGAAATATGTAAATTATTCTATTTATACATGGAATTGTGTGGGAACTGTGACTCCCAAATATGTAAACATTATCAGAAGGTAAAAGAAGTTTGACGAGAACTTCCAAACTTTCAAAAAAAATAAAAGAAAACTTAACACTTTTAAAGATCAAAACAAGATACACAGAGAGCAGAACACCAAGGGGCCTGGAGAGCCACAGAATGACTGGCATCTGTCTGCAGAATTGAACAGATTTCCATATTTCTATTTATTTTTATTTACATATGTATATATTTATAAATATATTTTCTATTTATTTTTAATTATATAAAATATAAATGTATATATTTAATATAAATTTATAACATAATATATTTTTATAAAAACTATATACATAATTAAAAAAAAATTCTTTATTATTCCCAGTGTTGTGCCACCCACACCAATGTAGCACCAGGAGGCTTTTGGATTTGGTTTGTGCCTATCAAATGCTGTTGGATAATTGAATAAAGATGAGTGTTTCCTGCTCCAGGATCAGTGTGCAGTGCTCTTGTCTCCCAGGGATCATTGAAAGATTGATTAAGATGTGTTATCAGTCACAGAGTGTACCTGAAGATCACTCAGCTCTGAGAGAGGCAGCAAAAAAAAAATGTTTTCTTTTTCCATGAAAACATCAGAAACTCAAGGGTGTTTTGGCTGTCAGCACCAGGGCACATGACAGGGGTGGCCCTGGCAGAGCTGGGACTTTTCACAGAATTCACAGAATCCCAGGTTGGAAGAGACCTTCAAGATCATCGAGTCCAACCCAGCCCCAGCACCTCAACTCAACCCTGGCACCCAGAGCCACATCCAGGCTTTGTTAAACACACCCAGGGATGGTGACTGCACCACCTCCCCGGGCAGGGAGAACTTTATCCCCCTTTCTGTAAAAAACTTTATCCCCCTTTCTGTAAAAAACTTTATCACCCTTTCTGTAAAAATCTTTATCACTCTTTCTGTAAAAAACTTTTTCCTGATAACCAACCTGTATTTCCCTTGGTGCAGCTTAAGATTGTGTCCTCTGTTCTGTCAGTTCCTGGAGAAAGAGCCCAACCCCAGCTGGCCACAGCCACCTCTCAGGGAGCTGTGGAGAGGGATAAGGTCACTCACTGGAGCTCTTTTCCAATTTAATGATCCTGGTTGTGCCTCTCTCTCCCCACAGGTGCTGCACTCCTCTGCCCGCTACTGCAAGAGCATCCTGGACGACAACAGCTCCTCTGCCCTCATCATCCTGGGCTTTGTCATCATGTCCCCACTGCTGGTGGTGGCCATGGCCATTTACTGCAGCCTGGCACGGCGCCTGCAGCTCCTGGTGTGCTTCCAGCCCTACAGCCTGGCCCTGTACAAGGGGGGCCGCTGGTGCCGCCGCGGGGAGGGGGCTCCGTGCTGTGCCAGGGGCTGGGGCACCCAGCTCAAGGCCTGGGTGTGACCCTGCAGCACCAGCAGTGTCCCCTCCCTGTGCCCCGTCCTCATCCTCAGCCCTCCCTGCAGAGCTGCTGCTGCTCAGCCAATTCACCCGGTGGTTTATCCCAAAAATCTGCATTGGAGTGGAAACACGGCGTGGGACAGGTGTGGGATGGGCAGGGCAGCTTCATCCTCCCAGATCCTTCCAAATCCTTCCATCCTTCCAAATAAACCCTGTGGTTTATCCCAAAAACCTGCAATAGAGTGGAAACACAGCATGGGACAGGTGTGGGATGGGCAGGGCAGCTTCATCCTTCCAAATCCTTCCGAATCCTTCCATCCTTCCAAATAAACCCTCTGGTTTATCCCAAAAATCTGCAATGGAGTGGAAACACAGCATGGGACAGGTGTGGGATGGGCAGGGCAGCTTCATCCTTCCAAATCACCCCGTGGTTTATCCCAAAAATCTGCAATGGAGCGAAAACATAGTGTGGGAGAGGTGTGGAGAAGGCAGGGCAGCTTCATCCTCCCAAATCCTTCAATCCTTCCAAATCACCCCGTGGTTTATCCCAAAAACCTGCAATGGAGTGGAAACACGCGTGGGACAGGTGTGGGGAGGGCAGGGCAGCTTCATCCTCCCAAATTCTCTCTGGTGTTGTTTTTGGTGTTGTTTGTTGGTGTTGTTCCTGCTCATCACTGGCTGCTGTCCCCTTTAGAACCATTTGGTCTGCCCTTTAGAACCTTTCCCAGTTTTCTGGAGAAATAAAGTTTGTGCCCAATCCCCCCTGGAGGAGTTTGCTCTGTCTTAGCCCTGGCTGCAGCAGAACCACCTCTTGTTCTCCACCTGGTAGCACTGTAGGGTAAAATGGAATTTTTGTTCCCTTTCTGAGGATTGATTTTTCCTGCTATTTGCCCTGTGTGGCCCCGATACCACCCAGAGGAATAACCAGGGGTGGCTACAGGGGGAAGTGAACTGGAGGGAAAAAAAAAAAGGAGGAAAACGAGTTGACATTTTCTGACAGGACTGAAGAAAAACAAGAAAGTTCTGTTGCAGGCAAGGAGATTGTGCTAGAGGATAACAAGGTTTTGCCTGAGGGCAGTGTCTGCTCACTGGGTACAGATATTTGATATGAGCTGCTGTTCCTTTTGCTCACCTGTGGTTTAATCCAACTGCTTTGGAAAGGAAAACACTCTTGAGCCTGGCAGGTATTGTAATGAACCCTCCCCGCTGCTGTCCCGGCAAAGAAACCCAGAGTTATTTGCTACAGCCTCCCCAGTAAAGCAAAATTGTATTTCATTTGGTATTTCACTTCACAGAGTATTTTAATAACGAAGGGGAAATGAATTTACCTGCAGTGCCAGCAGCAGAGCAGACAGCCCAGGTGCCCCTCAGGCTGTCCTGGCAGGGGCAGAGCCCCAGCCAGACATCCCAGCAGTGCTGCAGCTCCGAGGCGAAGCTGGCTTGATCCTAAATTTCCTGTGGAGAGCACAGAGCCATATCCTGAGCCTTGGATCAGGTCCTGAGGCAGCTGTGCCAGCCTGCAGGGCCCGTGTGCCAGGCAGGGACTGTGCCACAGATGTGGGGGATCCCTGGCTCTGCCTCCTCTTCATTCCCACAGGCAGGGCTTTGTCCTGGCAGCTCCCAAACCAGCCCAGAGCACAGCAGGGAGGACAGAGAGAAATTTATTTTCACTGGTTTATTAGTTTTTTTTTTTTTTAAAGTTCAACAATGTGTGGATTTAATTCCCCTGCAAGATCTCCACGCTCAGAGCCACGGCCCTGACCTGGTTCTGAGGCACCTCAGAAGACACTAAAACACATTTCCTTTGGTCAGGTCCGTGTTTGTTATTTGTGCTGCCCTGTCACTGGCTGGTCCAGGTGAAGCACAGGAAGGTGCCTCAGTGGTTATCAGAAGCCTTCAGCTGTTGGAACACTCAGCTGGGGGTGCTGCAAACACAAACCATCTGTCAGGCTGAGCTGAGATCAGGAAGAGCATCTTCCAGAGCCAAGGACAACAGAGAATTTATGGGAAGGATGCTCCGTTCCTGCTCCGAGGGAGGCCAGGGGAAAGGAAGCTGGAACCTGCTGCACATACCATGAGAGGATGTGCTGCTGCTCCCCAGCTCATCCCGGGCCCTTCAATGCTCCAAGTGCTTCATTTTCTGTGGAAAACTCTCCAGCTAATTTGGCAGGATCTGCATGGTAATATAACATGGTAATAAAGCCCCGATGACATGTTCTGGACAGTTCCTTGTGCTCTCTCCACTGCTTCACTGAAACTTGAGTGTCTTCAGGGAAGCTTCCCCTGTGCTCCCTCCCCTCTCTCTAACTGGGCACTGGTGATTGTTTCCAGCTCTGCTGGAGAACTTGGTTAGAATGGATGGAAGTGATTAAAGAAGAGACTTTTTAAGGAAAAAATAAAAAACAAAGAGACTTTTAAAGTGATTAAGGAAAGAATTATCTGGGAGTGCCTTCAAGGGCCCCTCCTCTCAGCTGATCCTCCAGAGTGGGGCACAAACTGCCCTGGGAATGCTCCCCTGGGCACTGAGTTAGCTGTCACCCTCTGCCTTGGTTTGGAAAGACAGGTGTCTGCTGAGGAAGGCAGGAGCCTCCCCTGAAATGGAAAAATGTAGATCCTTCTGAATAATAATGAAAATAAAAATTAAAAAAAAATAGATCCTCCTTCCGAATTGTTATAAATTTGAAATTGAAGGTGGAGGCCAGCCTGGCAGGGCAGCTGGGTGCCAGCAGGAGAGGCTGGCGTGCCCCCGAGCCCCGCTGGGCCATCCCCCAGAGGGGAAGAGCAGGCAGGACGTGCAGGGCTGGACCTTTCAGTGGTTTCTGTGAACCTCGGGGGGAAGATGAGAATCAAAGCCAGAGCTCCCAGCCAAGCCAGAGGTGCTGGCTGCTTTCCTGTTGCCCTGATTTTTCAAAGTGTTAAGTTTTCTTTTACAGTTCTTTTGAAAGTTTTGAAGTTCTCATCAAACTTCTTCAGCCTTCTGACAATGTTTCCATATTTCTACTGCAGTTCTCACACACTGTTCATGTAAACAATGATTGTTTTGCATTCTTTTTTGTGGGAGGAGAGAATTGATGGATGTTGGTTTGACCAGTGTGGTTGGAGAAGTGGCAGTTTCACCCTCCCATCCACTGTCACTTTTAGAATTCTATATATTGCGAGGTCAGAAATAAAATTGGCTCTTTTTCTCTCCAAACTTCTGTGTCCTCATTTCGTGTCCAATAGCAACAGTTTCCCTCTCTGCTTTCAGGTGCTGCCAGCTCCACTTGTGCCTCCTCCATTGTTCCCAAGCTCAGGACAGAGCTGAGGAAACCAAGCCCTAGACCCTACAGGGATGAACAGAGGTAAAATTAGAAACCAGGGGAGCAGACTTCCTCCAGATTGCTGCTGCTGGAAGCCCAAAATATCTGCTCTGTCCCTGAGAAGTCCTTCACCAGCTTCCCCTCACCGCTCAGGGCTGTTTCAGGCTCAGCATATTTGGGGAAAAAATTGCCTTTTGGTGTCTATTTCAGCTGTGCTGGCCAGCAGCCCTCACATTTGGATAATCCCACTGTGATGTGCAATGGTGAACTCTCACCATTAAAAGCAAATATCATTTATACATGTTAAGAGAAGTTTTATAGATTTATAGTTATGTTTTACCCCCTTGAGTTGTTATCAGGGCTGGTCTGGGACATTTGGGAGGGTTGGCTTGTTACAGTGGCAGCACCTGACCTCCAATCAAGATTTAAGAATTTAAAGTTAAATCCTTAAAGGACTTAAACTTAAATCTTAAATCCTTAACTTAAATGGACAGAGAAGGAGTGGATGGATAGAATTTTGGGAGGGCTAAAGGGTTAAAAGGCAAAACCTCCATGGTGTGGATGAGCACAGGGTGGGAAAAATCCTCTGCTCCCAGCGCTGTAATATTTTCTTTATTCAGTCTTCTATCTCTGCTAATGTTTTAATAAACCTTTTTAATTTTTTTTTTTTAGAAGCGAGGATCATTTCTCCCAGCACCTTTCTGGGTCCCTCAAGCAGCTGCTGCTGAGGTGCAAAGAGAGCCCCTCTGTGCACACAGCGCTCAGTGTGTGAGAGGAACAAATGTTTGGGAACAAAACTCCTCATCCTCACCCCTGTCCTGGAAGGAGCTCGGCTGTGCAGGGCCTGCCTCTGTGCCAGGGACCTGGGCATGGGAAGGAGGGAAGGAATCCAGCCAGACTGGTGTGTGGGAAATGGATTTGTAGGGAATTCTCAAAGCCTCAAAGGCAGCGAGGCTCCTGCTCTTCCCCCCTGGGCAGATTCCCTCGTGGAAACTCTGCGGGCTCGGGTGATGGGGCAGGGAGTGGGGGTTATGCGTGGTTTATGTGTGATTTATGTGATTTATGTATGATTTATGTGTGATTTATGTGTGATTTATGTGTGATTTATGTGTGATTTATGTGTGATTTTTATGTGATTTATATGTGATGATTTATGTGTGTGATTTATGTGTGATTTTTATGTGATTTATATGTGATTTATATGTGATTTATATGTGATTTATGTGTGATTTATATGTGATGATTTATGTGTGATTCATGTGATTTATGTGTGATTTATGTAATTTATATGTGATTTATGGGTGATTTATGTGTGATTTATGTGTGGTGTATGTGTGGTTTATGTGTGATTTATGTGTATTAATTTATGTGTGATTTATGTGAGATTTATATGTGATTTATGTGTGATTTATGTGTGTGATTTATGTGTGATTTATGTGATTTATATGTGATTTATGTGTGTTGATTTATGTTTGATTTATGTATGATTTATATGTGATTTTTTGTGATGTATGTGTGATTTATGTGTGATTTATGTGATTTATGTGTGATTTATGTGAGATTTATATGTGATTTTTTGTGATTTATGTGTGATTTATATGTGATTTATGTGTAATTTCTGTGTGATGATTTGTGTGTGATTTATGTGGGATTTAGGTGTGATTTATATGTGATTTATATGTGATTTATGTGATTTATATGTGATTTCTGTGTGGTTTATGCTCCACTCTGCTGATGTCCAGGCAGGATTTTCCTGCAGCGTTCATTCCCATCCCAAATCCTGGCCCCACGAGGCACCTGCACCTCCAGAGCTTCGCTGAACTCGTGGGAAAAAAGAGAAGAATTGGTGAAGAATTGGTGCTTGGAGGAGGAGCTGACTCGGAGCTGAGCCCGTGCCTCCTTGAAGGCTCCCACAGTGTGTGCAGCTGTGTGCAAAGCCTGAGATCAGAAATGCTGATTTAGAAATGCCATGGGACAGGACAGACATTGCTGAGAGAGAAATGGAACCAGAAACAAGTTTCAAAGGATGGCCTTGCAAAAAAAGATTAGATACTTTGGAAAAATGGAACTATGAAAGATGCACTGGAGGAGGAGTTACGAGGGGTGGGTTATTATTTTAATTTTAGATTTATTTAACTTTAGATGGTTGGCTTTAGGCATTTACAGCACGGTGTGACCGAGCTCCTGTTTCTTCTTGGAGCCAGCTCCCCTCTCTCACACTCCCTTTCCCCTCTGAGGTCTCACCCCTGGCTGGGATTGTGGCACTTTTGGGGACAGATGTTGTGACAAAGAGCAATTTTCTCTCAGGCACCAGCTGCCCTTCACCTGCTGCTGGACACGTTTCATCTGCTGTGGAGTCTGGCCCAGCCTGAGGCACAAAAAAATCCCTTTTGCTTGAGATGCTCCTTCTAGGCACAGCTGGGCTCCAGATACTCAGAAATCCAGAGAAAAAAAAATAATTCACAGAGAGGAAATCAGTCAGTGCTTCAGAGCACCAGGGAATTTTAGCTCAGGCTACAGGGGAAGGGTTCATTCAGCCTCCTGATTTCCTGCTTGTTCATGATCCCATACTCCATATCCCACAGAAACAGAGGGAGCAGGGAGAAGGGAAAAAAAAAACAAAACCCTTTTGCCTGGCTGCAATTAAAGATGATTTCTATTTTAAAGAATGGAAATCATTCAGCTGAATGAGGGTGTGAATAACTCTCATTTTTCTGGTTTGTTCTCATACCCGGGCGTGGCTCTGCCTACCTGGGCTAGACCATTCCTGTCAGCACCTGGAAAATCAGCTTTCCTTGGGATTGCACAGGTCCTGTGGGTGGGACTCACCTCATGCTTGGTTCCTGCATGAAGGGCCCTTTGTTCAGGGGGGGTTTTGGTGCTTGCTTTTGTAATTTTGCTTGCAACTTCTTGCTGCTCCTCGCCATGATTTTACCCACACCGTGATTTTAGCCACGCCAAAAGTGGCAGGCAAAGCGTGTGGGGAGATTTTGGGCTTGTCTCATGGAGACAGCAGTGATGGGGGAACAGGGTTTGTTGTGCCCTGGGAGCTGGGAAAAGGCAGCTGGAAGGAAATTTCTGGGTGTACAAATTGCTGCAGCAGCAGAATTCCCTCATTCCCACCAAGAAGCAGCAAAGCTGTGTTTGTGCTGAGCCACTCCACAGCAAGGTTCCCACTGATCATGATTAGAGGGGGAAACAGGAGACCAAAAAAATCCCTTTTTATTTTTTTTGTCCCAGGACAGCCTTGAAAGAGAGAGGAAAACAATCCCTGGATAGTGGAATTGCAGCCCAGCACAGTTCCAGAACAGATGTTGCATCTCCCTGTCAGTGCTGCTGGATGTGGCTGCTCAGAAAAACCCCATGAACATCCTGGAGACGAGGAAAATTCCCTCCAAAGCCTGGCCAAGTGTTTCTCTGGCAGCAGACATTTCCATGAGGTCACTCTTGGAGCTCCTCCCGTGTCTGGATGGTTCACAACCAGAAACTTCAATATTTTGGGTTTTGTGACCCCTCCTGTGTCCCACTCTGGTCCAGCATGGGGCAAAAGGGGCTTTGAGTTCCTGCTGGCATCCTCCAGGATTTGGGATCCTGCAGGATCTGGCTCGGTCTCCAGCTCCCCTGCTCCTTCCAGAGCTGCTCACAGGAAAGTCTTGTCAGCCCTGATTAATTATCAACTGTAACAAAAGATTATTCAAGATTACACAATTAATTATCAACTGTAACAAAAGATGATTCCAGGAATCCCTGCACTAAAACTGTCTGCTTTTTGATCTGCAATCCTGGAAAAATGCTGGATTCAGGGCAGGGGCAGAGGTGCCACATGTGGGGTGAAAAAAAATGTGGGTTTTTGCTGGGTTCTGCTGGTGAAAGCTGCAGCAGTGATGTCTCCTCACATCCTGCCATGGATTGGCCTGAAGGGCCAGGAGAGAACAGGGGGAGAACCCCAGAATTCCACCTTTTGGAGATTTGTAGGAATTCCCTGAAGGGACAGAAGCCTCGGGAGCTCATGATGGAAGCAGTAACACGAATAATCTGAGGGACTGCAAGCAAAAATGACTGCAAGCAAAAATCCTTTTTTTTTTTTTTTTTTTTTTTTTTTTTAAAGTTTCACTGTTCCATTCTGCATCAGTTTCCCTTGGCTTCCCTTCTGGGACATCTCTCCACCCTGTTCCAGGTGTTCCCTCCACCCCTGCCCAGCTTGCCAGTCCTGGAGATGATGGAAGAGAGAGAACAAATGCGGAGAGAAGCTCTGAGTGCCTTTTCTTGGCAAAGCACCCCCACAGCAGCGTCCCTGACAGGTGCCAGGAAGCGAAGCAGAGGCAGAAAAAGCCCCGTGTGTGGGAGGGCTCTGCCAAACAGGATCTGCCACGCTTCCCCTGGATGCCCAGGGAGCAGGGAGAGGGGAGCAGGGCAAACCCCACACTTGGAGCAGCCCAAGCACCACCTGAGCTTCCCAGCTGGAAAAGTGGTTTTTTTTTTTCCCATTTCCACTGTTTTCCACCCATTTTTTGCAGAAATCTCTGCAGCCTTGGTTGCCCTTTGGAGAGGCAGCAGGGAAAATGGCAGTGGAAGTGGTGAGTGCTCCTTCATTCCCCGACTCAGGGCTGCAGCTGGGAAGGGGAGGGATGCTGGAATTGCAGATTTTTAGGGAGCACCAGGATCTGGGTGCACAGGGTCAGAGCTGGTGTGGGTCTGTGGCTGTTCCCATTTCCCCTCAATGTTTGGTGGCATTCCCAGTGAGCCATCCCATTCTGGGGGGGATTTTTAGGGCCATTCTCTAGGAGTTTGCTGTAGAGGCAGATTTCCACGTGGCTGATCTGTTCAGAACCCTCACATTTTGAGGACCTCAATTCCTCTTAAGAATTCCTCCTCCCTAATGCGTCTTCCTGGATTTTATTTGATTTCTCATTCCTGTTGGGAAGTGGGGAGTGTGGATGGGCTCTGCTCTCTCACCTGCCTCTTCTTCCTTGGCTGAAAAAGCAAATTTACCTTGCAGAAAGAGCATGACCCCCCTTGTGGAAGAGCAGAGAGGACATTTCTGCCCAACAGTGCCACTTTTTTTGTGGCTGAAAAAGCAAATTTATCTTGCAAGAAAGTCCATGGAAGAGCAGAGAGGACATTTCTGCCCAACAGTGCCACTTTTTTTGTGGCTGAAAAAGCAAATTTATCTTGCAGAAAGAGCCTGACCCCCCTGTGGAAGAGCAGAGAGGACATTTCTGCCCAACAGTGCCACTCATTTGTGGGGGGATATTTGTGCTCTGCCTGTTCTTTCATCGTTCAGGAATTACAGCACCCGGCTCTGGAACAAAAGTCCCTTATCCCCAGACAGAGACGGGGATTGTTTGGGTGGCTTTGCACAAATCTTTCTCCAGGAGCTGCTGGAATGGCAGCTTTTCCCCAGGCTGACGTGGGAGGGTGTGAGGCTGGCAGGGAGGAAGGGATGGATGGCAGAGCAGTTCCCTGTCGCTGTCAGACACGAAATGAGAGCTCGGTAAGTTCAAAAGAGAAGAAGAAACTGATTTTATTTCTGACCTCGCAGTATATGGAATTCTAAAAGTGACAGTGGATGGGAGGATGGAATTGCCACCTCTCCAACCACACTGGTGAAACCAACATCCATCAATTCTCTCTTTTCACAAAGAAGAATATAAAACAATCATTATTTACATGAACAGTGCAGGAGAACTCCAGTAGAAATATGTGAACATCAGAAGAAAACTTTTAAAAGAGCTTTAAAACTTTCAAAAGAACTATAAAAGAAAACACTTTTAAAAATCAGTGCAACAGTTCCCAGCAGAGTCCTCCACTTCCCTGGGCTTCTTTATCTTTCAGTGTGGGAAATTAATTTGTAGAGAATTTTTTTAAAGCCTAACTTTTTTTTTAAAGCCTAACAGAAGGCCTAACATCGTTGGTTTCCAATTGTGATGCTGTGAATTATAACATCTGTACTGCCTCACCCTTTGCGTGAGACTGAAAACGGAATAAAAGTTTTAAAAGCCTTAAAAACTCTCAGTTTCCCCATCCCTGGGTCAGAAAAGAGCTTAATCCGACACATCAGGATTTCTAATCTGCCTTTTTTTTTTTGGACTGGAAATAGCAACTTGTTGATGGCAGCAAGGCTCATCCCCCTTCTCCTTCCACGTTTCACCCAGGCAGTCCATGCTGCCCTCGCAGGGCCCTGTCCAGGGCAGCTCGAGGTGGAGCACACGGGATTGTGTCCCCAAAGGGCTCCCAGCGAGGCTCCTGCTCTTCCCCTGGGCTGATTCCCCCGTGGAAACTCTGCGGGGTCGGGTGATGGGGCAGGGGAGGGGGTTATGTGTGATTTATATGATTTATGAGTGATTTATATGTGATTTTTGTGTGATTTATATGTGATTTTTGTGTGATTTATGTGATGATTTATGTGTGATTTATGTGATTTATATGTGATTGGTGTGATTTATGAGTGATTTATGAGTGACTTATATGTGATTTTGTGTGATTTACGAGATTTCTGTGTGATTTATGTGATTTATGTGTGATTTATGTATGGTTTATGTATGGTTTATGTGTGATTTATATGTGGTTTACAAGTGATTTATATGTGATTTATGTGTGATGATTTATGTGTGATTTATGGGTGATTTATATGTGATTTTTGTGTGATTTATGTGTGTGATTTAGGTGTGATTTATGTGTGATTTATGTGATTTTTGAGTGATTTATATGTGATGATTTATGTGTGATGATTTATGTGTGATTTATATGTAATTTATATGTGATTTATGTGTGATTTATATGTGATTTTTTGTGTGATTTGTGTGATTTATGTGTGATGATATATGTGTGATTTATGTATGGTTTATGTGTGATTTATATGTGGTTTATATGTGATTTATGTGTTATTTATGTGATTGGTGTGATTTAGGTGTGATGATTTATGTGTAATTTATATGTGATTTATATGTGATTTTTGTGTGGTTTATGTGTAATTTATATGTGATTTCTGTGTGATTTAGGTGTGATTTCTGTGTGATTTAGGTGTGATTTCTGTGTGATTTATATGTGATTTAGGTGTGATTTAGGTGTGATTTATATGTGATTTATATGTGATTTCTGTGTGATTTATGTGATTTATGTGTGATTTCTGTGTGATTTAGGTGTGATTTCTGTGTGATTTATATGTGATTTAGGTGTGATTTAGGTGTAATTTATATGTGATTTATATGTGATTTCTGTGTGGTTTATGCTCCACTCTGCTGATGTCCAGGCAGGATTTTCCTGCAGCGTTCATTCCCATCCCAAATCCTGGCCCCACGAGGCACCTGCACCTCCAGAGCTTCGCTGAACTCGTGGAAAAAAAAGGGAAGAATTGGTGAAGAATTGGTGCTTGGAGGAGGAGCTGAGCCCCTCTGACCCCAAAGCACCTCGAGTTCCCAAGGGCTGCAGGAGCTGGGGGCAGCTGGCCAAGGCCAGGGGGGCTGGAGGAGCCCTGCTGGGGCCACCACGAGTCATTCCCTGCCCTCCCACTGCCCCCCAGCCGCCCTGCACACAAAAAGGGCCGATTGTTTTTTGGTGCTCAGAGCTTTGCTTGTGCCCTTCTCCCCGAGAGCAGCACGTGGGGGGGGAAAAAAACCCCACAGCAAATCCCAGCTTGGAGTGGGTTATAAACGCTGGCAATGAGGGCGTGGAAAACGCCAATCACTTGGTTTTTACAAGTTTTAAAGTTTAATTATCATAAAATGGTTATAGAAATGGTAACACAATTAGAGGAATAAAAATTTAGAGTTAGGACAATTACAAGACAATAAAAAGCAAAGAATTCCGGATGCTCTCGGGCCCTTAAGCCACGACAAGCATGCCTGGTGAACAAAGGAATCACCTTAAAAGCAACAGCCTGTTGCATATACAAAACACTTCATGATTATGCTATATTTTATTTAAAACAAGAAATTCGTCTGGTACTTGTCAAAAAGTTTCTGTCAATCCCCAGGCACATTCGAGTCTAAGTCAGGCTTGAAGAAGTTCGTTTCTGTTGACAAGGAAAGCCATAAATTCCTCTTCTCTGGAAAATTTAGGGGTTGCTGTAATTGTTTTCCTTGTGTGAAGAATTTCTTGATTATCTCATCTCTTTCTTGAGCTGGTTAAAAGGTATCTTACATAGCATAGTTTCTATTTTAACATTGTGTTATAAGTTAAAAATACATTCAACACACCACTGGAGAGAATGAATACAGCGTAACTTTCCAACATTACACATGTAATATTCATTGTAGCTATTGCGAAAAGCCAATCATAAAACATGCATTTTTCACAAGGGGTTGGTGCCATTCTGGAGCGGGGAAATAAATGGGAGAGCAGCCCCGGAGTGGCCCCGTTTGCAGCTCTGCTGCAGCCACAGCCCAGCTGGAGCTGTTCCACCCCAGTGTGGCACATTTAGGGCCGGCTTCATCCCAAAGTGAAGCCCCACTGATGCCTTTTGGGGCTACCTAAAAACACAAACCAGACAAAATTAGGAGAATTAAAAGCAGTTCTGTTTATTGAAGGGCCCTCAGGTACATTTAGGGCAGACAAAGCCCCCCAAAAAATGGACAACGAGTCACAGGGTTTTATATTTTTATAAGTTTGGTCCATTTGCATATTGGGGGTGAATCTTCCAATTACAGCTTCAGGTAATGAAGGGATTTATTCCAAGTTTGCTGCCCCCAAATTCATTTTTGTTTAACTTTTTTTGGGGCCTGAGGCAGTGAGGTGTCCTTGATTGCCAGGCCTGGAGAGGAATTGCTGTGTCTGGAAATAAAATGTGAAGACAGCAGCTCACACTGCACATGGAGTTGAGAGTTCTACACTGAAGAACATACAGGAAACACAGAAAATATTACATGAAAAAATAGAAAAGCTAAATACGTGAAAATGCAAAATAGATGGAAAATAGAAAAGCTAAATACAGGAAAATAGAAAATAGATGGAAAATAGAAAAGCTAAATATGTGAAAAAAGATGAAAAATAGAAAAGCTAAATATGTGGAAATAGAAAATATATGAAAAATAGAAAAGCTAAATATGTGAAAATAGAAAATAGGTGAAAAATAGAAAAGCTAAATATGTGGAAATAGAAAATACATGAAAAATAGAAAATACGTGAAAAGTAGAAAAGCTAAATACAGGAAAATAGAAAATACGTGAAAAATAGAAAAGCTAAATATGTGAAAAAAGATGAAAAATAGAAAAGATAAATATGTGGAAATAGAAAATAGATGAAAAATAGAACAGCTAAATACATTAAAATAGAAAATAGATGAAAAATAGAAAAGCTAAATATGTGAAAATAGAAAATATATGAAAAAATAGAAAAGCTAAATATGTGGAAATAGAAAATAGATAAAAAAACCAGAAAAGCTAAATACGTGAAAATAGAAAATATATTAAAAAATAGAAAAGCTAAATACATGACAATAGAAAATAGGTGAAAAATAGAAAAGCTAAATATGTGGAAATAGAAAATAGATGAAAAAAAGAAAAGCTAAATACGTGAAAATAGAAAATAGATAAAAAATAGAAAAGCTAAATACATGATAATAGAAAATAGATGAAAAATAGAAAAGCTAAATATGTGAAAATAGAAAATATATTAAAAAATAGAAAAGCTAAATACATGATAATATAAAATAGATGAAAAATAGAAAAGCTAAATACATGACAATAGAAAATACGTGAAAAATAGAAAAGCCAAATATGTGGAAACAGAAAACAGATGCAAAAACCCCGAAAAGCTGAAATCCTGAGGAAGAACAAGAAGGCTGCAGGGAGTGGAGAGGCTGGAGCTGTCACCTGGCTCCTGAGGCTGCTGCAAAATCAGCCTGACTCCAGATTCCAGGCTGGGAGCAGCGAGCTCTGGGCCAGCGCTGCTGCAGCTGGGGCCAGCAGCTTCTCCTGGTGGCAACCAGCCCCACGCTGCTCCCCTGAGCTGCTCTGGCTGGATTTGGGTGCTCAGAGACCCGTCCCTCACTGTCCCTGCTGCTTTCTCCTCTCCCACCACGCTCAGAGCCTGGCAGGAGTGACAAAAATCCTCCAAATTCCAGCCAAAATCCAGCTGCGGCCAGGGGTTGTGGCCCCAGGAAAAGGGGAATCATGTCCTGAAACAGGAGGCAGGGATGGAACAGCCAAAAAAAAAAAGCCATGAGAGGGTTAATTCAGCCTGACAGGGCCCTGAGTGGGGCTGGAGGCTGAAAATCTGCCCTGATTTAAGGAAATTTGGGGTAGAATGTGAAGAAATTTGGGGTAGAATGTGAAGGGAGAGAAGCAGGTGCCAGGGCAGCCTCCTGGGGGAGGGAATCTGATCTCCTCTGCTCTGGTTGTTCCTGTGCTCCCTGCAGATAAACACAGCTCTCCAAATGCTGGAGTCTCCTCTGCATCCCTGCAGAGGGGAAAAAATAAAAATAAAAACAAGAAAAAGTGAAAAGACAAATAAAAAACAAACAAAGAACCCAAACCAAATAAAACCAAGCAAAAAAAAACCCCAAAACCCAACAAAACACCTCAAAAAACAAAAAAAAACCCCACAAACAAAACAGAACCCAACAAAAAAAAAAAAAAACCCAAAAAACAAACAAACAAAAATCCAAATCAAACAAAAAGCCCCAAACCAAACCAAAAAACCAAAACCCAACAACAAAAAAAAAAAAAAACCAAAACAAAACAAAAAAATGAACCCAACCCAAACCAAACCAAAAAACCCAAACAAAAAAACCCAAAACCCAACAAAAAAAACCCAAAAAACCAAAAAAGACTCAAACCAAACCAAAAAACCCAAACAAAACAAAACCCAATGAAAAAAAAACCCAAAAAGCAAAAAAGACTCAAACCAAACAAACAAAAAAAAAAAACCCAAGAAAACCCAACCCAACCAAAAGATCCCAAAAAAAACCCCAACCACACAACAAAAAAAAAACCAAAACCCAACCAAAAAATCCCAAAAAAACCCAACCACACAACAAAAAAACCCCCAAAACTCAACCAAAAAATCCCAAAAAAACCCAACCACACAACAAAAAAATCCCAAAACCCAACCAAAAAATCCCAAAAAAACCCAACCACACAACAAAAAAACCCAATTAAAAAATCAAAACAAAAAAAAAGAGCCCCGAATTGCAACAAAATAAACCAAAAACTCCCCCAGATTGTTGCTTTGGGGTTTTTTCCTCTCTCCCAGCTGGACAAATGTAGGAGATCACAACTCCTGAGAGAGGCTGGGAGCTCTCCAGGCTCTTTGAGGGGAAGCAGCAGCTCCTTACGTCGGTGGAAATCCCTCAGGAAACCCAGTCCTGAGGAAATTCTCTTCAATTTGGCTTCCCCAAGTGCTCTGGGCTCTCCTAACAGGATGGAGACAGGACAAAGAAGTCAAGAAATAAGAAAATGAGCCGCTGCAAAGAATAGCCCGTGGCTAAAAATTGACTTTTTTCATGCAGACCTTGCTTGTGCTGCTTAGAAGTGAAGCCAAGTTTTGGAGCTATTTGGGTTCCTGGCGAGCAAAGGGAAAAAAGTTGGGGAAAAAAAAGGTCCTCAAGTCCTGTCTGCTGAAGGAAATGAAGCAGGAATTTCAGATCTTGGGGGATTTTTGCTTGAGATTCTCAGGGAGAAACGTGAAAGGTTCTCTTTGAATTGAATTGATGCCCAGGTGAATGCAAGGGATTATGAGCTGCATGGAAAAGTTGGCTCAGCCTGATCTGAATCAGCCTCTCCTCCCTCTGAAGCCTCTGGAAAGAGGGGCTGCAACTCAGAGATTTGCAGTTTATTAAAAAAATTAATATAAATTCTCATTTTAATTATAAATTATAATATAACATATAAATTATTATTACTATAAAACATCATTTTATGTAATTTAAACAATAAGAAATAATAGACATTTTAATTAATAACCTACATGTTAATTGATATTTATTTTAAATATTATTTAATTAATAATTATATACTATTGATATGAGATTTAATATAAAATTTAATATATAAATTTTTAAAATATATTATATAGATCTATCTAATCACTCAGAATCTATACACAAAAACATACAACAGCTAAAAAAAGTGTCAAAAATTAAAGCTAATAATAAAACTTAATTAAATAATTTATTTAATAAAATTTAACATAAGTAAAAAAACTTTAAAAAATAAGTTTATGCATTTTAATCATAATAATAATGATAATAATCATAGTCTTTTATTTTCTCCAATAAATTCAACAAATAATTAACAAAACTATTTAAAAAATTGATATGAGGATGTTCCCCACCTGGTTTTTTTTTGGGTTCAGTGTTTCTGGGCCTGTGTCCTGCCTGGTTTTTATGGGGTCAGTGTTTTTGGGTCTCTGTCCTGCCCAGGTTTTTTATGGGGTCAGCGTTTCTCAGGTGTGTCCTGTGTGGTTTGTTGTGGGGTCAGTGTTTCTGAGCCTGTGTCCTGCCTGGTTTTTGGGGTCAGTGTTTCTCAGGTGTCTCCTGCCTGGTTTTTTTTTTTTTTTTTTTTTTTTTTTTGCAGGGTTTAGTGTTTCTGAGCTTCTGTCCTACCTGTTTTTTTGGGGTCAGTGTTTCTGAGCCTGTGTCCTGCTTGTTTCTTTTGTGGGGTCAGTGTTTCTGGGCCTGTGTCCTGCTTGGTTTTTTTTTTTTTTTTTTTTTTGTGGGGTCAGTGTTTCTGAGCCTGTGTCCTGCCTGGTTTTGTGGGGTCAGTGTTTCTCAGGTGTTTCCTGCCTGGTTTTTTGGGGTCAGTGTTTCTCAGGTGTTTCCTGCCTGGTTTTTTGGGGTCAGTGTTTCTCAGGTGTTTCCTGCCTGGGTTTTTGTGGGGTCAGTGTTTCTGAGCCTGTGTCCTGCCTGGTTTTTTGTGGGGATCAGTGTTTCTGAGCCTGTGTCCTGCCTGGTTTTGTGGGGTCAGTGTTTCTCAGGTGTTTCCTGCCTGGTTTTTTGGGGTCAGTGTTTCTCAGGTGTTTCCTGCCTGGTTTTGTGGGGTCAGTGTTTCTCAGGTGTTTCCTGCCTGGTTTTTTTTGGGGTCAGTGTTTCTGAGCCTGTGTCCTGCCTGGTTTTTTGTGGGATCAGCGTTTCTGAGCCTGTGTCCTGCCTGGTTTTTTGTGGGATCAGCGTTTCTGAGCCTGTGTCCTGCCTGTTTTTGGGGGGTTCAGTGTTTCTGAGCCTGCTCCAGCTGTGGAATTTCAGCAATTCCAGACAAGAGCAAGGAGAAAATGAAATCTCTGTGCTTGAGGTACCCAAAATTCAGGGCTCAGAGCTCAGGCTGCTGCTTTTCACCCCACAAATGACCCCTTGTTCTTGTGCTGTGTGGCTTTTTAGGGAGCTTTGGGATAAAAAAGACCATCTATAAGCTCGACCTTACCTCACTGAGGAGTCATTCCCAGCACTGCTCATCCTCTGAGAAACATAAAACTGGTGAATGCTGCGGGTAAACACATCTATTTTTGTAGTTTGTCTCCCAAGTCAAACAAAAATAAGAGATGACTGCAGGCTGAGCCCTGCGTGACACGGCGGTAACTGAGAAGTGACAAACTCGGGGCCTGACCCCGGGCTGGACGTCAGGCTGGCATTTCTGGGGTCAGGGACTTGAAGTTGGTGCCCTGCAGCTGAGCAGGAATTAATGTGGCACAGTCGTTTTTGGGTGGGGGGGAGATTTGGGTGATGTTGGGATTTTCTGGTGGGATTTCTGCTGCTCTCAGCATCCTCTGAGTCAGATTTTGGGCTGATAAGAGCTGAGCAAGGTCCAGCCCAAGCCCTGTCCAGCAGGATTCCTGGCTCCTTGGGTGATTTTGTGCAGCTGGGGCTGCACAAGCATTCCCTGGAGTTCCAGGGGAAATTTTCACTCTCCTCACCCCACCCCAAAGCTGCTCTGCTTCCTTTCCAAACAGGGAATTTCCAAACTGCCATATATAGATCCCCCTCCAAACAAACCCAGCCACAAACAAGGCTGTGCTCCCAAAAGCTTGTTTGTTCCAGCTGCAGACAAGAGGATGATCTCTTCAGAAATTAGGGATTGTTTACATCCCTGGAATGTCACAGCAGCTGCAGCAAAACCTCCCCAGGCACTGAGGGCTCTAGGAAATACCTGAGCCCCAGCAAGGTCACCCTCAAAATTGTGGTGGGTTGGTTTTATTTGGGTTTTTTTTCCTACAATTATTCATTGTTGCTGGGTTGTTCTGTAGCTTGGCACGGGGAGAAGGTGCAGTGGTTTTGGTTTGCTAATTTTAGATTTTTTTAATTTTAAAATTTGAAAATTTTAGATTTTTTTTTAATTTTAAAATGTTATAGTTTTAATTGAATTTTTAATTTAAAAAATTAAAAACTAATAATTTAATTATTAAAATTTTTGATTTTTAAATTTTTAAACAGACTGTTATTACACAAAAAAGTTTTATATCACTTTCTTAAATTTCTTCTCATTCTAGGGTATCACCCCAAGAGAATTTTGTCCAAATTCATGGCAGGTGGAGAATGGGAGCTCAGAAGTGATGGGGAAGCAGAGATTTAAGCAGGAGCAAAGCTGGAGAGACACCTCTGGCTCCAGATGCAGGATGCTTCCAGGAAAGAATCAGCACAGGCACCAGGCTTAATGGAAACAGGATTTGCCAATTCCTGTAAAGTTTAAAAATAAACCCAAGCCCTGTGAGATCTAATGATTTTCCAGGCTGCTTTTTCCTGCTTGCACCTATTCCAGCAGGACTTAGAGGGAGATAAAGGCTCCCTCCAGGCTGCAGAGTATCCACAGGGATAAACTGGCAAAAAAACAGGGAATTATTGTGAGCTGAGCAGCACTTCCTTGGGAAGTGAGTAATGGAAGGAAATCATCTCCAAGAGAGCTCTGAATGGGTCTGGAGATGGGGCAGGAGGAGGATGGGATGGGATTTGATGGGATTTGGTGGGATTTGATGGGATTTGGTGGGATTTGATGGAAGCAGGTGGATGTCTGGGTTAGGGATGGAGGAAATTAGGGATCAGAATCAGCCTCTCCTCCCTCTGAAGCTTTCAACACAAATCTTGCAGCCTTTGGAAAGTGGGGCTGCCACTCAGAGAGGTGCAGTTTATAGAAATTTAATAGGAATTATCATTTTAAATATAAAATTATGACATCCTGGTTGCTGTCAGCTCCCCTGGGAGGCAGATGGGCCCCAAACTGGGAGGGGAACACAAACAAGTGCCCTCAACTGTTCCTTGGGAAGTGAGTAATGGAAGGAAACCATCTCCAAGGAGGCTCTGAATGGGTCTGGAGATGGGGCAGGAGGAGGATGGGATGGGATTTGATGGGATTTGATGGAAGCAGGTGGATGTCTGCCTTAGGGATGGAGGAAATTAGGGATCTGAATCAGCCTCTCCTCCCTCTGATGCTTTCAACACAAATCTTGCAGCCTTTGGAAAGAGGGGCTGCCACTCAGAGAGGTGCAGTTTATAAAAAATTCATATGAATCATCATTTAACTTATAAAATTATAAAATTATAACATCCTGGTTGCTGTCAGCTCCTCTGGGATGCAGATGGGCCCCAAACTGGGAGGGGAACACAAACAAGTGCCCTAAACCATCTCTGGTTTTTAACTGGATTTTCCATTTTTGGTGCATGAGTTTGGATACAACTTTTTTCCACTCTGAACAACCCAAACTCCTGGTGAGATTTTTTTTTACTATTCCCAGTGGAGAGGAAATAAAATTGGAGGAAATATTGCTCACCAGTGCCTGAAATCCCAAAAAGCTTCCAACATCTCTTCTTTGCTGCTTTTCAGCCTGGCCTGCTGGTCCCTGCCTGTGTCAGGGAGATGAGGATTGAAGGATCTCTTCAGAACTGGATGTAATTTTCCAGCTTTTCCCTCTGCTGGTAACACCTTGGACCTGTCCAGAGGGAAAAATCCTACAAGGAAAAGGGAATTGTTGTCACCTCACCTCACAAATGCAGATGTGAGGAGAGCAGGGCAGCCCTGGGAGAGGGAATTGGGGTTTATTTCTTGATGTTCTGGCAGAAATGCCCTGCACAGAGGGGCACGGAGGGGCTGAACCTCAACATCTCTGGTGTTTGCTCCCCTCCCCTCACCCAGCAAGAGATTTATCACTTGCTTTGCCTCAGGATCCCAGACCTGAGCCTGTATTTAACACCACACCAAGAGAGATCAGCCCTGGGCTGTTCCTGTGCCGGCTGCAATTCCCAATATTGCTCCCTGTTGGGCTCCCTGCTGGTTTTTGGGCTTTTTTTTTTTTTTTTTTTTTTTTTTTTTTTTTTTTTTTTTTTTTTTTTGTTTATTTTTCTTTTTGAGGTTGGGATTGCAGGTATTCAAGATGGTATTTTGTGTTCAGGTTTAGACCTTTATTTTTTTTTCTTATCTATGTTATAGTATTATAGTAGTGAGTTTTGTAGTATTTTATTAATAGGGTATAAAATGGTTAACCATTTTTTGTTATAAGGCTTTTTAAGGTTAAACTTTAAGCTTTCTACTCTGTGATATTATACACTTCCAATCAACCACACACTCATAATTCTAGTGCTGTCAATTAACTTTGAAAGTTTTTTTTTTTCCCTACAACCCCAAATCGAAGATAACACTTTCTTAAAAATAAAAATTTATTAACACACACACACACAAAAAAAAAAATTAAAAAAAAAATTAAATTCTCAACATCCAAACCTCCAACCTCTCCCTGCCTTTTCCCACCTGGGCAGCTCCTTCCTGCAAGCTCTGCGTGTCTTGGTGGCCCCAGCAGGGACACAGGGGACACAGGGGACACAGCCTCGAGTGTCCCCCAGCCCTGGGACGGCCCCGCTGGGCAGCGCTAGGACCTGTGCAATGCTCCTCCCAGAAGATTAGCCAATATTCCCAGGGCAGGGCAGCTCCCCAGCCTTTTCTACTCTTTCTTTCCTTTATAAACGTGTTTTTCCTTCTTCCAGTTCATTCCAGACAGCAGAACTTTGGATTTCTCGCAGCTTTTCTTCCCTTTTTTTTTTTTTTTTTCTTTCCCTCTGGTTACTGGCCTGCTGCCAGTGCCTCGCAGGGCCAAAGTTTTATCTATCGGGATATATTTTTCAAACCAAGCCCAGCTGCAACACAGACTAAATCCCCGCTCCTGGGGCGAGCTTAACTCGGCGGAGGAAGAGCAGCAGGAGCGCTGCGTGTGCCTCTCCTCCAGCTATTGCTGTCAGGATGGATTTACGGCTTTAAAAGGAGTTGGGGGGGGGGGGGGAGGAAGGAAAATTCCCTCCAGGAGCCAGAGCTCGCACCAGAGCCCAGCAAAGCACACGGCGAGCTCCAGGCATGGCAGTGGGATGGCGCTGGGAGCTGCTGGATCCGGACTATGACTGATCTCGGGCTTTTGGCGTGCCCCCACAGAGCCCCGGCGGTGGATTTAAGGTAGTTTGGCCAGGACCAGGCTCTGCTATGTTGGCCAAGGTGGTGCTTTCCCTTTTTCTGTGGCTGCGGTTTGCTGCGGGACAGGACGCACCTGAGGCAGGTGAGTGCCTGGAAAGGCAAAAGCGTTCCTCTGGTGCTTTACCCCCCGTTTCATGCCTCCTGCTCTCCCTCATAAACCCTTTTCACAATAAAAGCTGAGCCTACGGTGCTGCTTTAGGTGTTTAGAGGTGCTCGTGTACAAGGAACAAACCAACCTGTCCGCGATTGCAGGGAGAAAGTGCTTGGAAAGTAATTTTGTCGTGTTTGATCGCAGTGGGGAAGAGGAAATTGTTCCAGAAATTCGCAGAGTTAAGAGTAATCCTGTGGAAAAGTCCTCGCTCCTCACTGCGGGCTGGAGGACGGGCAGTGAGAGGAGTCCAGGCAGTAATTAACACCGTGTTCTCCTGCTAATCTCTGTAATTCAATCACTTCAGCCCCGCTGTGAAACGCTTTCTCTTGGGTACTGCTGGTGGAAAATGAAAATGGGTCAGTCCTGCAGAGCTGGCCTTGGGAAGGGGACGTGCAGGAGATGGAAGTCTCGTTCCCGGACCCTGGGCAGGGCTCATCCCCGCCTGAGCTGCTGCAGCTCGGTCTGTCCTGCCCTGTGCTCGGTAATGGAGCAGGTTCTGTGCCTGCAGGGACGGTCGTGTTTGATTTCAGCGCGCCTGGGAGCTGCAATCCGCTGGGAAACCGCGGGGAACCTCGTGTGTGCCTGGCCAGGAGCCCTCGGGCAGAGCAGCCCCGGCCGCTGGGGGCTGACAGCGCTGCTGGGGCACGGAGAGGCCGGGCTGGGCCTCAGAGCCCTCACGGGAGCTGGGTCTGTCCCTCAGTGTCCCACTGTGTCTGTCCCTCACTGGGAGCTGGGTCTGTCCCTCAGTGTCCCACTGTGTCTGTCCCTCACTGGGAGCTGGGTCTGTCCCTCAGTGTCCCACTGGGCCTCAGAGCCCTCACGGGAGCTGGGTCTGTCCCTCAGTGTCCCACTGTGTCTGTCCCTCAATATCTCCTGGGGTCTGTCCCTCAGTGTCCCAGTGGGGTCTGTCCCTCACGGGAGCTGGGTCTGTCCCTCAGTGTCCCCTGGGGTCTGTCCCTCAACATCTTCTGGGGTCTGTCCCTCACGGGGAGCTGGGTCTGTCCCTCAGTGTCCCCTGGGTCTGTCCCTCACGGGGAGCTGGGTCTGTGCCTCAGTGTCCTCTGGGGTCTGTCCCTCATGGGGGGCTGGGGTCTGTCCCTCAGTGTCCCAGGGTGGCTTCTGTCCCTCAGTGTCCCATTGGGGTCTGTCCCTCATGGGGAGCTGGGTCTGTCCCTCAGTGTCCCCTGGGGTCTGTCCCTCAATATCTCCTGGGGTCTGTCCCTCACGGGGAGCTGTGTCTGTGCCTCAGTGTCCCACTGGGGTCTGTCCCTCAGTGCGCTGAGTCCCCAGGGCTCTGGGGTCTGTCCCTCAGTGTCCCACTGGGCTCTGTCCCTCAGTGTCCCAGCTGGGGTCTGTCCCTCAGTGTCCCACTGTGTCTGTCCCTCAGTATCTCCTGGGTTCTGTCCCTCAGTGTCCCAGTGGGGTCTGTCCCTCATGGGGAGCTGGGTCTGTGCCTCAGTGTCCCGCTGGGTCTGTGCCTCAGTGTCCCAGCTGGGGCAGGAGCAGTGCTCCTGGCATTGTCCCAGCACTCCAAATCCACCCAGGCAGCAGCAGTTCCCATTGTCCCTCCCTCCTGCCACCCCGGGCAGTGTGGCATTTCCCAGCCTGGGCTCTGAACAATGCTCAGGCCTTCAGGGGCTGTGACAAAGCCAGCCATGGCATTCCAGAAGGGTTGTGCCCTGCTCCAGAGGCAGTGTGTGGGCTTGGGATGAGCTGGGTTTGGGATGAGCTGGGTTAGGGTTGAGCTGGGTTTGGGGTGAGCTGGGTTTGGGGTGAGCTGGGTTTGGGGTGAGCTGGGTTAGGGATGAGCTGAGTTAGGGATGAACTGGGTTAGGGTTGAGCTGGGTTTGGGGTGAGCTGGGTTTGGGGTGAGCTGGGTTAGGGATGAACTGGGTTAGAGTTGAGCTGTATTTGGGATGAGCTGGGCTTGGAATGAGCTGGGCTTGGGATGAGCTGGGTTTGGGGTGAGCTGGGTTAGGGTTGAGCTGGGTTTGGGGTGAGCTGAATTAGGGATGAGCTGATTTAGGGATGAACTGCATTTGGGGTGAGCTGGGTTAGGGATGAGCTGCCTTTGGCCTCTCCCCCAGGAGGCAAAGACCCCTCTGGGCAGGAGATGCCTATCCCAGCCTGGCACAGCTCCTTGCCCAGAGGGTTTGTGATGCTGTGCCACAGTCACAGGGACAGGAATATTTTGGGATATCTGTCCAGAACACCGTTTCCTTGGGATTTGGCTGAATGTCAGTGACTGTGACTGCATTCTCAGCTGCAGTGGGCAAAGTGAGGAAGCTGCTGGGTGGTCCCTGGGGCTTGCACACCTCAGAAATGACTGCATTGTTCTGGACAATGGGTTCTGGATTGTTCTGGACAATGGGTTTTGGATTTCTGCACAAAGTCAAGGCAAGCCATGACCAATTCCCCCTTCCCTCTTCGGGCCCAGATTCAGATCTCGGCTACATCCATGTAAAGTGCAGCCTTTTGACGGTTTGGGCTTGGAAAAATGGAATTTGATTGTCGTTTCCTGGGCTGGCATCAGCAGAAAATGACGGGGATGTCGCTGTTGTGAGTGAAAAATGCAGACATGGCCCATCCAAGCACACTCTGTGGGGCACCCTGCCCTCACTGAGCTCTGAAGCACTGGCACAATTCTATGGTCCCAGAAATGTTGCTAAAACAGCAGAGAGAGTGAAACTCTTGGGAAGATCACGAGAGATGGCAGCACAGCTCCCCTCCTGCTGCTGGGATTTGCCTGAAGGGCCATTTCTCAGCCTCAACTCTGTGCCGCGGATGAGCTGGAACCTCTAAAGGCTTTTAACCACACAAGTACTCTGTGCTTGCTGGATGTCAGCCCTTCATCAGGCAGGTGACCTCCCCATCTCCCGTGGGGTCTCTGAAGTGTAAAACCCCTCCTGGCTGGCTTGGGGGGAGAATTCTCTGCCAGGTTGAGGTGGTGCCTTCCTCCTCCTCCTGCCTCTCACTGTGATCCAGAGGGGCCACAGGGAAGCTCAGCCCGTGCTCCTCAGTCCCCTCTCAGAGCTGGACTTTTTTCCAAGCGGTGAGAGAAGACAAGGGTGGGATGTCAAACACAGTTAAGCCAGACAGGACATGATCCTTCTTGGCTGTAACTGAGCCCCACGAGCTCCAAGGCTGTGCAAACCAGGCGTGTGGAGCGTGTTCTGCTCCCAGCTGAGAGCGTGGGGAGCTCCGCGAGCGGATGTCTCCTGTCAGCATCACAGGGAAGCCTGGCCAGCTGTTTTCCTCGTGGAAAAGCCAGCAGGCAGCGTTGTGTTCCCATAGTGACATTTTGCTCCCATACCAAGCCCTTCAAAACACTTCTGAGCGCAGTGCATTGACCTGGCATCACGCAGGGGTGACCACAGGGCCCTGCTGTGTGTCCCTGTCACTCCCCAGGCTCCAGCAGAGCGCAGTGATCAGGTCTGCAGCTATCCCTGACAGCTCAGGAGTCAGGGAAGTGCTCAGGGTGCCCCTTTGCCTCCAAACCCCCCCTGAAAAGTGAGAAATCCTCATCTGGCGCCTCGCCACGCCGTCTGAAGTGAGGGAAGTGCCTGAAAACAGCAGCTGCTTGCGTAAGCGGGGATTTGCTGGTAACAAACCTCTGCAGCCCCACCTCTGGCACGGATGGCATGTTTGTACTGGATGCAGGACAAGGAGCAGGAGGAAGGATGAGGGAATTGAAAGCCTGGACCTGCAGGGGAGGGTGATTTCAGTGTCTGGTGGCTTTCTGAGCCTTGCCACGCTCCTGAGGCGGGGAGAGCTTTTGTCTCGATTTTTTTGATGGATTCTTTCTGCTGAACAGGAGGAATTTGTTTCCATCTCATGCAGGACTGAGTGTTACAGATGGGATGGGGTTTGGATGAAGGAGGAGCCTTCTGCTTGACCCACAGAGGGTCTCTTTCCTTCCAAAACACACCCCTGCCCTTTAGCTGCTGGTTTTGTTAACCAAGGCAGAACCCTGTGATGTCAGACTGGGGCTCTCCCTAATTAACAGCAATGAGTGATGGGGAAAACCAGCATTTAAGGGATGTGGATGTGATGCCCTGCTCTAGTGGTGCCCCAGAGCTGCAGGGTACAGGGCTGTGCCTCCCCAAACCTTTGTTCTTTTGGGGTCTCACCCAAAAGAACACAGCTGTGACTCCCCAAACCTGTGTTCTTTTGGGGTCTCACCCAAAAGGACACAGCTGTGAGTCCCCAGACCTTTGTTCTTTTGGGGTCTCACACAAAAGGACACAGCTGTGAGTCCCCAGACCTTTGTTCTTTTGGGGTCTCACACAAAAGGACGCGGCTGTGAGTCCCCAGACCTCTGTTCTTTTGGGGTTTCACACTGGAGTTCACCTGCATGTTCCCCATGCAGGTAGCTCTGGCAGCAGTGGGATTTCTGCTCCCTCGGGCGAATTCCCAGCTCCCCTCCCAGTGCTTGTGCTCATGACCCCGTTGTTTACTGCTGCAAGAACGTCCTTTGGCCATTGATCCCTGCCCTGCCAGGGCCAGACGCTTTTCCAGCTGCTTGCTGCAACATTTGGGAATTGAGGGACACTTCTCAAAGCAGTGAGGAGCAGAGGGGAAGAGCAACCCCGTGCTGCCAAGATCTCTCCCATGTGAGAAATGATCCTCACTTCCAAAGAATTTAAAAGGTTTATTAAAACCTTATCAAAAATAGAATGCTGAATAGAGGAAATATTAGGGCACTGGGAGCAGAGGATTTTTCCCACCATGTGCTCATCCACACCATGGAGGTTTTGCCTTTTAACCCTTTAGCCCTCCCAAAGTTCTGTCCATGGACTCCTTCTTCTCCATCCAGTGGTGGGGTTTAAATCCTTAAATCTTGATTGGAGGTCAGGTGCTGCCACTGTAACAAGCCAACCCTCCCAAATGTCTCAGGCCACCCCTGATAACAGCACAAGGGGGGTAAAACATAACTATAACTCTATAAAACTTCTCTTAACATATATACATGATATTTGCCTTTTAATGGTGAGAGCCAACCATGGCATTGCTCATCTATCACACCCGTGTCCTGCCAGCCAAACCAGTGGCTTGTGCTCCTTCCAGCAGAGGGGAGAGCTCAGAGCTGTGCTGTGCCTTTGTGCATCCAGCAGCACCACCCAGAGCCCTGCTGGAATGCCACTGGCAGCTCTGGGATGCAGTGGCAGGGACCTGTGGGGTCACAGTTCAGCTCTGCTGGGTGGTGTGGTGATTCCTGGACTTCACTTTGGTTTTCTGCTCGGCTCTGAGCTCCAGGGTGCTGCAGGGGAGTGTCTGTGGCTCAGGGTGAGCTGTGCTGGGTCACGCAGAACTGGCTGGGATCCAGCTGGGGTGCAGGTCTGAGCACAGAATCAGGGAATGATTGAGGTTGGAGGGACCTTAAATCTCATCCCATTCCACCCCCTGCCATGGCAGGGACACCTTCCACTGTCCCAGGTGGCTCTAAGCCCCATCCAACCTGACCTTGGACACTTCCAGGGATCCAGGGGCAGCCACAGCTTCTCTGGGCAACCTGTGCCAGGGTCCCACCACCCTCATTTGGGGAATTTCTCATTGGGAATTTGTTCCCAGTATCCCATCTAAGCCTCCTCCCTGTCAGTCTGAAGCCATCCCCTTTGCCCTGTCACTCCGTGCCCTCATGAACAGTCACTCCCAGGTAACTTGAACTTTCTCCATTCCTGAGTGCTCTCCCGTTGTTCCAGGAGATCCCTTGTGCCTCTGCCATCTCAGCCAGCACCTCTCCCCAAATCCTGGGGTTTGACACAAGACACCTTCCCCAGCAGGTGCCTGTGCAGGTTTTGGGCTCACACCGCTCCACTAATGCTGTTCCTTCTCTCTCCCCTGCCAGGTGCCCAGCCATCCATCTCCAACGCAGAGGGGGACCTCCTCTTCCTGCTGGACAGCTCTGCCAGCGTCTCCCACTATGAGTTCTCCAAAGTCAAGGAATTCATGTGGGACCTTTTGCACCCTTTCACCTTTGGCCCTAGGGACGTCCAGACCAGCATCATCCACATCAGCACCACGCCCACCATGGAGTTCCCGTTTGACCGGCACCTGACCAGTGGCACCGTGAGAAAAGCCATCAGGGACACGCGGCAGCTCATGGGTGACACCAACACGGGCAAAGCGCTGTCCTACGCCAAGGAAAAGCTCTTTAGTGGGGAGGCTGGGGCCCGGCCAGACGTGCCCAAGGTGCTGGTGTGGGTGACAGATGGCTTCTCCACGGACGACATCTCCGAGCCCATGCAGCTGCTGAAGGACATGGGGGTGACCGTGTTCATCGTCAGCACCGGCCGCGGCAACTTCCTGGAGCTCTCGGCCGCCGCCAGCCAGCCCTCGGACAAACACCTGCACTTTGTGGACGTGGATGACCTGCCCATCATCACCAAGGAGCTCAGGGATGGCATCCTGGGTAGGCTGGCACTGGGAGGTGGCAGCAGGGCTGAGGGTGGGTGTAGCAGTGTGGGGTTTAGATGGTGGGTGCTGTCACCCGTTCCCCAAAAAGCATCTTTGTTGCTACTGAGTAAGAAAGTGGTATAGACTTACAAGAAGGCTGGTTTGTACAACTTTAATATGAATAACTCTTTTTTTTAAATAGACTGTTCTGATATATTTCACCTGATTGGCTAATTAACAAAAACACCTTTCTTATAAACAATCCTTGAGAAGGACAGGAAAACAGAAAGTAAGAAAAACACTACTTGTAGGTTGTTTATAATAACAAGCTATCATTGCTTTTCTACAACTCCTTAAACATCTCACAAGTCCACTGTGAGAAAACTTATCTGGTTTTCTCGCTCTCTGACCAGGCTGTCACATCCACACATCTCCTGTGGAAAAGCTGCTTGGGTGGAAAATTTTCCTGTGGAAATTCAGGCAAAGCAGTCGAGTCCACACACACCACGGTCACCACGGCTAGCTCGGCCAAGAGAGGCAGAATGGCCTTTTGTATGATCCTGTTCCATCAAAGGTTTATTCCAGCATGCTGAAGGGAAATCAGGGACAAAAGACCACGTGCTGTGCACAAGGTTAAGTGTGGTGTGGCACGGGGGTGGCACAAAGGGCAGGGCAAAGAGTATTACCCTACAGGGGAGATGGGCTGGCCACCACAACCCATGAGGGGACAGGGAAAGGACAAACCATGAGAATTTGGGACATAACGGGGAAGGGAACAGGAGTGGTTCATGGTGTTGTGCAAGACTCCATGGGGAAGTCTTTTCTTTCAGCCTAAGTGGGGAAAACTCTGTGGTAAATTCTTCCAAGGCAATGCCCTGGGGATTTCCCTGAGGGGGGGAGGATTCAGAGGGTTCCACAGGTGGGTTCGTGTTTGGCTTTGTGGGGTGGGCAGTGGGAGAATCCCCCAAATCGCACACCCATCCTGACCCCAAAGTGCTGCCCTGGAAAATTGTGGGGTTTGCCCACCATGCTGCAGGTCCAAGTATAAACCAAGGCTTCTGGGGGGTCTGGGACAAATATTTGCCCTTGGAATATTTGAGTGAGTGGGACAGATTCCCTTCGGTGAGATGAACTTGTGTTTGTGAGGAGTTCAGCTGGGAATGAGCAACTCGGGCAGCAAAATATCCGAATTCCTTAAAACCCCACAAGCCTTTGAAATGAGTCATGCAGGTCAGGCATCTGCACAAGCCAGGCAGAGCACGAAAATGCCCCACCTGCACAGGCTGTTAACCAAAGGTTTCCCAAACAGGAATGATTTCACCTCAGCAAGATTGTGGACACAAAGTGCCTGAGCACTCGAGTTGATTTTTGCTCTCAGGGTTATTATTTTCTTTTCCTCTCAAACGTTGTCTGTCTCTGTGCCAGCTGATGGAGGAACACGAACGTGTTGCACACATCCAAAATGGGATGTGTGTCCCTGGCAAGGATTTGGTGCTGTCAGCTCCCTCCAACTCTTATTTTGGATAGATCTGATTCCTTAAATACATCATCAAGGGCTGAGACCTCCAACTCCTGCAGTTGTTCTCTTAGAAAATACAATTAAGGATGGTGCCTGCTGTCAGCATTGAGACTATAGGAAAGGAATGTTTTTGTTCCATAAATCCCCTGTTCTAACGTGTTCCACATCTGCCAGATCCATGGCCTGACTTGGCCAGCACAACCTTTGGAAGAACAGCCCAGCCCTGCCTCAGCAGGCCAAGTGTTACCTCTGTGTTCCTCGTGGGGCTGTAGTGGTGGCTGGGAGAGGGAAATGCCACTGGAAATCCCACTGCTGCCAGAGCTACCTGCATGGGAGCACCAGTGTGAAACCCCAAAAGAACAAAGGTTAGGGGAGTCACAGCCATGTCCTTTTGTGTAAGACCCCAAAAGAACAAAGGTTTGGGAGTCATAGTTGTGTCCTTTTGTGTGAAACCCCAAAAGAACAGAGGTTTCAGGAATCACAGCTGTGTCCTTTTGGGTGAAACCCCAAAGAACAAAGGGGAGTCACAGCTGTGTCCTTTTGGGTGAAACCCCAAAAGAACAGAGGTCTGGGAGTTCATAGTTGTGTCCTTTTGTGTGAAACCCCAAAAGAACAAAGGGGAGTCACAGCCTTGTCCTTTTGTGTGAAACCCCAAAAGAACAAAGGTTTGGGGAGTCACAGCTGTGTCCTTTTGTGTGAAACCCCAAAAGAACAGAGGTTTGGGGAGTCACAGCCATGTCCT
The DNA here is from genome assembly GCF_024509145.1 of Vidua macroura. NCBI lineage: Eukaryota > Metazoa > Chordata > Aves > Passeriformes > Viduidae > Vidua > Vidua macroura. The sequence continues at coordinate 6,526,833 of NC_071593.1, read as the reverse complement.
TTTGGGTGAAACCCCAAAAGAACAAAGGGGAGTCCCAGCCTTGTCCTTTTGTGTGAAACCCCAAAAGAACACAGGTTTGGGGAGGCACAGCCCTGTCCTTTTGTCTGTACCCTGCAGCTCTGGGGCACCACGAGAGTGGGACATCACATCCACATCCCTTAAAGGCGGCAGGTTGGCGTTGTCACCACTCCAGGTTTTCAGAGCATCCAGGAAAGGCTCTGAGGAGATCAAATCCCATGATCTTAACCCAGGACAGGCTTTGGAAGGCGAGGGCACTGCCATCTGCCCCTGGGCTTTGTCTCAGCCTCCCACATGCCTGTGGATTTCTTTGGAATGCTCAGGGAGTTTCTGTGACTTTGCAGGCTGCCCACAGATTTTTCTGGAGGTCCTCTCTCCATTGGAAATGCTGATTTTATTCCTTATTTGACTTCTGCTGTGTGAGGTGGGTTGGGGCTGGCTTTGGTGCCCCAGTAACCCTTTCCACAGAATCCTCTGTGTGTGGCAATTCCTTCCTGTTCCCAATCACAATCATTAAAAAAAAAAAAAACACTCTCAAGGACTGTGCTCTCCCCCAAACACCCAATTCTCTCCCATGTGAGAATTGGGCAGCACCATCACTCCTCCTCCTGCCCCAGCCACCCCACAGACCTCCAGGTATTTTGTTTGAATGCATCCTGACAAAATAGCATCCCAAAAATTAGAAATCTGCAGCACAGGAGATCATAAAGTCTGCAGAGGTCACAACTGCTGGGCCTGAGAGCAGCACTCTGTGAATCCAGCAAGCCTAAAACATCCTGGGCTGGGATTTTGATGCAAGGTGAGATTCCCACATGAATCCAGGGGTTGCAAAGTGCCAGATTTTGGTCACACCACCTGATTTCACCATAAAAAACCCACTTAAGTCCACTGCTCCCTACCTGGAGGAGGAAGCCCTCAGCCACCACCCCTCCTGGGATGGCAGGGACAGGCATCATCTTGGCAGGCAGGAATTAATCAGGCCTTTCCAGCTCTGGAATGGCCCAGACTGGTTTAATTATCTCTTATCTTCATCTCCTGTTAAAAAAAAAAAAAAAAAAAAAAAACCCAAAAAAAAAAAAAAACCCCAAAAAAAAAAAAAAAACCAAAAAAAAAACCCAAAAAACAGTGGAGGCTTTTGGAGAGGCACAAACAAGCTTTCTCAGGAGCTGCTCTCCTCCTTCCATCTCCTCTCCAGGAATGGGGTGTTTCCTGCCTGCTCCACACATTTTCCAAACCAAGGCTTCCTGCCAAGCTGCTGCTGCCTCAGGTGGGCTGAGGAGCCTCAGTCTCCACAGGGAGACACTGCTGAGATGTGGTGGAGCTGAAATGGCTCCAGAGCTGCTGCTGCTGCTCTGTGAGGGCTGCAGGGCAGGGGCTGTGCATGCCTGGGGGGTCTCCACTGCCTGGTTTTCCTCGGCCCATGCAGGAATTCTGCAGAATGCAGCTCCCTGCCGGCCTGGCTGTGGCACAGCTGGCTCCTGGCAGGCACCTCCGCCCTTCCCAGAGGGAAGGGAAGCTTCCCAGGCTGTGCAGGAGCTCAGGCTCCTTCTGTTGGATCTTGGATGTGCCCAAAATGTGGCATTTGGTGCTCTCCTGCTGGGGAAGGACCCTCAGCGTTGTGAAACCAAGGCATTCCTCCGAGGTGACATCAGGCCCTGTGCCTGCAGCCACTTGCTCTGTGCTCAGCCCAGTTAAGCTGAGGCTGCTGACTCCTTCCAGCCTTTGGCAGCAGCTCCTGAGCCAGGCTTTGCAGGAGCCTGCGTGCCCCGCAGGCCCTGAGCATCACCACATGCCACATGTGCTCAGGGCAGGGCATTTCTGACCCAAAACCAGGGGCTGGGGGAGTCCTGCTGCAGGGAAGGCTGTGATGTCTGATGTCTCACCTGGCACTGAGTCCAAGCAGGTGAGCACATCCCAGACCCTGCAGGTGCACGAGTGCTGTCCCCCCTCCCGGAGTCAGAACCTTTCCCCACTCGTATCAAAGCAGGGAAATAGACCCAGGAAGGAGAAGGGATTTGTCCCAAATCCCAGCTGCAGCTTCTCAGACCCAGGTTAGGACAGGTTCTCCTGCCTGGCTGCATTTCTTACCTTCATCATGAAACCAGCAGCACTCCTGCAAGTCTGATCCTGATCCCTCCAGAGCTCGTGGCTGCAGAGCAGGGTCTGGAGTCACCGAGAGGCAGGAGATGGAGGGAAAGTGCCACCAGCAGAGTGTCACCGGGCAGGCACTGGCTGGGTCCAGTGCAGGATATTATTAATTATAATTTTTAATTATTGCTGCTTTCCTCTGGAAACAGAGGGGCTGGGAAACACATTGTGTGTTTCTGAGCCCTTTTCTGACCCAGAAATGGGGAAACTGAGAGGTGTTTGAAAAACTTGTATTTTATTTTCAGTCTCATGTGAAGGGTGAGACAATACAGATGTTATCATTCACGCTGCTCCAATCAGAAGTTAACAGTTTCTTAATTATAATACGTTATAAGTGTTTCTTGGCTTATTGTTTTAGCTACACTATATTGTAAATATTTTAAAGCCAATCATCTAAAATTACCCCTCGTGGCTCCTACTCCAATGCATCTTTCATAGTTCCATTTTCCCAAAGTATCTAATCTTTTTTTGCAAGGCCATCCTTTGAAACTTGTTTCTGGTTCCATTTCTCTCTCAGCAATGTCCGTCCTGTTCCATGGCATTTCTAAATCAGCATTTCTTATCTCAAGGTTTGCATACAAATGTGTGAGCCTTCTGTCAGGCTTGGAGAATTCCCTACAAATCCATTTCTCACAATTGTGGGCATTTATTTATTCATTTTTCTGTGGTTTATTGCCCTCTTTGTGTGCTGAAAGCTTCTGGGCTCTGGCAACAAGGGGCAGAGCTGTTGGCTGTGGGCTTCCTGCCCCCTGTCCTTTGATCTGCCCCCTTTATTCACAGTGTCCCTGCCTCCAAGCTCACTTATTTCCATTCCCTGAGCTTTTGGCAGGATTTTTGGCAGCACTGAGGCCTTTCCTGTGTTCCCTGTTCCTTCGTGGCTTGGCCCCTGGTGTTTGTGGGGCTCACAGAAGGGTGCAGTGCCCCAGGACTCTTGAGTGGGTGGAGTGCAGCTGCCCGGGATGGGATGGGATGGGATGGGAGCAGGGAAATGTTCCTGCCTGCCTGGGACAGCCAGGGAACAGCTCAGAGGAAAAACTGAGGCTGTTTTATTTGGTACAGAGAAGTTGGCAGGGCTCGGAGCAGCTCAGAGGAGGAGAGCTGATCCTCTCCCGGCTAAAGGACAAGTCTGGGAGTGCAAAGCAACCCCAGCTTGCAGGTTTGGGAGGAATTTTGTGCCTCCCTTCACCTCTGTGCAATAGGGAGCCAGGGAGAACTGCCTGGAGTGCTCTGTGAGTGCTTGAGCATGAGCTGGAAGGTTCTTTATAAGGATTTAGGGGCACTTCAAGGCTCAGGGTGGTCTTAAAAATCCTTTAAAAACAGAAGAGATCTCTGTGCCTCCCTATGCCACTTCCCTGGAGCTAGAAACAAAGCCCTGTGTGTTTGTGCCCCTCTGGAAGCCCAGAGAACAGTGGAATTCTGCCCAAAATGGGCTCAGAAGGCCACGCCTGTCAGAAGGGTCAAGGAGCAGAAGGAGCTGGGGGAGCTGCCCAGCACCACCAGAGGGATTTGTGCCTGGCATTTGTGCCTGGAGCTCTGTTGCCCTGATTTTTAAAAGTGTTAAGTTTTCTTTTATAGTTATTTTGAAAGTTTTAAAGTTCTCATAAAACTTCTTCAGCCTTCTGACAGTGTTTACATCTTTCTACTGGAGTTCTCACACACTGTTCATGTAAACAATGATTGTTTTGCATTCTCCTTTGTGAAAAGAGAGAATTGATGGATGTTGGTTTCACCAGTGTGGTTGGAGAGGTGGCAATTTCACCCTCCAACCCACTGTCACTTTTAGAATTCTATATATTACAAGGTCCGAAATAAAATTCACTTTTTTTCTCTCTTGAACTCACCAAACTTCTGTGTCCTCATTTCGTGTCCAGTAGCGACAGAGCTCAAAGGTAGCATGAGCCTCGAGGAGAAGCAGGGGCAGGGAGAGGTGAGGTGGCACAAGAGGGCTCTGAGTGCTGAATGTCACCGAACAAGGGAGCTCTGTGAGCCCTGCAGGGAGTGACCTCAGCTGGGCTGGGTCCAGCTGGCTCAGCAGAGCTGGGCACTCCCCTGTGGAAACCCAGGGCACTGGGAGTATTTCTCTGTCTGCTCTGGGGTGTCCTGACCCCCAGGGGAGCACTGACTTTGACCTTCATTCATGGAGAAAGCTTCCAAAGCCTCAAGGTAAGCTAGAAACCACAAAAGTGTGAAATAGATTGCAGAGATTGTAGAGAGTAGTGTAGTGTGTCACATGGGTGAGAAATTGAGGTTCTGGGATTTTCAGTATGTTCTAGATGGGTTCAAGATGGGTTGATGTCAGCAGTGATTTCTGTCCCCTTGTCCCTCTCCCAGATGCCATCCAAGCCAACCGGCTCCACGCCACAGACGTCACCTCCAGCAGCTTCCGCCTGGTGTGGCCCAAGCTCCTGTCCCAGGAAACTGGCTACTACAGCCTGGAGTATGGCCCCAGAGCTGATCCAGCACGGAGGAGCACGCAGCAGGTGTCTGGGGCTCACAGCAGCCTCGTGCTCAGCGACCTCGCACCAGAAACCACCTACGAGGTGGCTCTGATCCCTGAATCCAACGTGCACTACTTCCCCCCCCAGACCACCAGGGTCACGACGCTGGCAGGTAAAATGGGCACGGCTTGGGCACAGTCCCTCCCTGGGGACAAGGAGGTGATCCCTGTCTCCCACCTGGGGCTGCAGGTGGAGATGGAGGATGCTGGAATGACCTGAGGGAAATCTGTGTTAGAGGGGGAAGAACTCGGAGCAGGATCGGCCTCTCTGTGCAGAAAACAACTCAGATTTATGCTGGGGAGCAGCCTGCAAAAAGGGGCAAACTGAAAACCTGGCCTGGGGTGGCAAAGTCAAGGTGGGCTTGTACACAGTATTAATTTTCTGCATGCAAGAACGATTCTGGCTGAGAGGTAAAGAAACCCTTTTCTTTGGGCTGAGCAGTGTGATGAGTATCAACATCTGCTTGCTGGGCTGATTTTAATTTCCAGCGGGTTGATTTTAATTCCTCGCTGGAATCCCCTGATTTTAATTCCACACCCTTGAAGCCCACTATGATGCAGGTCAATAATGCTCATTAAATCCTCATTCACATCTCTCTCCATTGCTTCCAGAGGAAATCAGCCCAGTTCAGGTTCTCATCTCGGAGTCTGGGCCTCGCAGCTTCCACGTCAGCTGGGCTCCTGTGCTGGACAGCGTGGCCAGCTACCAGGTCCTGTATGGGCCACTCCCAGGGAACTCGGTCAAGGTGCTGCAGGTGGATGGGAGGCACAACAGCACCGTGGTGGAGCACCTGGCACCCAACACCACCTACCTGGTGACAGTGACTGCAATCTATAGATCTGGCAAGGAGAAATCCCTGTCAGCCAAGGCCTGCACCCAGGAAGGTGAGTGAGGGCAAGTGGCAGCCTGGAGGGTCCCTAGAGGGTCACCTGCCTCGGGGTGAAGCCAGAGGACTCAGAATCCAGTCCCTGGGGTGGGAAAGCTGCACGAGCAGCTCTGGATGTGCAGCAGATGTGTCAGGGCTGGAAGAGAGTCACACACACAGAGCCAGCTGTTAATGGGGCATGGCCGAGCTGCTGGCACCCCTGCAGATCCAAGAATGTCCCTAAAGAAGAAAGGAAGGTGCCTTTCCCTCCCTCCTGACTCCTCTGTGCCTGTTCCTTGGGGTGATTTGGCATCACAAGGGTAGAAGGGATGAAGTTAAGAAGTTAATGAGCAGCAACTTGTGCTCTGTGAAGAAGTACCTGTGAGGATATTGCAGGGGGCAAAGTCTGGCTCTTATCAGGACTCAGGAGTGAGGAGGAGCTCAGGGGATGACAGAGCTGAGGGTGTGGGAGGTGACTGCCAGTGAAATAAAGACTTTTATGCTGGTACCAGGGCAAAGTTAAGGACTAATTAATGTGAGCTCAGAATTTATAGAATCCCAGGTTGGAAGAGACCTTCAAGACCATCAAGTCCAACCCAGCCCCAGCACCTCAACTCAACCCTGGCACCCAGTGCCACATCCAGGCTTTGTTAAACACAGACTGGTGACAAAATGGTGACTCCACCACCTCCCCGGGCAGGGAGAACTTTATCCCCCTTTCCACAAAAAAAACTTTATCACTCTTTCTGTAAAAAACTTTTTCCTAATATCCAACCTACATTTCCCTTGGTGCAGCTGGAGGCTGTGTCCTCTCAGCTCCTTCAGCGGGGCGATGCAGAGTGATTTTACCTCTGCCCCCCAAGGCCAGGCTGGGTTTCCAGCATCCCCCTGGGGGAGCAGGGATCACTCTGGAACAATGCCCCGCACTAAGGCGGATCCTCTCCCTGCAGAGGGCTCCAGGGTGAGGCACCTCCGCTTCGAGGACGTGGGTCCCAACAGCCTGCGAGCCTCCTGGGACTCTGCCCAGGGCGCCGTGCTGGGTTACCGGGTGCGCTGCCGGCGGCAGAGCGGCCGCTCCTCCGTGCTCAGCGTGTCCCCGCAGGTGGGTGGAGAAACGACCAGGTGACATCGGCTTTTGCAATGTTTGCCTGCATTAAAGCGCATTAAAATTAAAATGCAGGCAAATCTCGGGTAATCTGTGGGGAGGGAGAGCCTGCAGGTTATAGATGCATAATATTGGCTTTTTGTTAAATGTTAAATGTTAAAATGGATTTTATATCCATTTAAAGTGTTAAAGTAACTTTGTTATAAAGAGACAAGGACCATAGAGCAAAGGTTATTGTCCTTTATGAAACTTTTTACATTTTTGCTCTATGGTCCTTGTCTCCTATTGTCCTTTATGAAACTTTTTACATTTTTGCTCTATGGTCCTTGTCTCCTATTGTCCTTTATGAAAATTTTTACATTTTTGCTCTGTGGTCCTTGTCTCCTATTGTCCTTTATTAAACTTTTTACCTTTTTGCTCTATGGTCCTTGTCTCCTATTGTCCTTTATTAAACTTTTTACCTTTTTGCTCTATGGTCCTTGTCTCCTATTGTCCTTTATGAAACTTTTTACATTTTCACAGGGGAGTGATAACACTGTACACACCGGGCTGTTCTTTGCCTGTTGGCCAGGAGCACCCCAGCGCTGGAAATTTTTCCTCTCTTATTTTATCCCTCATTAAACTTTACCAAAATTCTTGACCTTCTCCCTCGTTTTGCAGGTGCACAGCGTGCTGCTCAACGACCTGCCCTCGGGCACCAGGGGCAAGGTGTGTGTGCAGCCTGTGTACAGCAACCAGCCTGGCAAGAGGCTCTGCCGCAGCGTGCACAGGCAGCCAGGTGAGCTGAGGGCATCCTTGTGGAGTTATGAGTGGGTTTTGGGTCTTCAAAGAGACAGCAGATGGTTGTTGTAAAGTTGTTTATTGCATGAATACATCAGCCTGAAAGAAGAGTTTGTGCTAAAAGTCCGTGCTAAAAGCTTTTGGAATTGATGCCTTGTGAAAGCTGGCCTAGAACAGAGGCTGGGCAGAGCTAAAGAATAAAGCTGGGATTTATTAAAGGATCTCAATGGATCCACCTTGGGCAGCACCAGAGCCCAGCCAGGGCTGCAGCCAAGATGAACCCAAATGGTCCCAAGAAATGGATGATTGGTCACAAAATGATCAGCTCTGCTCCATTTGCACCTTGGAGTTGATTGTCCCATTCCAGCTTTAGCCCATGCACTCCCATCCTGCTTGTTTTTCTCTCTCCAGCCCACGGTGTTTGTGCTCCTGGGCCTGAGCTTTGGATCATTTGTCCTTGGTGCCCAGCTGGAGCAGGAATTGTTTTGTCTCCCTGCTCTGTGCACAGAGCTCAGCATCCCCTCATGTGAAGCTCAGAGCCACACACTAAAGCAGCAGAGAATGTGAAAAATAGAAAAGCTGAACCTGAGGCATCAGCACAGAATGTGAAAAATAGAAAAGCCCAAACCTGGGGCATCAGCACAGAATGTGAAAAATAGAAAAGCCCAAACCTGAGGCATCAGCACAGAGTCCCAATGTTCCAAGCAGAAGCAGCAGCAGCTAGCAGAAGCTACTACCACTTCTTTTGCACCCCAGTACAGGGGGATTTTATTCATAAATCATCCAATCAGCTAAAAACACGATTCTAAAGCATTCTTCCTACACCTGTCTGAGCTTAATTCCATTGTGGGAAAGTAGTTTTCAGTTCTTACACAAAATCTACAAATACAGTTCTGTCTGTTCACATAAATAGTTCTACCTAGAAATGTAAGTAATATTCTGCTATGTTTTTATTATGTCTGGAGCTAAGTTAATTTTGTGGAAAGTAGCACTATTGAACTTTAAGCTAAGCTTTAGGGCTTTTACTAGCTAACACAGTCTCTCAAGGCACTTAAGATATATTTCTACTTACTTAAAACTTACACTCCTACTGTGTGGCTAAATATGTTTCAGTTTTTCTAAAGGTTCCAATTCAAATCCTGCATTCCTTTCTCTCTCTGAGGGGTTTGTGTTTCATGCATTCCAAAATCACAGAGGAGCCCCTCAGGGCTGGGATATTCTGTGCTCATCCCCGCCCTTGTTTCACCACAGGGACTGACCAAAATTGGGCTCTTTCCCCGGTTTTTAGGAGTAAGACTCCTCCTAGTGGAGTTCATTGCAGGCAGGAGGAAGAAGAGTACAGTGGAGACAGTCCCGGAGCTGCTTTGGGATAACAAGGGTGGGAACACTGCTAGAAGTGCTCTTTAAAAGTTTTTTGAAGCCTTGGTTGCCCTTCATTTTCCAACGTGGCAGAGGACAGGTAACAATTAAAGCCATTTATAAAGACACAACACTTCTTTCTTCCTTCTGCTGCCCAGAAACCACTTTCTGTCACGGGCATTGGAAGATCCCTGATAGGATGAGTAAAACTAAACAGGAGCTGCTAAAGAGAAGCTCCTTTTTCCCATCTAGGGCTGCAGTGAGAGCAAAAATATGGGAGTAAAGCACATGAAACTCCATTTTCTTCATGGTGGAAAAAGCTTTTTCTTCTTATTCTTATTATTCAGTTTTCCAGACCTCATGTGGGACTCCAGTTGGTTAGTAGTTTTCTTGCCAATTACATTATTGATTAGTAAAAGTTGTCATGCTGTATGGATTGGTCACTCAAACTCTCAGTGTCCACATGCTGGGAAGGTTGTTGATGAAAAGATAGTTTTCATTTTTCTATCTAACAGTGTAAAACCAGTTTATACAGGTGCTAAGTTGGTTTTGACCCAGGAATAGATTGTTTTGTTAAATGAACTGCTCACACCAGGATTGATTTCACATGGGAACTTGCAAAATGCTAGCTTGGCTTAGAAGAAATGACAGGCCAGCCAGAGAAGGCCTGATTTTGTGAGGCTTTTCTTTGTAATTTTTCTACCTTACAGCAACAAAGAAATGCCCCCAGGGGTGAGATCTGTGGCTCAGATGTGGAGAATGGGTGGCTAAAATTGACGTTTCTATTCCTTGTGTCATTCCAGCTACAGAGGCCCAAGGATACAGGCACAGAGAGCGTGACAGACCGCAGTGAGCTGACTCCCAGCAGAGCAAAGGTCTTGAATGGACAAGGATTTGGACAAAAAGGAGGAGCCAGGGGAGGAACAACCTCATCTCCCAGCCTGTGCTGTCCCTTGAGGTGTCCTGCTTGTCCAGCCTGTCCCCAGCCAAGCTCTGCCAGGGTTTAAAGGCTTGGCCTGGCTGGATGGAACAACCAAAGTGACTAAAAGATGCCAAATCTGTCCCCATTTCATGCAAACACAAGTAACAAACAGAAGGCCAAGTGGTGGATCCTCACTGTTGCTTGCTTGCTGCCTGTTCTCTATCTATTCAAGGTCAATCCTGATTTATTTCTTTTTTGCAGCTTATGAGCACATTCAGGACTTGGTTGTTCATCTCAGAGAAAGATTCCACGTGGCCAAATCCATTCCTGCTGCCAACAGCCAGGGAACCTGGAGGGTGAGAGAGCAGGAACCCCAAAATCCTGGGAATGTGCTTCCCCAGCAGGACCCTCCAGGGCTCTCAGCTGAGCTCCAGGAGGAGCTGAGAGTCCAGAAAAGCCAGACAGGACCATCTAAAGCACTTATTTTTGTTTCTGTGGTCCTGCCTGGATCATTGCTCTGGCATTCCTGCAACCCCTTTTCACCAAATGGGAGCGCTGCTGTCCTCGTGGAGATTAATTAACCTGTTCTGTGGCTAATTACAGGCAATAAGTCTCCAGCACTATCATTCCTCTGCACTCTGAACACACACAGCACATCTCTGGTGTCTTGTCTTGGGCTTCCACCCAGTGCTAAGCTTGAGCTACACTTAAAAATCAGGGTTTTTAAGGGAGAAGAGTAAATCTGATTATTTCCCTTTGCCCCTAAGCTTGAACTCGCTGTCTCTAAGCCACTCTGGAAAGGGGAGCTGGGGAAAAAACAAACAAAACAGAACAAATTAATTATAAATACCTAGTGACCAAGCAAATGGTTTCAAAGTTCAGGGCTTAGGGCTGTAAAGAAATGTAGATATTTCTCTGCTAAACCCCAGCATCAGTGGGAACACTCTCCCTCAGTAACTCTTGCTCTGTTTTAAATTTATTGCTTGTTTGTCCTACCTGTGGAAGTCGGTTTTGAAGCAGTGCTGTTTGTTGGAGAGCCCCATGCAGCCTCACAAACCCTTCTTAAAACAGCTCCTTTTGGGGCCGAGAGGAACTTTTATCCCCAACTTTGTCCCCTGAGAGCTGAATCCTTCATCTCCACCTTTCTGGAGCATTTTTTTCCTTGGGCTGCCTTGCTCAGGAGAGAGAAGGGAGGTGAGTCACTCATTAACTCTATAAAGAGATTTTCACATGATTTGTGTCCTCCTTTGGAACGTGCATTTGTGATTGATTAATCTCAGTCACAAATGAGATTTGTGCTGAAGGGATCACAAAGCCCCTGGAACTGCTCATGCAATAAGATGGTTTTGTTTCTTCTTGCTGTAGGACAGAAATTAAGTTTGCACAACTCCCTGCATAGTTTATTAATGCATTAATTTTCATCCCCCCCAGTTGTAACACACCCTTTTGAAGACAATTAAATATAAATACAAGAGCTACTGAATGGTTCCTTTGTGCTTGGTGGCAAATTTGTGGTGGTTTTGTTTGTTTGTTTGTTTGTTTGCTTTGTGTTTTTTTGTTTGGTTTGGTTTTGTGGGGGTTTTTTTTGGTTTTTGGTTGGTTTTTTTTTTTTGTGTGTGTGTGTTGTTTTTTTGGGTTTTTTGGTTTTTTTTTTGTTTTTTTGGGTTTTTTCGTTTTTGTTTTTGTTTTGTTTTGTTTTGTTGTGGTTTTTTTTGGGTTTTTTTTTGGTGGAACTGTGAGTTTTGTTCCAAGGATTCAAAAGCTGTCATTCATAAAATCATAAAAGTTGGGAAAAGCTTCTGAGATCACCCTGTTAAATCATAATTTTAAATGAAGTGCATGTTCTCCCTGTGCCTGGTTAACACAAAATTTTAACCCCCATCCCTCAAAAAATGTGTTGGAAATGTAAAAACAGAAATATTTTGGTCTTGATAAATCCTTAGTTCCAGTAAGGATTGTTTTACAGGGAAAGTCCCTGAAATTTTGGCAGATCTGGTAAATATTTGTGCTCAGGCACGGGGTGGGATTGTTGGGGTGCCCTGTGAGGGGCCAGGAGTTGGACTCTGATCCTTGTGGATCCCTTGGAGCTCAGGACATTCCCTGTTTCCATCATTCTGAGCATGCATTTGGGAAGAAAAACGTGAGAAACGCCAATCACTTGGTTTTTAAAATGTTTAAAGTTTAACAATAATAAAATGGTTATAAAAATAGTAACACAATTAGAGGAATAAAAATTTAGAGTTAGGACAATTACAAGACAATAAAAAGCAAAGAATTCCGGATGCTCTCGGGCCCTTAAGCCACGACAAGCACGCCTTGTGAAAAAAGGAATCACCTTAAAAGCAACAGCCTGTAGCATATACAAAACACTTCATGATTATGCTATATTTTATTTAAAACAAGAAATTTGTCTGGTACTTGTCAAAAAGTTTCTGTCAATCCCCAGGCACCTTCGAGTCTAAGTCAGGCTTGAAGAAGTTCGTTTCTGTTGATAAGGAAAGCCATAAATTCCTCTTCTCTGGAAAATTTAGGGGTTTCTGTAATTGTTATCCTTGTGTGAAGAATTCCTCAATTGTCTTCTCCTTTTCTAAAAAAATATCTCACACACATAGTTTCTATTTTAACTACTAATGCTTAATTTTGATTACAAAACTATATTTACTATAATATTAAAATGTTAATACAGCATAACTTTCAGCATAATACATATAGTAAATATCTGTCTAGAACCATATAATATGCATTTTTCACAAAAATGAACATTTAAAGGGAAAAAAAAAAAAATCTCAGGTGTCCCTGGCCTGCTGCTGAGGGCTGGGCACGGCCCAGGTGTGTTCTACATTTTACACCATTTCAGGCTGCAGAATTCCACGTGTTCCTGACTTTCACTCCACTCCCCTTTCCTGTCATCTTTCCCACTCCAGAATGATGGATTGGGAGCTGATTTCTATGGAATATCCCACTCTTTATCCCACATAACCACAAATAAGGGTTTCCTGTGCTCCCCTTCTCTGGAAGCTCCTGTCTCATCTTTCCCATTCCAGAATGATGGATTGGGAGCCGATTTCCAGGGAAATGCTGCTCTTTATCCCATAAAACCACAAATAAGAGTTTCTCTGCACTCCTCTTTTCCACTTTTCCATCACCTTTCCCATTCAGAAATGTTGGATTAGGAGCTGATTTCCAGGGAATATCCCACTCTTTATCCCACATAACCACAAATAAGGGTTTCCCTGTGCTCCCCTTCTCTGGAAGCTCCCGTCTCATCTTTCCCATTCCAAAACATTGGATTAGGAGCTGATTTCCAGGGAAATGCTGCTCTTTATCCCACGTAACTACAGCGAGAGGTTTCTCCACGCTCCCCTTTTCTGCTTTCCCATCCTCTCTGCCATTCCAAGGAGCCGATTTTGGGGGAAGCCTGGGATAACCCTGAAGGAAACCCGGGATAACCCTGAAGGAAACCCAGGATAACCCCAAAGGAATCCCGGGATAACCCCACGGCAATCCCGGGATAACCCCGAAGGAATCCCGGGATAACCGCACGGCAATCCCGGGATAACCCCACGGCAATCCCGGGATAACCCCGAAGGAATCCCGGGATAACCGCACGGCAATCCCGGGATAACCGCAAGGCCGCGCCGCCCCGCGGCCCTTAGCAACGCCCCTCACTCCCGTTGCCACGCGGAAGCGCCGCCCGCCCCGCTTGTCCCTCCCGGCGCTCCGTCCCCCACACGGCTCTCCCTCCCCTCCCGCCTCTTTCAACCAATCAAACCCCACACGCGGCGCCTCTCCGCCAATCAGAGCGCGGCGCGGCGCTCCGGCGGGCCAATGGGAGGCCGGTCCGCCTTGCGGCGCAGGCGCGCGGGCCGCGGCGCGTCCCCCGCGTGCAGCCGCCGCCGCCGCCCTCATGTCGTGGCTGTTCGGCCTCAACCGCGGGGCCGCCCCGGGCGGCGGCGGGGACGCGGCAGCCCCGGGCAGCGGCAGCGGGGCCGGCCTCTCCCTGCCGCCCGGCCCCGCTGCCGGTGGTGCTGGCGGCGCCGGGGACCGTCAGACGCCCAAGGACAAATGGAGCAACTTCGACCCCACGGGCCTGGAGCGCGCGGCCAAGGCGGCGCGGGAGCTGGACGCGTCCCGTGCGTGAGGGGACGCGGCGGGAGGGCGGCGGAGCTCGTGGCGGGGTGTGCGGGAAGGGAGCGGGCTGTGCTCCGTGGGACGCGAGGGAAGGGCAGGGAGCGTCCTTCCCGCTGGGTGTGAGGGGTTGAGGGGCTGTTCCACCCGAGGGGTTTGTTCGCTCTGGAGCAGAGAGCAGGGAGGGTGTGAGAGAGAGTCAGAGAAACGGACACTGAGGGATTTAATCTGCACCTTGGAAAAAGCTTAGATTGGTGTGTGAGAGTCAGAGAAACGGACACTGAGGGATTTAATCTGCACCTTGGAAAAAGCTTAGATTGCTGTGTGAGAGTCAGAGAAACAGACTCTGAAGGATTTAATCTGCACCTTGGAAAAAGCTTAGATTGGTGTGTGTGAGAGTCAGAGAAACAGAAAATTCCACAGCCACTCAAGGATTTAATCTACACCTTGGAAGATTCTTAGATTGGTGTGTGAGAGAGTCAGAGAAACAGAAAATTCCACAGACACTCAAGGATTTAATGTGAGGGGTTTGTTCTGCTCGGGAGCAGAGAGCAAGGGAGGGTGTGAGAGAGAGAGTCAGAGAAACGGACACTGAAGGATTTAATGTGCACCTTGGAAAAAGCTTAGATTGGTGTGTGAGAGTCAGAGAAACAGACACTGAAGGATTTAATCTGCACCTTGGAAAAAGTTTAGATTGGTGTGTGAGAGAGTCAGAGAAACAGAAAATTCCACAGACACTGAAGGATTTAATCTGCACCCTTGGAAAAAGCTTAGATTGGTGTAAAAATGCAATGCACAGACATTAAGCAAAAAAAAAAAAAAATCAGAAATTTGTGTTTCTATAGTTATAAGAAAGAATATGCCTTAAGTAAGAAGCTGTACTATAAGTACAGTGCTATTAGTACTGTACTAATAAAACTAAAACTAAACTGTACTTATAAACTAAAAGGTTTATAATCTAAGAGTGTAGTTGTATAGAATAAACTAAGGGTTTAGGAGTTATCCTAGAAGCATACATGTGTGTATTTGTGTACATGTGACACAAAAACCTATTAGGCAAAAATATCCACAGTGCAGCAGAAATGAGTAAAAGTGAGAAGTTAGAAAGACAAAATGAGCCCTGTAGCAGTTGTTTGTTAAGTTAGGAATTACATATTACCTTGTAACAAAGAAACTTATAGCTACTTTTGAGCTATAAGTGCTAATCTCACAACCTCTAAAATCTCACAGCCTCTAAAGTGAACGTTGATCTGAGCAATAAATCGTTCTTAGTGCTGGTGCCATCCTTCTTTACTGACAGTGGTGGGTGTGGAGTGTCCCTCACGGGCTATTCCAGCTCTGTCCAGACCCAGCTCTGTGCCCTGAGCTCTGGGATGGCCCTGCTGGAGCAGAGGAGCCTCTTGGGGCCCTTCCAGCCTCGCCCATCCTGCTGTACCTGTGTCCTGTGGGGTCCCACCTGGCCAGGGCAGCCTCTGGCTCCTGCCCTGCTCTGCTGGGATCAGCATTCCCAGGCACTGACCTCTGAGTGCTTCCTCAGGGCTTCTGAGGAGAGAGGGAGGCACCAGAGCATCTTGATAAAACCACAGATTCCCAGAATGGTTTGGGTTGGAAAGGACTTGAAATCCCATCTCATTCCACCTCCTGCCAAGGGCAGGGACCTTCCACTATCCCAGATTGCTCCAACCTGGCCTTGGTCAGATCTTTTCCACAGCTGTGCTGAGAATCATTTATTCATAATCATTTATTCCTTCCACTATCCCAGATTGCTCCAAGACTCTCCAGCCTGGCCTTGGTCAGAGCTTTTCCACAGCTGTGTTGAGAATCATTTATTCATAATCATTTATTCATAATCATTTATTCATAATCATTTATTCCCTGGAGGGTTGAGTGTGCCATTGCAGAGCTGTGGAGCAGCATGGATTGAAGAGCCTGAGCATCAGCTTTGCTGAGGAAAGAGCTCTCACTGTGGTGCCTTGTGAAGGCTGAGCTGGAACAGAGCTAAAGAATAAAGCTGGGATTTATTAAAGGATCTCCTCGTGGATCCACCTTGGGCAGCACCAGAGCCCAGCCAGGGCTGCACCCAAGGTGAACCCAAATGGTCCCAAGAAATGGATGATTGGTCACAAAATGATCAGCTCTGCTCCATTTGCACCTTGGAGTTGATTGTCCCATTCCAGCTTTAGCCCATGCACTCCCATCCTGCTTGTTTTTCTCTCTCCAGCCCACGCTGTTTGTGCTCCTGGGCCTGAGCTTTGGATCATTTGTCCTTGGTGCCCAGCTGGAGCAGGAATTGTTTTGTCTCCCTGCTCTGTGCACAGAGCTCAGCATCCCCTCATGTGAAGCCCAGAGCCACACACTAAAGCAGCAGAGAATGTGAAAAATAGAAAAGCTGAACCTGAGGCATCAGCACAGAATGTGAAAAATAGAAAAGCTGAACCTGAGGCATCAGCAGAGAATCTGAAAAGTAGAAAAGCTAAAACTTAAGGCATCAGTAGAGAATGTGAAAAACAGGGAAGTTAAAACCTGAGGCATCACCTGTCCATAATCTCTTCCCCTCCTCCAGGCCATGCAAAAGATGCTCTGAGCCTTGCCCAGATGCAGGAGCAGACCTTGCAGCTGGAACAGCAAACCAAACTGAAGGTGGGTTGCAATTCCTCACCTTGGAACTCCTCAGGCAGCTGCCAGATTTGGGAGGGACAAAAGTTAAAATCTCTCCTCTGCAGAGGATGATAAATTTTCCTTTCTGGTCAGCTTCAGCAAATTGTAGTTATTTGCCTTTAGGAGAAAAAAAAAAAGTAATTCTGGAAGGTGAATCTCAGCTAATTTGGCCTATCCTGACACGGATTTTTGTGGCTTTGATTAAAACTTGCATGTCCTCAGTTGTTTTGTGACTCCTGGAGTATCTCTGCTGGTTTTGGGGAATGACAGGGGGTTTCTGTGGGAACTGTAAAGTAGCTGGGTGAAGGACAGATTTCTCTTATAAAGGACTTTAGGGATTGTTTGGTGTTGGTTGATCTCTTGGATGTTTTTTTTAAATTGTGTTTAATCCTGAAATGGTTGATGATATTTCTTAGGAGCATTGGGAATTTAATTTTTATTATAAATTCTATTATCATATTATATTATAATAATATGTTGTGATAATATTTTATTATAATAATTTATTATTTCTATTTAACTTTATTATTTATATTTATTATCATATTTTAACTTTATTGTGTCAGTGGTCATTTTTTGTGGGTACTACTCTGAATACAGAGGGATTTCTTGGAATGTGATTGTCAGTAGAATTTCTGTACAGGATGATCTATGAATTTCTGGTAATTAAATTCTCTGGTTCTGTCCCAGGAGTACGAAGCTGCCATAGAACAGCTGAAGAATGAGCAGATCAGGGTGCAAGCAGAAGAGAGAAGGAAAACACTCAATGAAGAAACCAAACAGCATCAAGCAGTAAGGGAATGAGGGGGAAGCCAAGTGAGGGGAGACCTTGTTTGTGTCTTCCCTTATAGAAAAGGCAATGATGCATTAATTATCCCTTTCATTATCCCTTTAATTAATTATCCCTTTTGGGGGAGAGGAGGTCTGGGGGTGTTCTGTTCTCTGAGCCCCTGTTCTGTCCTGGATTTGTGATGTTGAGCTGGATTTTTAATCCTCTTGGACTTTTGTTCCCAAGTTCTTGAGCATCCAAAGGAACTGGTGGTAGCAGTTCCTCTCATTCTGTGTTTTTTTGGGATTTTCCTAAAGGGCTTTTCAGGGAAGTGTTGAGGAATACTGGTTTATCAACTGAATGAAAAATGAAGCCATTAAAGAGTGAAATGACTCTGAAGTTATTTGGATTTCAGTCTTAAGTAGCTTGAAACCACATTTCTTCTGACTTAAACAGAAAAAGATATCTTAAGAGGAGAAATGATGCAAATCTGAGTTGTTGTGAGCAGTGTTGGTGCTTCCTGGTTTGTTTTAGCTTGAGTGGCTGATGTGGCAATAATCCTGAAACAGGGAAAACAAAGGTTGGCCTTAATGTTAAAAGCTAAATTCTGGAGATTTCTTACTCTGAGAGCACAGCAGATGAGGGAACTGATTAATTCTAATGGATTCTCAGCTTGGGAAGTTTGCTAGAACTGTTTATTTGGCACGTGCTGCTTTTACCCTGGCAGAGTTTGGACTTTGAGCAGGGCTGGCCCAGGAAGCAGCTGCACACTCAGCTGCTCTCAGGGGTTGTTCCTTCACCTCCTGCTGCTCACAGGGCATCGTTTGAGGTTCTCATGGGTTACCTGAAATCACAGCAAACTCAGTCTTGGTTTATTCCATGATGTTTTACTGGTGCTGAGGAGATAATTCCCAAGCTGTTCTGCTATCCCTGTGTTTGGAGCAGAGAATGATGTCACCCCTGACACAGAATCCTCCCTGGATGTGGATCCTCAGCCCACTTCCAGTTCAGTGGAGATGTCTTGGGTTTATTTGGAGTTACAGTGATTGATTAGAGGAATTAATGAGCAACAAGTAAATCTTTATCAAAACCAGAGCCCATCAGCACATCCTGACAGTTCTATTGCTTGCACTCACCAGTCCAGATAATGTGGTTTACAACATGAAAACCTTATTTTTCCCACTGAAGTCTCCTTCTGTGGGCCAAGAAACCCTTGCTCTTTGTCTTGACATCTGTGATACCATAAAATGAAATCAGGCTGTAGAGATTTCTCAGCACAGAAGAGTTTTTGGTGCTGAGGATATTTGGCCCTGTTCACATTCAAATCCAGGATAATTTTTTGTTTGTATGGATTTTCCCATTTTATTTGTTTTTTTTTCTTCCTGAACCTCATTTCCTTGAGGAGCTGGCTGTTTTTTAAGTGCCTAATCTGTGTATTCTGTTTTGTTTTTTGAAGAGAGCCCAGTACCAGGACAAACTGGCACGGCAGCGCTACGACGAGCAAATGCGACAGCAGGTAGGGAGGGTTCCTGCTCTGATCCAGCTGGGAATGGGCTGGGAGCCTTCTTAAATCCAAGAGATGCTCTGGAGCTGTTCCCTGTCCTGCTGGGCACAGTTTATCTGTATTATCTGCTCAGCATCAGCAGTGCACATCAAGGGCTGGGCATTAGGACAAAGCAGCAGCTTGGAATTAGGAGGGAAAATATGGGAGATGGGGAGAGGAAAACACACTTCAACCTGAGCAGCAGCTTCTTGAAAATATTTGTAGTGATGCCTTGTGAAAGCTGGCCTAGAACAGAGGCTGGACAGAGCTAAAGAATAAAGCAGGGTTTATTAAAGGATCTCCTCATGGATCCACCTTGGGCAGCACCAGAGCCCAGCCAGGGCTGCACCCAAGATGAACCCAAATGGTCCCAAGAAATGGATGATTGGTCACAAAATGATCAGCTCTGCTCCATTTGCACCTTGGAGTTGATTGTCCCATTCCAGCTTTAGCCCATGCAGTCCCATCCTGCTTGTTTTTCTCTCTCCAGCCCACGCTGTTTGTGCTCCTGGGCCTGAGCTTTGGATCATTTGTCCTTGGTGCCCAGCTGGAGCAGGAATTGTTTTGTCTCCCTGCTCTGTGCACAGAGCTCAGCATCCCCTCATGTGAAGCTCAGAGCCACACACTAAAGCAGCAGAGAATGTGAAAAATAGAAAAGCTGAACCTGAGATATCAGCACAGAATGTGAAAAACAGAAATACTGAGGCATCAGTAGCATTTAAATTTACATTTGGTGGAGTCATCACAACATCAACATCTCTTCTGCTGTCATCTCTCCCTGTAGCAACTTGCTAATGAGGAAAATCTGAGGAAGCAGGAGGAATCTGTGCAGAAGCAGGAGGCCATGAGGCGAGGTGAGTGTTTTGTTCAGCTGCTGGGAGTGTGGGGGCATGTGGAGTCCTTGTGCTGATCTTTGTGTCCATGCTGTGTTTGAGGTCAGATTGGCAAGAACAGGTAAATCCCAGGAGTTCTAAAATTACCAGTTGCTTCCAAGGTTAGTTTTAGAAAGGGCTCCTAAACATCTGCCCTGTCACTCCTGGATTTCCCAGTGATCTCTCAGCATCTCCTGGTAGAATAACTGAAATTCTGATTTCATACTGGAACAACCTAAAATAGTTGTGAGGAGGGAAGAGAAACAAAACATCTTCTGAGAGGAGAGGTTATATCTGTATCACCTCATTTCTATTCAGTTTCCTGCAGAAAATAAAAAACCTGTGGTGTGAAACTTGCTTAGTTTCTTTGTGTTGTTGGGAATTGCCAGAATTCCTGGGTTTGCAGAACTCCACTAGGGTGCAAGTCTCAGAAATGTTAATGTTCATTTGTGTTTGGCTGAATGGGATGGGAAGGGCGGTTTGCTCCGAGAACAGATGTGGCCAGCTGTGCTGCCACCCAGTGAAGGAAGTGCAGCCTGAATAAAGCAGCCCAGTGGTGAAACCCTGTAGGCTTGGGTTATTTTACTCCAGGATTTCTCATTCATTCTCCTTTCACACAATTCCATGTTTGAAGTAACAGAGCTTCCAAAATCCCTTTTGGGACCGGCAGCTCCGTTTTGCTTCTCTTCCTTCCAGTGCACAGCGACTTCCCTGGGGTTTTCCTTCTCCCTGGCATTAAGCCACCTAAAAATTTGACCTCTCTGCTGTTTTTTTTTACCCAAGCTACCGTGGAGAGGGAGATGGAGCTGCGGCACAAGAACGAGATGCTGCGGGTGGAAGCGGAGGCGCGGGCGCGCGCCAAGGCCGAGCGGGAGAACGCCGACATCATCCGCGAGCAGATCCGCCTCAAGGCCGCCGAGCACCGCCAGACCGTGCTCGAATCCCTCAAGTGGGTGCAGGGCAGGGCCTGGAGCTGCTCCACGTGTGTCCCAGCCTGTGGGAGAACCTGGGGGTTGTTCCTCTGGGAGCTGCTCCACGTGTGTCCCCACATGTGGGAGAACCTGGGGTTTGTTCCTCTGGAGATGCTCCACGTGTGTCCCCACATGTGGGAGAACCTGGGGTTTGTTCCTCTGGAGCTGCTCCACGTGTGTCCCCACATGTGGGAGAACCTGGGGTTTGTTCCTCTGAGGAATTTCAGCCTGGTGCTTCTCCCACATGTGGGAGAACCTGGAGTTTGTTCTTCTGGGAGCTGCTCCACGTGTGTCCCAGCCTGTGGGAAAACCTGGGGTTTGTTCCTCTGGAGATGCTCCACGTGTGTCCCCACATGTGGGAGAACCTGGGTTTTGTTCCTCTGGAGCTGCTCCACGTGTGTCCCAGCCTATGGGAGAACCTGGGGTTTGTTCCTCTGAGAGCTGCTCCATGTGTGTCCCAGCCTGTGGGAGAACCTGGGGATTGTTCCTCTGGAGCTGCTCCACGTGTGTCCCCACATGTGGGAGAACCTGGAGTTTGTTCCTCTGGTGCTGCTCCAAGTTTGTCCTCACATGTGGGAGAACCTGGGGTTTGTTCCTCTGGAGCTGCTCCACGTGTGTCCCCACATGTGGGAGAACCTGGGGTTTGTTCCTCTGGTGCTGCTCCACGTGTGTCCCCACATGTGGGAGAACCTGGGGTTTGTTCCTCTGGAGCTGCTCCATGTGTTCCCCACATGTGGGAGAACCTGGGGTTTGTTCCTCTGGAGCTGCTCCACGTGTGTCCCCACATGTGGGAGAACCTGGGGTTTGTTCCTCTGGAGCTGCTCCACGTGTGTCCCCACATGTGGGAGAACCTGGGGGTTGTTCCTGTGAGGAATTTCAGTCTGGTGATCCTCCCACATGTGGGAGAACCTGGGTTTTGTTCCTCTGGAGCTGCTCCACGTGTGTCCCAGCACATGGGAGAACCTGGGGGTTGTTCCTCTGAGGAATGCCAGTGTTGTGTGAACTCTGTGGCTTCTCTTGCTACATTGTCACCTGAATGGCAACCAGAGACATTTAGAGTGATACAATTTTTCTAGCAGATTATTTCAAGCCTTGTCCTCTCGTCCTGGAGCTCAGTAGCTCTGAGATCCCCTCAGTTCTTTCAGGTCCCCTCAGGTATTTCAGAGCACCCATCACAAAGCTATAATGCAGTTTGGCTCCACAGGGGTGAGTGTTTAGCTTTGGAATTGGTTAATTTCAGGTCCTTTGAGATTTTGAACCAAAAAAGCTTTATTAAAGCTTTAATAATGCATTAAAGAAGTAAATTGATACCATCTTAAGGCCAGCTCAGGTGTAGGCATCAGATGATTATAAATATATTTTCCATGCTTGCTCATGTTTCAATTCTGAGGTGAGCCCATAGCTTTGACTTTTCTGAAGAAGATTAACAACTTTAATACAATCTGAAAGCCTGTCTTTAAAATGTATTAATTCAGTCCTTGAAATCCTTTTCTCTCCTGCTTGCCACAGGACAGCTGGGATGCTCTTTGGGGAAGGATTCCGTGCTTTTGTGACAGACTGGGATAAAGTCACAGCCACGGTAAGCTTGGGAAACCTGTCAGTAACTTCCAGAAAAGCCTGTGTGTAAATGTGTGCTAAACTCCTGCTTGTGTCACAGCTTTAAATCTAATTTTGATGTAGCCTAAAGGGCACTTAGAGAACTCTTACGTGTGCTAAATAAATTGATTAAAAGCCAGACCAGCATCTTTTCACAGGATAAAAGAGCTTGGCAGTGGAATCTTGGGGACATAAAGTTGTTTCTCAGTGTAATGCTTAAAACAAAGCAGCAGTGAAAATATATTTTTGGTAGTGTGGCTGGTTAAAATAGAAATTTTGCTTTAAATCAGTCACGACCATCTGCTCCACCCTCTGATTTTATACACACAGGCTGATCCAAAACATCCTTTGCCTGAGAGCTCTGGGGAGAACAAGCCAAGCTTTTAGTGGCTCCTTTTGTCATCTGTACCTGGGGTGTCTGCAGCATTCAGAGCCTTTTGTAGATCAGTCCTTGGTGCTTTGAGCTGTGCATTCACTTGACCCAGATACCAATTTCCTGCATTATGGTCATTTTTGCTTCTGACATGCTTTTTCTTTTGTGAATTTGGGACATTTAGCTCAAAAAAAAAAAGAAAAGAAAAGAAAAAGGCAAGTATATTTTTAGAAAGGAGATAACACAGCTGGAACTCATCTTTTCTGTTGCTTTGAAAAGTTTGAAATTACTATAAGGTAAGAACCAGTCAGTTATTTTAAGATTCTTGTAAATGAAGGCTGAATTTTCAGCTCTGTCTATTCTAAATGCTTCTCTTTCTCTACCTCTTCCCAGCCAAGCAGAACCCCAGAGGTTCTACTTCAGATTGTTTGGTCCATTGTGGTTTTGGTGTAATTGTCTTTATTTATCAGAGACCCATTCCTTTGCTTGATGCTTTATGACAAATAGGTAGACTGTAATCAGACTGATTTTTAGAGTGGGCAGTTGGGTTCTTGTTTGACACATTTTTAAAGCTCTGTTTCTCTGTATCTTGTGACATGAACATCAGTGAAGTCCAAAAGTCTGAGGAAGTGACCTTAGATCCATCCAGGCAGAGGGAACTTTGTGCTGGATGGTTTAAGAGAGCATGAGATCATGGCACTGTTTTTAGAGGGAGCTGCTAAAAAGGTGAAATCTGTTCTGTGTTCTGTGTCTGAGCTGAACTGGGTGTGGAGATCCCTCACTCTTTGCATCCTGGAACTCACAGTTCTGCTCCCTTCGTGCTTCCACCCAGAGCAGAAGTGATGTCACACATTTCAGCAGAGTGAGAGCTAACAGATGGTGCCTCATGGTTTATTGAACACTGCCATCCTTGTTGTCCTTGAGGCTTTTGACCTTGATCTGCACTTGCAGGAGAAGTCAGCTTATTTTAAAAGCAATTGCTGCAGTTTGCTCTTGTCTCTGATACAAATTATTGGCACCAGCTTTAAGCTGACTCCAAAGTCTGGAGTCTTTCTGCTTCACTGGCAAATCGATGGGAATGGCTGATTTTGTGGGGTTTCTGAAGGAGCAGCCCAGTGAGTGATGGTAATTCCCATTCCCATGCTGGTAATTCCCATTCCCATGGTGGTAATTCCCATTCCCATGCTGGTTTTGGCTTTGTTGCTCCTCTGGAGCCCCTAATTCCCTGTTGTGTTACAGCTGTCACCTTTAGCAGATATTCCCTTTTTTGTTCCCCACTGTGCCCTGCCTTGGTGGCAGCCACGATTCAGCTGTTTTACCTTGGCATCTGAAATTCAGCTTGCATTTTCTGGTGTGGTCAGGGGCATTCTGGCAGGCAGCACCTGGCTGATGTGGCTGTTTTATCTTCATTACTCAATTTAGTTGAAAATCCAGCCCCACACTTTTTGGCTGATGTGGCTGTTTTATCTTCATTACTCAATTTAGTTGGAAATCTGGACATCCCCACATTTTCTTGGGCAGGATGTACTTTTGGATTCAGGACTAAATGCTTCACTTGTGCTTCCTCTGCTTTTTGCTGTGCAAGAGCAGTCAGTGAACAGGGAGTGTGAGACCTTGACTGTCTGAACAGGGATAAAACACCTTACCAAAAATAAACCCCTCCTGCTCAGCATTTGTCCTGAATTTTAATTCCCCACCACAGGACAGGCTGCACACAACAGCACTGCCTTGCCAAGTGTTTTTGCTCATCTTTCCCCCCCTTTTTTTTTTTTTTTTTTTGCAGGTGGCAGGCCTGACCCTGTTGGCAGTGGGGGTTTATTCTGCCAAAAATGCCACGGCTGTAGCAGGGCGCTACATAGAGGCAAGGCTGGGCAAACCCTCCCTGGTGAGGGAAACCTCCCGGATCACGGTGCTGGAGGCTCTGAAACATCCTATCAAGGTAAAATTCACCTTTGTTTCTGTGTTGCACTCAGCAAAACTCAGGCTGGGATTGTCAGTGGGTCTGAATAAATGGAATATTGGAGGTAGAATGGCTGGGCCGAGCCCACTGGTATTTTTCTGTAAGATGTTTTGGTCCAAGTGAGTTGTCAAAATGTGGGGTTTTTTTTCTACCTGTGAGTAACTGAATTTGTCCTCTCAAGGTTGGTAAACGTCTCACCAGCAAGGCTCAGGATGCCCTTGAAGGAGTTGTTCTCAGTGTGAGTACTCTGTTCTCCTGTCTCGGGCTGTGAAGGATGACTTTGGATTCTAAATAAGAGCTGCTGGTTCCTTAAACTCACTTCTAAAGCTGTAATTCCAGCAGTTTTGGAGTCATAGCACCCTTGGGACACTGAGACCATAAATAAGCTCCTGTGTTCAGTGTGACATGCATTAAGCAGCCTGTTCACCTTTTTTTCCTCTGTGAAAAGCAGTTGGAAGTCTCAGTTCAGTCCTTGCTCTGCTGCAGTTTCTCTCTGTAGTCAGCATGTGAAGATTCAGAATTCCACTTGTGCCATCTGAAGTTAAGGATTACTGAACCCAGACCTGCTTCTAGGCCAAAAAAATCTAAATATTGTGTGCATTTTTCCACCCTGAGATTGGTTCTTAACTTGCTAATTAGTGCTACTTCTGTCTATTTGCTTCTGAATTTGATTCCTGGTTATCAGGCAAATTTAAGAGCTGCTTGAAGCTGCTGAGAGAAAATGCTCCTGCAGGAACAGCTCTCTCCCAGTATCCCCAAATGCAGTAGTAATATAAATATGAGTTTATGACTTGAGAAGGAATTAGCACTGCAAAGAGTTGCTTATGTTTTGACATATCCCTCCCAGGGCATCCATTAGGAAGTGAATATTTAGGTGTTATCTGTTCCTAAGAGTAGTCACTGCACTCCTTCCTGCACTGCTGCTTTTTCTTACGAAAGAATTGTAGCCAAGTGGACAGAAAATCAAGTAAATCCTCACATAGGACAGGAAATGACCTTGGTGTGGAGTCATGAGCAGCTGAAGTTAAGACTTAAAAGCTTGATCCTGGAGTGCTGCCTCCTTCCTGCAGGTACTGATGTGGGAACCTGGTAGGTGCAGCTCTTTTGGTACCTTCTGATCCTTAAATTTAACTCTTTTCTTGCAGCCCCAGCTGGAAGCACGTGTGAGAGACATTGCCATAGCAACAAGAAACACAAAAAAGAACAAAAGCTTGTACAGGAATATTCTGATGTACGGCCCCCCTGGCACTGGAAAAACTCTTTTTGCCAAGGTAAAACCCTGCCAAGATTCTGCCAACCTGCACCTTGCAAAGCATTCTGAAAATTCCAGGGCCTGAGGACCTCCCTGGGCTGCAATCTATTGCTGGAGTGTTGCATAAACATTGTGTTCCTGTTGGGGAGGGAGGCAAGGGCAGCCTGCCTGCTTCAGCTCTGAATCAGTGCAGCCACTTGGATTCTGGTGCTGAGAGGAGGCAGAGGAGCCTTTCCATCTGGGAAAGGCCCTTGGCAGCTGGGATTTGTGGGAATTGCAGCAGCAGCCACTTCATACCCACCTCTGGTGGCTTTATGCCCTTGCCTAAATGGCTCTTTCCTGCTCCAGAGCAGACACAGGCGTGGCTCCATGTGCAGAGGCACTGCCAGGATGATTTTTACATGGATTTGAGTCAGAATTTGATTTTTTTTCCTTGCTTGTCCACAAGACCTGAGGTTTCATCAACTTTTTAACAGTGACAGATTTGCCAAACTGGTGCAAGTTGAATTTTTTTCTTACATCAGTACATGAAACCCCTACCCCAATAGTTTTCAGAGATTGTGGCACCTAAACCTTTGTATGGCACCTACTGGATTTCTAAAACCACCTAGTTTGGGTTTCTAAAGCCAACAGAGATGCACAGAAATGGAAAAAATAAACAATACACAAGTTAAAATTGCCATTAAGTGATAAAGAAGCCAATAACTCCCTTTTTCAAACCAGCACAGTGACAGGACTAAACTGCTTTCATTCCCTCTTCATCCTCCATGGCCTTGCAGTGAAAGAAAAGGTTTAATTTGCTGGTTTTTGTTTCATTGCAGAAATTAGCTGTGCACTCAGGCATGGATTATGCCATCATGACAGGAGGGGACGTGGCCCCCATGGGCAGGGAAGGGGTCACAGCCATGCACAAACTCTTTGACTGGGCCAACACCAGTAGGAGAGGGTAAGTTGAGCTTTTCTTTAATCCTCAGTTTGTGTTTTTGCTCAAAAAAACCCTCACCACAACAGTGGTTTTGCTCTAAAAACCCTCACCCACAACTACAACAGTGTAGTTCAGCCCCTCAGTTGCTGTTACTGAGTGAGGTAACACAGAATCTCCTGAAGTTTTCCTAGAATGGGTGAATCCTTGTTAATTAGTAATATTTTAAAAGCTGGAAACCTTTGCTTTTCTCTTCTCTCAAACCCTTCCTACACCAACTTTTCCAGATCAGTCATAATTTGATTGTCTGATCTCACCAAGCAGGAGGAGACTTCCTGCCCACTTGAAAGCTGGGACAAATTACCTTCAGGGTGATTAATGATCTGACAGTAATTAGAAGGTGAGCACAAATCAGGTGTTCACGCTCTGGATGTTCCCTGTTGCAACTGCTCAGATTTTAAACACTTGATAGTGTTTAAATCCAGCTTCTGGTTTACTTTTGAGTCTCAAGCAGTGAATTATAAGAAATAAAAGAGGATAAGGAGGAGATGGATGCTAAAGGCATTGACATCAGTGTAAAAATCACAAACACAAAAAAGAACTTTTGCTTTTTCAGTCACCTTTAAAAGCAAATTTTTATCTGCAGAGAATCCTCCTGTTGAGGCTGAATCTGGGCTCCCTGATTTTGTAGGAGTGTGTAGTTAATTTGCTCCTAGCATTGTAAATGGATTTTTGCAGTGCAGAGGTTGCTTGTCCAGCCAGGATGGTAAAATTCAATATTGAACTTTCAGGAGGTGTCACTTTGGGTTTTCTGCTGGTTTGATCTCAGATGTGTAAATGTGGCTGCCCAGTGATTTATGTGTTCTCTGATTGCTTGAGATGGACATTATCTTGCAGTGTCTCTTTTAATCCTTGCTTCATTCATCACCTAATTCTTTCTATTTCCCCTTACAAAGAAAAAAAAAAAGCAGGGATTTAAAAGCAGGATTTAAATTTTTGAGCTTTTATCCTGAGGCACTATAGAAGGGAAGGTGTTAGAATTTAAGTGAGCTGAGAATTTAAGTGAGAAGTTGGAAGAGATGTGAGGATACTCAGCTGGATGCTCCCATCAAGGAATTATTTTACAACGCTGCCTGGGTCTGAATTTCTCTGCCCTAATAAAAAATTCTGTGAATTTCAGCTTTCTACACTTCCTGATCAAAGCTTACATGTGTCCATAAAATCAATATTCTCACCTCCAGTAGCACTGAAGTATTTAAGCATATTTAATTCTGAATATCCACCAGTGTTAGCTGTTGCCTTTATTAGCTGAAATTGTGATAACAGACACTTTTCTGCAGAGAATATTTGGGAGAAGCTGGGGCTGGGTGGGAGATGTTAATAGGCCTGAAATCCCCTGGAAGAAAGCTGGGTTTGAAGTTGGGCAAGGAGGTAACACAAGCTGTGACAGCTTTATGAGCAGCCTGGTTCTGTTATTGATAAACATCTTTACAGGCTCAGTCCCTTGGGAAGAGCACTGCCCTTGGGTTAGAAGTGAATTTATTTTGGTGAATAATTCATGGACTTTATTAATTCACTTCTCCACAGGTAGTAAAACCATAACATTAGTGCTGCTGTGGTTTGGAAAAGAAAAACCTCACAAAATAACAAAGCAGGCTGAGGAGAGGACTCTGCTTTGAGCTTTTCAGAGTGGCACAAGGAAGAGAAATGGCAGGGAGGTGTCACTGTCACCAAGACTTCTGTATTGTGCCCTTGCACACATCTCTCTAAAGAGGAGGGAATGCTAAAATATCACTCAGATTTCAGCAGGTGTAAATTTCAAATATCTACTGCAGCTTGGCAGTGACATCCAGCACTGCCAGCCACAAACTACAGACTGTGCCTATGGAAGCTCCCACCTGGATTTAAAAATCCCCAGGAGTTTAAGGTCCTGTGCCTTTCTCTTGCTTCAGTCTGCTTCTGAACAGCAGTAAGAGAACTCCAGAGGCCTGGGGGCAGATCTGTGGCCTGAGCTGTGTGAAATGAATCCATTCTTCAGCTGCTGGGCTGGGCCAGGTGCACACCATGGACAGGTTGCTACAGCTTGAAAAGCTGTAGTAGAAAATGAGGTTCCTTGTGCAATCCTTTGGGTGCTGGCAGCTGTGGGTGCCTGGCAGTGGGGCAGGAGGATCCTGGAGCCAGCTGAGCCTCTGCTGGAGCCCTGGCTGCTGAGAATTCCAGCCTTTCTGTGCTGCCAGGCACCGACCCTCAGGAGAACACTGCACTGACCTGGGGCTGTGGAGAAGCTCCCAAGATGGAATGGTGGAACTGGGATTGTGGGGGTGGAGTTTGGAGAGAAGTGTGTGATGTCACAGGGTGGGAAACTCCAAGTTTGGGGTTTTAGAGTGTGATGATATATATGGAGCAAGATGGAGGTTTTAGGGTTCTTCTTCACCTTCTTCTCCCTCTTCTCCACCTCCTTCTCCATGGGTTTGGGTGCTGTTATGCAATTGGGTAAAAAAGTCTGCATTGCAGGCCATGGGTGGTTGGTTATTGAGTTAAAAGTAAAAATAATTTAGGTGTCATTTGATAATTGGACAGTTTATCCTTAAAAGGCCCTGTAGAGAGAGACAGCTCCATTTTTAGTTTGTTGGAGTGAAGTGCTGCAGAACTCGGGGCTTGTGACACTCTAACATAGATAAGAACTAATAAACATCTGAAAACAAGAAATTCCATCTTGTCCATGGCAAAAAAAGGAGCAAAGACTCCCCAAGGCTGACTGACTGTCCTGTTACTGTGGGATGCTTTCCTTTTGCAGCCTCCTGCTGTTCGTGGACGAGGCCGACGCGTTCCTGAGGAAAAGGGCCACAGTAAGTGCTTGGTGTGTGTCTGCTCTGCTCCTGCTGCACTGCCAGCCTGTGCACTTGGATTACCTGGCCTCAAAGGGCAAAAAAATTAAAGCTGGCAGGTGCTTCAGTGCTCATCTGATTAGCTGATGATAATTTTTTGAATTTTCTTTTAAATGCCTGTTGCTGCAGGTCCCCAGCTGGGTAATAATTAGCATTGACTCCATGGTTCAGAAGGCTAGACCAATTGCTTTATTATTATATTATCTTATACTATATTATATTATACTTTTATTACACTATATTACAGTAGCAAGAGCTCTCTAACTAACTACTTATTGAAAAACTTGTGGCTCTCTCTCCTGAGAGTCCTGACAGAGCTGTGGATCTGCTTGGTCATTGAATTTAAACCCCATCACCAGAATCCAGTCAAGCACTCACCTTGGGTAAACAATCTTCACATGGGTAGAACACATGAATAGAGATAATCATTGCTTTGATTCTTTCTCCTAACTTTCCCAGGCCAAAGCTTGAGAGAACTCTCTCTGTTCTCTCTCTGACTGAGCTGAGAGCTTCCATAAACACCTTTTATGTATTCTCAAAACCCTTTGCAGTTTTTTGTCATTTTCTGTCCTTGGGGTCTCCTGAACTTGTTGGAACCCATGCAGCTGTAACTGATAATTGCTTGTGTGTAGCTTCTCTGTCCCAGAGGTGCCTGGGAAGAGATGTTTTTCTAAAATAAATAAATACTTGTAATTTCATTTCATCTAATATCTTGACATAGTCCTAATATTTTAATTAGGCCAAAAAAAACCAGATATCCTAAAAGCCTCGCCATTAAAAA
Organism: Vidua macroura; assembly: GCF_024509145.1. Classification (NCBI taxonomy): domain Eukaryota; kingdom Metazoa; phylum Chordata; class Aves; order Passeriformes; family Viduidae; genus Vidua; species Vidua macroura. The sequence goes on along the minus strand of NC_071593.1, from coordinate 6,496,425 downwards.
CCAAAAGATCCTAAACTGCCTTAAAATACCAAAATCCTCTCTAAAACACATCCTATAAACTAAAATTAAACCCATCTAGGGGAAAATACTGTGGAATAAATAAATATCACACTATTCATTCATACCTCTCATTAAAATATCTTTATTAAATATGCTAATTTATAAAATCTATAAAATTGTAGACATGCTCTACTGTGAATGTACATTTCAGAGTATTCCACCTTAGCAAATTGCTAAAATCCTTACTAAATTCCAAGATAAAAACCCTTTATCCCTTAACCATGTCTAACTCTTCATTTTAAGACCAAGGAAAAGGCATCAGTGGCCCAGTCCTGGTGGGGGTTTGGCAGCAGGAAAATAGGAAGGAAAGAAGCATTTATTGAAGGTTGTTCATGCTGGTACCTTGCAGGGTTTAGGCTTTGTCCCCACAGATATTTATCTTTGAAAGTTTTCATTACAAAACTGCTTTTTGCTACATGAACAAAGTTACAGCAGCATCTTCCCCTGCACAAATAATTTGTGTTTCCAAAGTCAGTCACCACATTGTGCATCCAGCCTGGACCTGCTACTTCAATCCCAGCTGTGTATTTAAAGACCTAAAAGTTGTGTATTTAAACCTTCTCCAGAAGGTTACTTTAGATGTGTGAGTGAATCCTTTACTTATTTTCCTGTAATTATCACACTGGACTGCCCAGCTAAAATAGCAGGGAAAGCCACCTGGGCCAGTGGCTGGAGCATTGGGTTGGAAACCAAGAAATTACTGGATGAGTGTGGAAAAATCTGTAGTCTCTCTCCTGGAAGCTTTTTTTCCTGGGTATATAAATTGATTTTTTTCCTCCAAGGTGTTACAGTGCTTTGGATTCTGCTGTAATGCAAGTGCTTGGCAATATACAAGATTGTCATTAAACAGAATTCTGTTATTTGACAATTCATTTGACAATAAATTGTCAATAAACAGAACTCTGATATTGGACAATAATTTGTCAAATAACAGAATTCCCTTTGTGCTTAATGCTGATTAAAGCTCTGACCTCTCTGCAGTCCTCAGCAGCTGATCCTCCTTTGGGTTTCATCTTTGCAGGAGAAAATCAGTGAAGATCTCAGAGCAACTTTAAATGCATTTCTGCACAGAACAGGGCAGCACAGCAACAAGTGAGTACCCAGTTTCAGCAGCTGCTGTTTCCCTGGGTTGAGGAAAGTCTTTAAAGGGTCTCTGGTGTACAAATGGAAGTTGGAAATGATCTGTGCTGCTGAATAAAATCAGCAGAGAATATCCCCCTTTCACTTTATGTGCTTGTTCCTCCTTCAACTTTTCCTGGCACTTGGAAATCAGAACAGAAGGAAATTTTTTTTTCCTGAAACTTAGGTGGTATTTAGACATCTTGATTGTCTTGATGTTTATATTTTCTTTCTTGGCACGTTACTGTTTATACAGGAGCTCAGGAAAATCACTACCACAAAAATTCAGAGTTATGCTGGCTGGCTGCTTTGTGTTCCCTGGGAAAAAAACACTTGAGTGGTGCTTGTGCCTCTCCAGTGAGCTCTTCCCATCTTGTGCAAGGAGCTTGGAGGCAGAAGAGTTCCCATCTGACTCCATTTCTTCCCATCTGACCCCATGTGGGGTCCCAGAGCTGTCCCCTCCTTGCTGAGCACAGAGTGGCAATGTCACTGTCCCCAGCCCTGCTGCCTTTGTCACCTCTGCTCAGTTTAGCCAAAGCCATTTCCTGGCTGCCACGACAGAGAGCTGACCTTTCCTCCACCTTTCTCAAATCATGTTTGATTTTTTTTTTTTTTTTTTTTTTGCTGTGAGCTTTACTTAGTTGTTAGAATTTCTCCTGTCACAATTGAGCCAACAAGAAAAGTTGTCTCTGGCTTTATGGTGGGAAAGTGAGGTTTTTAATGATGAACTCCCCTCAGTGAGGCTGGAATGAAAGACTTTTTAAGTAACCTCTTGACATTGAAATAAATATCCTGGAAGGTCACTGTTCCAGGACATTTTCTGTCCTTGGGGTCTCTTGAACTTGTTGGAACCCTTGCAGCTGTAACTGATAATTGCTTGTGTGTCTGTCCCAGAGGTGCCTGGGAAGAGGTGTTTTCCCAAAATAAATAAATTGTTAGAAAGCAAGGTGTTGATCCTGCAAGAACCTTGGTTTTCCCTTTGGGAGGAGAGGGCAGATCTCTTCTGAAATGATCCATGGAGTTGCTCTAGAAATTGCTCAGTAGAATTATTATTATTTCATGATATTTGCAAGAATAATCACAATAAATATTTGTCCTGCAAATCAGGGACAGGCAGGGGATGTTTCTTTCTTTCTTTCCCTGATGTTAAATTGCCTTGGAAGAGCTCTGGGGGTGCTTTTTGGGTGCTGGGGATGTTTCTTTCTTTCCCTGATGTTAAATTATTTTGGAGGAGCTCTGGGGGTGCTTTTTGGGTGCTGAGGATGTTTCTTTCTTTCCCTGATGTTAAATTGCTTTGGAGGAGCTCTGGGGGTGCTTTTTGGGTGCTGGGGATGTTTCTTTCTTTCCCTGATGTTAAATTATTTTGGAGGAGCTCTGGGGGTGCTTTTTGGGTGCTGGGGATGTTTCTTTCTTTCCCTGATGTTAAATTATTTTGGAGGAGCTCTGGGGGTGTTTTTTTGGGTGCTGAGGATGTTTCTTTCTTTCCCTGATGTTAAATTATTTTGGAGGAGCTCTGGAGGTGCTTTTTGGGTGCTGAGGATGCTCTGCCTGCCCTCAGAAGGGCTGAGCTCTCGTTTGCAATGAGCAAATTCAGCCCTGATTTCAACCATGAGCCATTTGAGGACACTGAACATGCCCTGGTGATTCATGCACTGCTTTTTACTTCTGAGCAGCCTTATTGCTGCTCTGGGCAAGGAGCAGCCCTGCATCCATGAGTGGGAGCTCACTGGAATGGGTGAAATGGGCTGTGTAAATGGGCTGCCCTGGTGACACCCTGAGGAGAGCTCTTCCTTCAGCAGGGAATCGTCACCAGGATTGGGAATTGCTGCCTTTCAGCTTCCCAAAATCACCTTGTGGGGTAGCTGACTGGCTGAATATCAGGCTGCATGGCAATCCTTAATCCAGGCTCGTGTTTCTGCAAGTCTTTGTTGGTAGAAAAGCCACAGTCTTGTCTTGGCCAAGTTATCTCCAGAAATGACAGCAGAGAACACGGCCCCTTGTAGCCAATGATTCAGCCAGACAGCAAGAACATCAATATTCCAATAGCTGTGCTTAAAAGCCCATTTCAAATTATTAGGCACTATTAAACTGGTGACATCAATTAAAGCATTAAAGTATTGGCACAGGGAAGAAGCATCATTACAAAGCAATAAAAAAAGAAAGAGTTTCCAGCTCCAAAATGCAGCAGGACGTGGAGCAGCACATCTGTACTGAGGAGCAGAGCTTGGTCTGCACACTTCAGACTGTTCTAAACAGCCCAAAACACATGTTAGTGTGCTGCTTGAGATGCTGTTAAAGCTATTTCTAAGGAATCCAGATTTTTTTTTTCCATGTGATGAAACATCTTTGATCCCAACCACGGCAGCTCCCGACGTTCAGACTTAACTCATCGATTTTTATTTTTATGGCTTTATCAGTCTATCCATTTTTTTTTTTTTCCCTAATTCCAGGTTTATGCTTGTTTTAGCAAGCAACCAGCCTGAGCAGTTTGACTGGGCCATCAATGACAGGATAGATGAGATGGTGAACTTTGACCTGCCCCAGCTGGAGGAGCGCGAGCGGCTCGTCAGGATGTATTTCGACCAGCACGTCCTGAAGCCAGCCACGGAGGGCAAACAGTGAGTACCCCTCACAACTCTCCCACCTTGGAGAATTCTCTTGCTTTTCTTGGTTTTCCTGATCCCCTTTCCTGTGTATTCTGTCTATAAACCCTCTTTCAAGAAGCAGCAGAAGGGTTGGGAGATGCCTCTCGCTGTCTCGACACGACGCCATCCCAGACTTTTTGTTGTGCCCTTAAAACTCAGGAGGCAGTAAAGCAAGCAGGAATCTGTAGGAACTCCTGTGGTGTGGCTACACATCAACCAAAAGGTTGTTCTGCCTTTCAGGAGGTTGAAGCTGGCCCAGTTTGATTATGGCAAGAAGTGCTCAGAGATTGCCAGGCTGACCGAGGGCATGTCCGGCCGGGAGATCTCCCAGCTTGCTGTGGCATGGCAGGTGAGTGGGGCTTTTCTCCTTCCTTCCTTTCCCTTCCTTCCCTTTCCCTTCCTTCCCTTTCCCTTCCTTCCCTTTCCCTTCCTTCCCTTTCCCTTCCTTCCCTTTCCCTTCCTTCCCTTTCCCTTCCTTCCCTTTCCCTTCCTTCCCTTTCCCTTCCTTCCCTTTCCCTTCCTTCCCTTTCCCTTCCCTCCCTTTTCCCTCCCTTTTCCCTCCCTTTTCCCTCCCTTTTCCCTCCCTTTTCCCTCCCTTTTCCCTCCCTTTTTCCCTCCCTTTTTCCCTCCCTTTTTCCCTCCCTTTTTCCCTCCCTTTTCCCTCCCTTTTCCCTCCCTTTTCCCTCCCTTTTCCCTCCCTTTTCCCTCCCTTTTCCCTCCCTTTTCCCTCCCTTTTCCTTCCCTTTTCCCTCCCTTTTCCCCTCCTGGGAGGTTTGAATGTTTGATTCTGGAGTCTCAGATCATCTCTCCCTGTGAAAGTTTCATTTGTCCATAGGGTGGTACCAGATCACTGCTGCCTCTGGGGTGGGTGTTGGAATATCACCATAATTCCTCATCCCATACATAGGAGCAGTTCTGATAATCTCTAGTGGGAAATCCCTTGTGGAATTTAGGTCAAGCAGGTGAGTTTGGGGTCAGTTTGGGCAGTCCATGCTGGCCACACTCATGGTCCAGCTCAGGAAGCTCAGCAGAAGAGGTGCCTGATGTTGGTGCCCTCCTTTGTTCCAAACCCTTTCAGTGCAACTTGAGCTATGAAAGGAACAAAACTAACTGAAAAAAAAAAAAAAAAGGATATTTCTTCCATACATAAAAATAAGAAATGCAGTCACTTGGAGTACAATTATTCACATGCTTTAGTGTTTTGGGTTTTTTTTTTTTTTTAAATCAGGTTTTCACCTTGTTTTGTCACAGCTGCCAGTTCCTTACTGGATTGTGTATTTTCATAAACTAACCTAGAAATATCAACTGAAGGGATGTGCTCCAATTTGTGTGTCACGTAACCTACTCATGTCAGCTTCCTTTCAGGGATTGTAAAAACAAAGTGGCTTTTTGTTTAGTTCTTAAATTTTTAATTTAGTTTAGCAGCTCACAAACATCTGACTAAGTTTGTACATTTCATTCCTTCTACTACTGATTTTCCACCTTTTAAGGAACAGAAATATTTATCCTTTCTAGTATAAATTAATTTCAATTACAGTAGTCAAGAGCTGGGGTCCAGTTTGAGTGCTGTTAGTTCTTATTTTATTCTTTGGTGGCACACAGCTGGTTAATTTTCCTGTATAATTTTTGTGATATTGAATCATATTTCAAAATGTGTGCTGTCATCTGCCCCACGTATGTGAAAGGCTTTGCTGCCAACTATTTCCTGTAATAAGAAGTTGTGATAAATGATGCTTTGCTTTTTATCACCCCTTATCAGCAAGTTTGTCATTTCTCCCCAGGAATGACCTCAGCTTTTATCATTTCTCCTTTAAGTGCTGGTGAAGGAAGGAAAAAGGTGGGGGTGACTAATTTTCCCTGACAGCTTTTAAAAATGTACCTGGTGCTGCCAGCACTATTAACAAGGTTTGATGTAAAACTGCAGCAGGAAGTTGTTGTGCTCCTCTCTGCTCTCATGAAACACTCAAAGGGCTTTAAAAAAAAAAAAAAAAAACCACTCAGGAGAGGGGAGTGGGGGGAAATATTTGAGTTGGTTGGATGCAGCAAGAAACTTCATGTGTTAAAATGAAAGTTCAAATCAAAGTTCAAGTTCAAACCAAGGGGACCTCATTTCTTGTTGGTCAGGAAGGGGAGGGGGATGTGCCAAGGGTCAGTGGCAGCCCAGGGACTGGACATGACCCAGGCTGGGCTGAGAATTGTCTTCAGCACTGCCCTGGAGCTGCCTGCCAGAGCTGTTGATGCCCTGGGGGTTCTTTTTCGGTCACTTGTGATGCCTCAGGATTTTAGATTTTCTATTTTTCATCTCTTTGTAATCCTGCAGTTCTTCAGTGTAGAACTCTCAACTCCATGTGCAGTGTGAGCTGCTGTCTTCACTTTTTGGGCAGACACAGCAATTCCTCTCCAGGCCTGGCAGTCAAGGACACCTCACTGCCTCAGGCCCCAAAAAAAGTTAAACAAAAATGAGTTTGGGGGCAGCAAACTTGGAATAAATCCAAGCTGTAATTGGAAGATTCACCCCCAATATGCAAATGGACCAAACTTATAAAAATATAAAAACCTGTGACTTGTTGTCCATTTTTTGGACGAGGAATTTGGAGCTGTGACCAAATGGAGCTGCTGTTCCTGCCAGGAGCCTTGGCAGGACGTGTCCCCCCTGCCTTTGGGTTTTTTCTGTGTGAAGCCCCTCAGCAGCTTTGGGGAAAAGCCCCTCTCCAGGCAGGTGAGTTTACTCACCCACCCCCAGCTGCTCTCCTGGGTGCTGCTGGTATTTTAGCCCCTGTTTTAGCACTTGTTTCGTTGTAGGATCAGGGAAAGCTTTTAAGGCTGCAGTTTTCCAGCCTTTCTGGCAGTGTTTTCCTGCCTCCAAATTCCTGCCTTGCTGCTCTCCTTGCCGTGGTGCTGGTGCACCCCTGTGGATGGCTGTGCTCTGAACTGGGTCAGGGAGCTGAGCAGAGTTAAAAATAGCTTGGCAAGATGAGTTAACTGCATAGCTACAGTGCTCAGGGTAGGTAGGAGCTGGAGGAACCAGGAATTAACTCCAAAAAATCCTCACCAGGCTGGATGCAGCAGCTTAGGGTGCTTAGACACTCTGTATTTCTTATATCTCATATCAATATTTCATTTTTGGCCTTTTAATTCCCTTTTAATTCAAGGTGCTGCCTGCCAAAGGTGGGAAATAGATTTACAGAATATTCTGATTTACAGAGTGTTCTGATAATAGATTCAGAATATTCTGAAAATTCTGATTGCAGAATATCCTGAGCTGGGAAAAGCCCACAGGGATCATCCAGGGGCCCAAACCCCATAACCCCACCCTGTGCCTGCTGTGAGCAGCCCCTTTCTGAGTGCACACCTGAGCTTCAGTCCTGGGCACAGGAAGGTTTGTGTGGCCCTGGTGAAGCTTGGAACCTCTGGGATCATCCTCACTTCCCAGAACTGGATCCCAGGGATGGTTTTGGGGAAATTCTGAAGCTTTAGGGGGTGAAAGCATCACAAGCACCAGCTCTTCCCTGGGCCAGCAGCAGTGACCACTCTGTCCTGTGCCCTTGCAGTGAGTTCCCACGAGGATTCTCCTGCCAAAATTGCCTTTAGAAACCATCTCAGTTAAACTGAGAATTATCTGCTGCTTTCAGAGGCTTAACTCCACCCTAAACTGGATTTGGGATGCATTGGCTGTCACTTCCATGAAGTTCTAACCCAGTGTTGTTTCAGTCTGGCTCTGGCTGTCCTGAATTTACCAACAGGAGGAAAAAACAAGATGCAGAAAAGCCAAGAGTGTAACCTCTAGCACTGGGAAAAATATTGCTGTCTGGCACAGCTGAGAGTGTGCGTGCTAAAAATCCATTTTAATCTCTTCTGCAGAAGTCTGAGCATTCCCTTTTGTCCTTGTGCTTTTCCATTGCCCTTTATGGCTCTAGCATGGACTTGATGCATTTTCACCTTAAAAATTCCCCTCAGCTCTGTTTCTGGTTGTGTGCAGACTTGCCAGCGCTGTACTCCAACCTGCTGATGTGCTTTAGATAAAAATGTCAAAACCTAAAAGCAACCTTTCACTATTCCAAGCTGTAATCTTGGAAAACTGTTCTGGCAGCACTTCAGGAGAATTCCCAGGAGTTTTATGTCCCAGTGTGAGCTTCCTGTCATTTCCTTGCCTTTTATGCCACTGACATAAATGCCTTTTTTTTTTTTTTGCTCCCTGAACCTTGTTTATATTTTAAAAATAGCTGTTGTATTTTTGTGGTTTTGTTTTGGTTTTTTTTTCATCAGGCTATTTTCATTATAAATGGGATTTAAATGATACAGATGAGTCTGGCCAGGTTAAAATAAACCACAAGCCTTGGCTGAAATGAAACATGAGGTCATTCAGGCTGGATTTGTCATCTGTTCCATCCTCACCAAACAAAATTATTTCATAATTGGGTTTGAGGGATAAACCAGGAATTGCTGCACTGGAGGAAAAGGGTTAAAATTTGCCCATGCAGGAGGCAGAGGTATGAATATAAATGAAGCTTGGTACCATTTTTATATGTGCAAGCTACTCCCAGAAGGGGCAGCTGCTTCTCCCATTTGCTTTCTTGACAGCGAGGGCCTAAGGCTTTCTAAAAATAGAAAGTCATTGAGAAAATCAGCAGAGCATGAACTGCACAGCTCTGCAGGAGGTTCCACACTGGGCTGGATGGGCTGTGCAGTGCCAGGGAGGGGGGCAGGCAAGGCATCCTTCCTCTCTGAGCTCTGCAAGCATCCCAGCAAAGCTCTTTTTGCATTTTCAAACACTCCAGCAGGGCTGCACTGAGAGCCCTATGACAAAAAGTGAAAATGTAAAGGGGGTGAGTGAGGTCTGAGCAGAAGATTTCCAGTGTTCCCCTTTTTGCAGAGAGGACAGGAGGGGTTGGGAGAGGTGCTCTGGGAATATTTGGCAGGTTGTGGCAGCCTCAGTGCTGAGGATCCTGCTCAGGCAGTGAGAGCAGCACAAGAACCTCTGAGAATAAAGAAAAAAATGGAGAATAAATAATAATAAATAGAGAATTCTCTATTTACAGACCTGCTCCTTCTCTGCACTCCCTCCCTGAGGCCAGGCTTTACTCCTGGTTTCAAGCAGGAGCAGCAGCCTGCCTGGAGGAAGGATTGCAAAGGGTTTGCACAGGGAAAGGATTTGATGGTGCTGGCAGGACAAACCAGCACCTGCCAGCTCTGCTGGGTTGTTGGACCTTTTGTGGTCCAACCAGTTCCCCCCCCAAAAAAGGGCTGGAAAATAGGTTAGAGGAGCCTGAAAGCCAGCTTGGGTAAGCTTTTGCTTATTGCTGGAAATAATTACTCCTCCTGCAGTGAGGTATTTCTCCTTCCATCTCCTCACTGATGTAACAGGCAGCTCTAACCTCAGCACTGGGGTCCTGGCAGAGCAACAGCTCACCCTGGGCTTTGTCTTCTGCCCCATGGGCATCCCTGGGCAGGGGAGGTGTGAAAGGGTCACACTGGAGTTTGCTCCTGTGCAGCTTCTGCTGTCAGACTCGTTCCTTGCTGGAATTGATGTTTTGCACCATCAATAATTGATGGAACCTGTGTGTGATGCCTCAGAATCACTGCAGTGAGCTGTGAAATCACAGTTAGAGCTCCTCACTGGGACAGGGCACAGAAGGGTTGGCACCTGACAACCCAGGACCTGGGGAGAACTTTGGGGCCCTTAGGGCCAGGCAGGATGGATGTGGGGAGCTGCAGGGCTCCCACCCCTCATCCCAATCTCTGTGCAGCCAGGGGATCTGTACAGCCAGGGGATCTCTGTACAGCCTGGGATCTGTGCAGCCAGGGGATCTGTGTGCAGCCTGGGATCTGTGTGCAGCCTGGGATCTGTGTGCAGCCTGGGATCTGTGTGCAGCCAGGGGATCTGTGTACAGCCTGGGATCTGTGTGCAGCCAGGGGATCTGTGTGCAGCCAGGGGATCTGTGTGCAGCCAAAGGATCTGTGCAGCCAGGGGATCTGTGTGCAGCCAGGGGATCTGTGTGCAGCCAAAGGATCTGTGCAGCCAGGGGATCTGTACAGCCAGGGGATCTGTGTGCAGCCAGGGGATCTGTGTGCAGCCAGGGGATCTGTGTGCAGCCAGGGGATCTGTGTGCAGCCTGGGATCTGTGTGCAGCCAAAGGATCTGTGTACAGCCAGGGGATCTGTGTACAGCCTGGGATCTGTGTACAGCCAGGGGATCTGTGTGCAGCCAGGGGATCTCTGTACAGCCAGGGGATCTGTGTGCAGCTAAGGAATTCCTGTACAGCCAAGGAATTTCTGTGCCGCCAGGGGATCTCTGTGCAACCAAAGGATCTGTGTACAGCCAGGGTATCTGTACAAATCTCTCCACAGCCAAGGAAGCTCTCTACAGTAAAGGAATCTCTGTACAGCCAAGCTCCCTCATTCCCTGAGCTGCTCACGGGAGCACTTGCACAGGGAGGAACCAGATTTAGAAATCTGCAGCTCGGGGGCTGCTCTGTTACCTTGGAGATGGGTGCAGCTGACAGCACAAGCATCCTTCCCTCGTGTGCTGTGCTGGCATCTGCAGGGTGGCCACGCTGAGCCCCAGCTGTCCTGCGTGTCCCCTGCACAAGGGACAGTCCCTCTGCTGCCTCGCAGGCCTGTTCCCCCTGTGGGTGGTGGCACAAGGGTGGCAGGAGCTGGCAGCCCTTTCCCCAAGGAGCTGTGGTCACGTTTGTGCTGCCTCTCGCAGCCGCAGGATCCAGCGTTTGCCAGCAGAACTGGGCAGGGCAGCTGGGAGGAAAGGAAGGGAAGGGAAGGTCCTGTGGGCATTTGAGTGCAGGCTGGGAGCTGCCACAGCACAGAAGTGATGCAGGAGAGGTTCCTGAGGGAGTGCATGAGGAAAGCAGGATAAGGCACATTAAACATCATTTCAGAGGCACCGCGCTGCCCATGTTCCCCCTGTGAAAGTGGTTAAACGATTTTCTGCTGCTTGGGATGGAGTTGTTCCATCACCCCCCCCTGCACCCACCTCTCTTCATCTTGCTGGCTTCACACGTGCAGCTCTTTTAGAGCAGGAGAGGAAATTTAAAGGAGCCAAGTGTGGGTCTTGTCTTCTGAAAACAAGGGCTTTGATTGCCAGCAAATCCAGAGGTGGGCAGAGCTCCTTGCAGGAGCTCCACTAGGAATGAGAGCGTTGTGGGGGAAATCACACGTGGAGGAGGGAACAGCAGACAGGGAGCAGTCTGAGATGTCCCCTGATCCTGGGACATGCCATCCCTGAGCTGACTGAGGTGTCCTTGTCCCCACAGGCAGCAGCCTACGCCTCGGAGGACGGCGTGCTCACCGAGGCCATGATGGACGCCCGCGTGGCCGACGCGGTGCAGCAGCACCGGCAGAAGATGGAGTGGCTGAAAACAGAAGGTGCTGAAGCAAACAAAGAGACTGCCAGGAACCCCCTGCTGCCTTTCCCCAAAGGGACACCAGTGTGAGAAAGCGCTGCAGGCTTCACGTGAGGAGAGAAAAAAAAAGGCAAAGGTTTGGTGGAATCAGCCGTGGAGAGCAGCCCTTGGTGCCAGGGAGGGGCTGCTGCCTCAGCCTGCCGTGGGTCTCGTGGTTTTAAAGTGCACCAGAAAAACAAAAATGGGTTCAAAAAGGCAGAAGCAACTGAATTTATTAAAGGACCCCTTGGTGAAATACCACTGGCTGTGTTGGTCTCTATGGCCTGACCCCAAATCCTTCTGGGGTTTCTGCAGTGTCCCAGCACCAAGGGCCTGTGGGAACCCGGGGCTTGTCCAAGCCTGATGCTCCCATGCATTTCAATTTGTGGGGTTTGTGCTCCAGCAGAGGCATTTCTCACCCTTTTATCCCCAGATCCTGCCCATGACACGGCTCCTTGCTCACTTGAGTTGCCCTTCAGAGTAATTTTTTCTTAGAAATGTGGATCTGGGGGGGGATTCACTGCTTGAGCTGGAGTTAACACGAGTGGTCTGAGAGCAGCCTCACATATTTTTCCCCCAAGTAAACCACTTTTCTCCGTGAAGAGGTGAGTTTGAGGCACACAGATGTAGTATGGTCTGAAGAAAGAGATGAGTGGGGCTTGTTTGCTCCCACTGCTGCCATCAAGCTGCTCTTGCCACACGAGTTTTCTGCTGCATTCCTGGAACAGCTGGGAAAATGTGCCATTGTCAAGCCCTGAACACGAGCCTGTCTTGATGAGATGACATTTGTTCTTCTGTGCATATGAGAGACAGGTTAGAAAATCTCCTGATTCTTTTTTTTTTTTTTTTTTTTTTTCTGTGTTTGAACTGGATTTGAACTCTGTGCTCTGCTCTGAGGCCTCTTCTGTAGCTACACAGCTCAAGCACGTTGGCCTGACCTAGATCTGTGCCCTTGAGTAGCTTGCTGAGCTGTTCTCCTCACACAGGAGCTGCCAGCAGCCCCTTTGTCCATCCCAGGCCTGCCCAAGCCCTGAGCTGTTCCCTGGCAGGAGCTGCTGAGCTCAGGAGCAGAGCCCTGTCCCTGTGGTGTAGGAACTGCCCCCTGTTGATGGAGTCACCAAGTCACCCTTTGTCTCCTTACAAAGGACAAAAGCCCAGAAGTTTCTCTCCTCAATTTGGGTAAAAGACACCTCACAGGACCTTGGGGACTTCACCTCAAACTCAAGGACACCCAACTGGGCAGGAGCCAGAAAGTCCCACCTGAGCAACTCCCGAGAAAAAGAAGAGAACAAAAGAAGTAAATCACTTTTGTGAAGTGTTTTAGCAGGAGCAGGAACCTCTTGCCCTGGCTCGGTTTTCCTCTGTAAAGAGCTTTGTTATTTTGCCTTTTATTAAAACCCAAGGAGACAAAGGGTAACTTGTTTACTCCATCAACAAGGCCCACATTCCTACATCCTCCTGTCACCTGTTACACTTTGTGCTGTTATTTCATCCCAATCCTGCCTTCCCAAACCAGTCCTTGCCCCTGGCCCTGTGCCCTCTCCTCACCAGCGAGGTGATTCCATGCCCTGCTGCCCACTGGACACCTGGGCCTGTTTCTGTCACTGCTGCTGTCCTGTGGAAGGTGACAGGAAGGGGAAGAAAGGCTCCCTGTCTCCCTGAGCTCCTGCCCCATCCCAGATTTCAGTGCAGGGACTGTCCCTGGCTCGCTGCCACCTCCAGGGTGACCGATGTCCCCGTGGAGGTGGCACCCAGCTATCCAGGGCCAGAGGATGGCAGCCCCAAGCTGAGGTTATCTCCCCTCCTGACACTGAGTGATGAGCCAGCAGCACTTCATTCTTCTATTCTTTACCATTTATTAGATGGTATTTTGTGTTGGAGAGCAAATCCCAGAGCAGATGGATTCGTGGGCAATCCATCACTCCCATCCTGCCTGCTGCCACTGGAAATGTCCTGCTGGGGATGTCCTGGTGGATCCTGCAGCTGGGGGACAGATTTACAGCCTGGCCAGCTCTGGCTGCCCGCAGTTGCCATCCTTGGAAGGATTTGTATGGGATGTGAAAGGCTGGGAGGAGATTCCAGCATGTGAGCGCCACGTGCTCCCTGTCCCTGCTCTGGGCCTTAGGAAGGTGGGAATCCCCCAGGAAACGCCTCCCTGCCAGCCTGTGTTTGTGTTTGGAGGGGAGAAAAACCACTCAGAATCTTGTCTTGGGTGCTGGGGTTTATTTCCTGCTCTGCTTTGTCTGCACTGAGCCTGGGACGTGCCCAGATGTGCCCGGGCTGGTGGAACAAGTCCTGCAGCAACATCTGTGCAGGGCTGGAGCCCCAGGCAGGCCCAGAGCTGCTCTGTGGGGATGCTCCTGTGCCAGCAAGGAGCAGATGTTGGAGATCTGGTGCAGACTTCAGTCCTGCTGCAATGGGAAATGATCCCACTTTTCCTTCCTCAGGCCAAAGGCCTGAGATTCCTGTGCTTTTCCTGCTTTTCCTGCCCTTCCAGGCAATGGGCACAAGAGGCTCAGACTCCTCTCACTCCTCTCTGCAGGCAGCTTGCACCCAGAATTGAACAGTAAATATTTTGCTTTAAAATCAGTTTTGGATCTTGGAATTTCCCTGTTTTCCCAGCCAGCAGGAGCCAAAAGGGTGAAAATCTGTCCCAGAACCTGGGGGGATCCCACAGCCCTTCCTCAGAGGTCAGGACAGCTCTCCTTGCCAGCCTTGTTTGCACCTCCTCCTGTCACCCCCCTGCCCAAAAACTGGGGAGCTGCTGCTCTGGGGTGCCCCAGTTTTTGAAAGGTTCACTGGGTTCAAAGGGTTGGAAGAAACACTCAGATGCAAAACATGCAAAAAACTATTTTACTGACAAACAGCAAAGGATGGGCTTAGTTCCAGGAGCTGAACTGGTTCTCTAATATACAAACATCTTATTGAAAGGGAAGGAATGGCTGAAATACACTCACCTGTTGACCCAAATAAAATCACAGTGTGCTTTTTCTATTGCCTCCCCCAGCCCAAGCTCTCTGCACCTTCAGCTGCTCCCTTCAGCACAGCTGTCACCCCTCCAGCCACTGGAGAGCACAAAGCCCTGGGTGAAATCTGCCTGTGCAAGTGTATTTAATTAAAAAAAAATTAGCCATTATTGCTTTTCAACCACAGTAGAGATTATTCTGTGATTAGACTCGGAGCAGAGTTTAACCTCTCTCTCTCTGGTAGTTTGGGCTGTGCCTCTCCCTGCCTGATGCATGCAGAAGTGGTTTGGGTGCAGGATGAAAGAAAAGAAGGATGAACCATCAGGGAAAGCAGCACTGCAGGCTCTGTCCTGGTGGTTCACAAGTGAAAAACCTCCCTCAAGTGAGTGCAGGGCTCCCTGTGCCTCAGGGTGAGCTGGGACTGAGCCACCCCGGGGTGACCCTGCTGGGAATGCCAGCAGGGGCTGGGAACCAGGAACCCCCCTGGGGCAGAAATGGAATAAATGGAACCCCCTTGGGGCAGGAATGGAATAAATGGAACCCCCTGGGGCAGAAATGGAATAGATGGAACCCCCTTGGGGCAGAAATGGAATAAAGTGAACCCCCTTGGGGCAGAAATGGAATAGATGGAACCTCCTTGGGGCAGAAATGGAATAAATGGAACCCCCCTGGGGCAGAAATGGAATAGATGGAACCCCCTTGGGGCAGAAATTGAATAAATGGAATCTCCTTGGGGCAGAAATTGAATAAATGGAATCTCCTTGGGGCAGAAATGGAATAAATGGAACCCCCTTGGGGCAGAAATGGAATAGATGGAACCCCCCTGGGGCAGAAATGGAAAAGATGGAACCCCCCTGGGGCAGAAATGGAAAAGATGGAACCCCCCTGGGGCAGAAATGGGATAGATGGAACCCCCCTGGGGCAGAAATGGGTGGGGGTGCCAGAGGAGGGACAGGCTCCGTGCAGGGCCACGGTGACACACAGACAGAGCTTTGGACACACGGACACACAGCAGGGTCCCCACAGCCCAGCCGGGGCGAGCAGCTGCTCCTGGCTCTGCCACATCTTCCCTCTCCTCTGCTTCCTTTTCCTTCCCTCTCCTCTGCTTCCCTCTCTGCTTCCTTCTCCTCTTCTTCCTCTCCTCTTCTTCCTCTCCTCTTCTTCCTCTCCTCTGCACCCCAAAACCAGCTGCAGTACGCCCCAAACAGCTGTAACACCCCCAAAACAGCTGTAACACCTCAAACCTGCGGTGACAACCCCAAACCATCTGTAACACCCCAAACCCCAGCTGTAACACCCCAAACCCCAGCTGTAACACCCCAAACCAACTGTAACACCCCAAACCCCAGCTCTATCCCCCCCAAACCAGCTCTATCACCCCAAACCCCAGCTCTATCACCCCAAACCAGCTCTATCACCCCAAACCCCAGCCGTAACACCCAAAAACCCCAACTGTAACACCCCAAACCCCAGCTCTAACACCCCAAACCAGCTGTAACACCCCAAACCCCAGCTGTAACACCCCAAATCCCAGCTCTATCACCCCAAACCAGCTGTAACACCCCAAACCCCAGCTCTATCACCCCAAACCCCAGCTGTAACACCCCAAATCCCAGCTCTATCACCCCAAACCAGCTGTAACACCCCAAACCCCAGCTCTATCACCCCAAACCCCAGCTGTAACACCCCAAACCAGCTCTATCACCCCAAACCCCAGCTGTAACACCCCAAACCCCAGCTCTATCCCCCCAAACCCCAGCTCTATCACCCCAAACCCCAGCTCTATCCCCCCAAACCCCAGCTCTATCACCCCAAACCCCAGCTCTATCCCCCCAAACCCCAGCTCTATCACCCCAAACCCCAGCTCTATCCCCCCAAACCCCAGCTCTATCACCCCAAACCCCAGCTGTAACACCCCAAACCCCAGCTCTATCACCCCAAACCCGCTGCCTCCTTCACCTTCTGCTTCTCTGGGGGCCTTGGCACCTCGTTCCCCAAAGAGGAGACAGCTCAGACCTGTGGCTTTTGGGAAAAACTCTCCTATTTTGGGGGTTTTTGGGGTGTTTTTGGTGTCCCTGCTCGGGAGTTTGATGCCATCCCAGATCTGCTGGGTCAGGATTCCCTCCGTGCACAGGAAGGAATTTTGGCCTTCAAATTTTGGCCCACAAAACCTGTCTGGTTTCCCTGGATTAAAGTGAATTATTCCAGTAAATTTAATTGCACTGAGAATATTTCTTGTTTGTTATTTTGTGGGGGTTTGTTTGTTTGTTTTTGGCTGGGGTTTTTGTTTTTGTTTGTTTGTTGGGTTTTTTTGGGTTTTTTTTTTTGCCTAAGTTTGAACAAGAGAGCAGTTCAAAAGGCTCCAGACCCAGCAGATTTTTTTTTAATCTGGAGTTTTTTTACAACAGGGACATTTTTATTATGTTGGATTTTTTTTTCCCCTCTTCCAGAGCATCAAATTTTTATGGAATTTTGTCATGGATCAGCCAGATCAAACCTAACAGGTGTGAGCCATCACTTCACCCTTTCCAGCTGTTTCATTTTTAATATTTCAACCAAGCTCAGCTGCTGGAGCAGAGCAGAGCCAGGCTTTACATTCAGTCTGAGTTTAGATCAGTGGAAAAATTGCTTTTTAAAGTGCTTTTTTTCCCCCTTTTTTTTTTTTTACATAACCAGTTCCAGGTACTCAGTATTTGTCCTTATCCCAATGGAAATTTCTCCCCTCCAAAATGCTGTTGATAAATTGTTGATAAATTGTTGATACCACAGACCCTGCTCTTCCCTGCCAGGAGGCTGCTCAAGGAAAAGTCATTCCTTAGATCCTAAGGAATTTTGGACATCACAGCCAGGAATGACAGACAGACAAAATATGGACCAGGCAATTATTGAGGTCCAGAAAGAACCTGGGGCTCCAAGACAAGAGGCACTAGGGAATAGCAAAAGTGGGAATGGCAGAAAAATGGGAATATTTTGGGGCTTGTAATTAACTGGACTGGGCACAGGAAATGAACAAAACAACCCCAAGACACAGGAACTGGAGCAGGGAGGGAGGAGCAGGAGTTGTGGTGTCCTTTTCCCTGCCATCAAACAGCAGGAGGCTGCTGAGAGTGCCAAGGCATCCATGAAAAAAAAAAAAAGGAGATTTTTCTGGCAATGCTCAGCATCCTGCAGTTCTGGGTGTTTTCCCCATTTCTGCACCAACCCACTGGATACAAAATGATGAGTGGAGGGGCAGGGGTGAGGGTTCAGGGCTCTCAGGCTCCTGGGCATGGCATTTTTATCCCTATATCCTTTATCCCTGCTAACAAATCCTCTCTCCCCTGCCCAGCCAGGACCAGGACAGGCACCAGACACCCCTTGGCCCTACGGCTCCTCCAGGCCCCTCTGCTGGCCCTAAAGGAGGTTTTGGGGGTTTTGGGACACTGCTTTTTGCTTTTTGATCCCATCCACACCTCAAAACCCACGCCAGGAGCAGCAGGTGCAAAACCACTCTGGAGCATCCTCGCAGTGTGACTCAGCCCTGGGGACATTTGGGATGTCTGGGCAGGAGTTTGGGCTTTGGTCTCCCCGTGTCCCTCAAGCCCAGCCCCACAAGGAAGGGGGTGCTGGGTGTGCAGCAGGGGTGAGGCTGCTCAGGGCCCCCTCTGTGCTGCACTTTGGGGTTTTGGGGTGTTTTAAAAGGCTCACCCTGCTCAGGGCTCTCTCTATGCTGGTCTCTGGCGTCTTTGGGGTTTTGGGATGTTTTAAACAGGCTCACCCTGCTCAGGGCTCCCTCTGTGCTGCTCTCTGGGGTTTTGGGGTGTTTTAAACAGGCTCACCCTGCTCAGGGCTCTCTCTATGCTGGTCTCTGGCGTCTTTGGGGTTTTGGGATGTTTTAACCAGGCTCACCCTGCTCAGGGCTCCCTCTGTGCTGCACTTTGGGATTTTGGGGTGTTTTAACCAGGTTCACCCTGCAGGAAGAGGCTGCTCAGGGTTCCCTCTGTGCTGCACTCTGGGTTTTTGGGGTTTTGGGGTGTTTTATCCAGGCTCACCCTGCAGGAAGAGGGGCAGAGCAGCTCCTTTCCTCCCAGGCAAGGGTTGGGGGGTGTTGGTGAGTGACATCTGACACATCCCACCCTCCTCTGGCGAAGGACAGCAGCCCTGCCACCCCCAGAGGTGCCACCACAGGTGCCACCACAGGTGCCACCCCAGCAGCAGCAGCAGCAGCCCTGGCTCTGCGGGTTGCTTAAGGCAGGTTTCAGTGGACAGCAATGCAAACAGCAAACCCCGGACACAATCCCAGCCCTTCCTTCCCCCACAGCAACTCCCCAGGACGTGAACCAAAGCAAAAAAAAAAAAGAAACCCAGCCAGGGGCCGCTGTGCCTTGCCCCCATGCAAACCTGAGAGCGGGCAGGCCCGTGCAGGCAGGGGCAGAGCAGGGCACGCCCCAGGCAGAGGAGCAGAGAACCTCGGGGGGGCTGGAGCTCCTGGAGGAGACACTCTGCATCTTCTCGCTGCTGTCCCACCTCCATCCAACATTCCCAGCAGGATGTGCAGGACAGCCAGGAAAATGGGGAGGGGAGGGGGGGTTGAAAGTAGAATGCAAATCTCTTTTCTCTCTCTCTTTTTTTTTTTTGTTCGTCTGCTTTTTTTTTTTTTTTTTTTTTTTTTTTTACATATTTACACGAGTCTGACAATAAAATGTGGAACACAGTGCAAAGCCTTGGCTGCAGAGCATCCAGGACTGGCTTTAGTTGTGCATCGTGGCGTGTCCACCCGTGGACACCCGGGATGGATCCCGAAAATCCGTGTCCTCAGCTGGCTCGGGAGCGATCCAGAGGCTGTTCCCCAGGAGGAAGAGGAGTCCTGTGTGTGTTTTAAAAGCTGGCTGCAGTCCCTGGAGGCTGGGGGTCCCTCAGAGGTGCCGGGGGCTGGGGTGCCCGTTGTGGTACAGCTTCTGTTTGATGTGCACCATGTTCCCGGTGGCCTCCTCGTACTGCCGGTGGTGACGCTTCCTCAGCTCCTTCAAGTTACAAAATTTCGGGATCCAGGACCAGGAGTTGTCTGGAAGGCAGGGAGGACAGGGAAGGTGAGGGCGTGCAGGGACGCCACCCCTGAGGTCCCTCCTGGGCTGGGCAGGGACGGGAGCGGAGCTCGCCCTTCTCCTCCCTGTGCCACCACCCCCAGTGGGAAATGGATTTGGAGAGAATTCCCAAAGCTTGGGAATTGTTCACCTCACGCCTTGACTAGAGGAGCTTTACAAAATCAGTTCATGGAGGTTAATTATTAATACATTCATGCACGAATATATCGATATATCAATATAGCAATATATCAATATATCAATGTATCAATACATCAATATATCAATACATCAATATATCAATACATCAATATATCAATACATCAACACGTCAATATATCAATATATCAATATATCATTATATTAATTATTAATAAATTAATACACTAATATATCAATATATCAATACATCACTATATCAATATATCAATATATCAATATATCAATGTATCACTATATCAATACATCAATATATCAATATATCAATACATTAATATATCAATACATCACTATATCAATATATCAATACATCAATATATCAATATATCAATACATCAATATATCAATATATTAATTATTAATACATTAATACACGAATATATCAATATATCAATGTATCAATATATCAATACATCAATATATCACTATATCAATATATCAATACATTAATATATCAATACCTCACTATATCAATATATCAATATATTAACATATTGACATATTGACATATAGATAATAATTACCAATTGAAAATTGCTAATTTATGCATATCGATTTACAAATGCAAATATTTATATACATTAATTATTATAGTGACAGTGTTAGTACCTCACATACCTCACTGTGCACAACAAGCAATAAACAAAACCACCAAAGGTTTTTTTTTCCCGTTCAAAAAAAAAATAAAAAATATGAAATAATGACTAAAAATACTAAATTAATTACTAAAAATAAAAAATACTAAATCATTGCTAAATATAAAATAGTAAATTAATGACTAAAAATAAAAAATAATAAATAATTACTAAAAATAATAAGTAATTAGTAGAAATAAAATACCCAATTAATGATTAAAAATAAAAAACTACTAAATAATTGCTAAAAATAAAATACTAAATTAATGACTAAAAATTAAAAAAAAATACTAAATAATGGCTAAAAATAAAATAGGAAATTAATGACTAAAAATTAAAAAAAAATACTAAATAATGGCTAAAAATAGAATTGTAAATTAATGACTAAAAATAAAATACTAAATAATGGCTAAAAATAAAATAGGAAATTAATGACTAAAAATAAAAAAACCTACTAAATAATAGCTAAAAATAAAATAGTAAATTAATGACTAAAAATAAAAAAAACCCTAAATAATAGCTAAAAATAAACCACTAAATTAATTACTAAAAATTAAAAAAATACTACATAATGGCTAAAAATAAAATAGTAAATTAATGACTAAAAATAAAAAAAACTAAATAATAGCTAAAAATAAAATAGTAAATTAATGACTAAAAATAAAAAAACCCCTAAATAATAGCTAAAAATAAACCACTAAATTAATTACTAAAAATTAAAAAAATACTACATAATGGCTAAAAATAAAATAGTAAATTAATTACCAAAAAATAAAAAAAATACTAAATAATGGCTAAAAATATAATACTACATTAATTACTAAAAATAAAAAAATACTAAATAATAGCTAAAAATAAAATACAAACTTAATTACTAAAAATAAAAAATACTAAATAATGGCTAAAAATAAAATAGTAAATTAATGACTAAAAATAAAAAAAAAACCCTAAATAATAGCTAAAAATAAAACACTAAATTAATTACTAAAAATAAAAAAGATACTACATAATGGCTAAAAATAAAATAGTAAATTAATTACCAAAAAATAAAAAAAATACTAAATAATGGCTAAAAATATAATACTACATTAATTACTAAAAATAAAAAAATACTAAATAATAGCTAAAAATAAAATACGAACTTAAATACGAAATAATGGCTAAAAATAAAATACCAAATTAACAACTAAAAATAGAAGCCTCCCTCCCGCCGGGGTGCTGATCCCAGCACAAGGAGAGCTCCTGGGCTCTGATCCCTGATGCAAATCAGGAGCCACAGCCCCAAAATTCCCTCTCAGGAGCTGAAAAATCGGGAAAATCTCCCAGGAAAATCAGCAGCAGCGCAGCCCCGGGAGAATCCTGGCTCAGAACCTGCTGACGGAGCCCGCTGGGCATTTGGGAAGAGTGATGGGAAATGAATCTGATTTTTAATCTGAGTTTTTAGAAGGGGAGTCCACGTCCCTAATTAGAATTTCTTCTGGGCCTGCAGATAAATCTTTCTGCTGCTCGCTTCTCCTTCCCCCGAGCTGGGATTGAGCAGCACCACCAGGCAAGGGCTGCAGAGTGGGGATTTGTGGGCACCTTTTGAGGGAATTTCCAGTCATTCTCTAATTGAATGCATCCCCCTGTCTTTTCTTTCCTCCTCCCAATAGGAAAATCCGCGGGCTGAGGGAGGAGAATGGGGCAGAGGGAGCCTCTGAAGGATCTGCTGCTCCTTCTCGGGGTGATAATTCGGGATTTCGACTGCTCCAAACCTGGCCTGACCTTTTCCCCCCACGGGGCTGATGGCACAGCTGGACAAAAACCTCTCCACATCTGCTCAGGGGTGAGGGGTGGAAAGGGATGGAAAAGGAAATATGGAAATATGGAAAAGGAAATATGGAAATATGGAAATGGAAATATGGAAAAGGAAATATGGAAATATGGAAATGGAACAGGAAATATGGGAAATGGAAATATGGAAAAGGAAATATGGAAATGGAAATATGGAAATATGGAAATAGAAAAGGAAAGATGGAAATGGAAAAGGAAATATGGAAAAGGAAATATAGAAATGGAAATATGGAAATGGAAAAGGAAATATGGAAAGGGAAATATAGAAATGGAAATATGGAAATATGGGAATGGAAAAGAAAATATGGAAATGGAAATATGGAAATATGGAAATGGAAAAGAAAATATGGAAATGGAAATATGGAAATGGAAAAGGAAATATGGAAATGGAAAAGAAAATATGGAAATGGAAATATGGAAATGGAAATAAGGAACTGGAAATAATGGGGTGTCAGCTGGCACCCCACAGGTGTCTGTCACTGTCACTGCAGTGTCACAGCTTTACACAACCAGCACCAGGCTGCTCTCTCTGCAGCTGGGGAAAAAATAAAAATCCAGATTTTCCTGGGGGGGTTTGGTGCAGCCTGAAGATGTTCTGCCCACAGAATTCCCACACCGACGTTCCTGCTCGGGTCACGGAATCCTGGGACACCCCAGGCTGGGAGCATCCAGAGCAAGGGGGATACAGAGGGCTGGAAAATCCCCGATTTGTGCCAGATCCAGGTGGAATAAAGCAGCAGCTTGGCCTTTTCCAGCTGCCCCAGGCTCCAGGGAGAGGGCAGGTGTGGAAGAGGTTTTACATTGAATTCTGCGAGCCAGAGAGAAGTTTGGGAAGAGGATCCATGTTCACCCCTGAAGGAATTCTCTACCGAGGTCACTGACATAAAAACCAAGAAATAAAGAAGGATAAAGAAGAGAAAGCTGCAGCTGCCTGTTGCAATGAGCCCTTGGTTTGTGTTCCCTGGCCAATGAGTGAACTTGGGAGCTTTGTAAGAATGTTTTGTGAGACTGTGTGTGCAAAATAAAAACGGAGTGTGCTGCTTTGTATTGTCTCTGTCTCAGCTACGACAGGCAGGGGCTGAGAGAGGAGGAGGAGGAGGAAGGGGAGGAAGAAGAGGAGGAGATGAGAAGAAAGAGGAGGAAGAGGAGAAGATGAGAAGAAAGAAAAGGAGAAAAAGGAGAAGATGAGGAGGAGGAGGAGAAAGATGAGGAGGAGGAAGATGAGAAGATGAGAAGAAAGAGGAGAAGATGAGGAGGAAGAAGAAGAGGAAGATGAGGAGGAGGAGGAGAAGATAAGAAGAAAGAGGAGGAGGAAGAGGAGAAGATGAGGAGGAAGAAGAGGAAGAAGAGAATATGAGGAGGAAGAGGAGGAGGAAGATGAGGATGAGAAGGAGGAAGAGGAAGAGGAGAAGATGAGGAGGAAGAAGAGGAGGAAGAGGAGAAGATGAGAAGAAAGAGGAGGAAGAGGAGAAGATGAGGAGGAAGAAGAGGAGGAAGAGGAGAAGATGAGAAGAAAGAGGAGAAGATGAGGAGGAAGAGGACAAGGAAGATGAGGAGGAAGAGGGGAATATGAGAAGAAAGAAAAGGAGGAAGATGAGAAGATGAGGAGATGAGGAGATGAGGAGGAAGAGGAGAAGATGGGAAGAAGAGGAGGAAGAGGAGAAGATGAGAAGATGAGAAGAAAGGAGAAGATGAGGAGGAAGAGGACAAGGAAGATGGGAAGAAAGAGGAGAAGATGAGGAGGAAGAGGAGAAGATGAGGAGGAAGAGGACAAGGAAGATGAGAAGAAAGAGGAGGAGGAAGAGGAGGAGCATGAGGAGGAGGAGCAGCACTCACCATAGCGCCGGCTGGTCCGCCAGGCGCGCACGGCGTAGTGCAGCACCCCGTCCATCCACACCAGGAACCAGCTGATGCAGAAGCCCAGCAGCAGCCCCAGCATCAGGTCGATCTCCTGCTTGGTGACGTTGTCAGTCACAAAGTAATTCTCCGAGGAGTCCACCACCGACTGGTCCCCGTCGTAGGGGATGACATAGTGCACGTGGTGCCTGGAAACGGGGCAGAAACGGGGAAAAAGTCAGTGCAGGTTCTTGTGTCAGGGTCAGCTTATCGGGACCCCAGCAGTGTGAAATCCTTTTCCCAGCCCGTGCAGCCAAAGGAGCCTGGAACGCGTCCGATTGCGTTTCCAAGGCTGTTTATTTTCCCTTATCTCTAACGTTCTCTCTCTGCCCTGCTGAGGTCCATCCTGAAAGGAGGCCGTGGCCATCTGCCCCGAGCCCTGGGTGGCTCCCACCTTCTACACTCAAAACGACGTGTCTGTGTTCACAATAACGTGCCAATGTCTGTCATTGATGTTGGACAGTGTGTCTCTGCCTTAAACCAACAGAAAAGTGTCACCAGCACAGCAGGACATGGAGGAGAAGAAGAAGGAGAAGAAGGCCAGGACACACCCAAATTCCTCCACCTTGACCCCCCGAATTATATTCTAAAAAACCCCAAATTTCTACTTTTCCACCCTGTGTTAGTTCAAATATCACACTGCTCAAACCCTTGTGGCTTGTAATTCCTCACACAAAGTTGGCAGCTTTTTCCACGGGCTAAAATGGAAGCCACAGGTGTTTTTGACTTCGTGCCAGGGTCTCTGAGCCCCTGCCAGGGTCTGGAGCCAGCCAGGGCAGCCAGGGGGATGTGCTGGGCTCTGACATTCTTCTTTTTCCTTTCCTGCCCATCCCTCCCTGTCGGAAATCAGGCGACCCCTGAGTGGGAAGAAATGCTGAGGTCTGCTCCAGGTCAGGAGGCTGAAGGATCTGTTTAATTAAAGCCATATTATATTGCATTAATTTTCTATTTAAAGAGCGACTGTCTCTGCTGGATCGGTCCGAGTCTCACAGACAGGACAGGACCCTGACTGGGTGCAGACTTAGGATTTATTTTCTGTTTGTATCATACAAAAAGCAAGAGACACCAGGAAATAACAACAAATCCAGATCAGAGACCAGCTGGCAGCTCATGCAAAGCCTTTTCCTGCATATTCTTTGAACCAACAGCGTAAAAGAAAAGGTGTAAAATCATTATACTCTAATAAGAAAAGGACCCACGTGTGTTTAACATTAACAAAAGGACTTCTGTGAACCTCAAACAATACACAATAATTCATTCTTTAAGATTGAAACTTCTATCTTTGCAAAGCATATATGCAGGACTTTTCACATCTTGAGCTATCAATAAGTTCTTGTTCTTTCTTGTTCCATATGATAAATATCAATGTATTCACTTGGTTCTGAACTTCCTGGCTTCCCATGAGAAGGTTTTGAGATTTCCCAGCCTTTCTTAGCTTTGGGGCCTTTTTCTAAAGTCTTTTACTTTTTTTATAATCCTACAGCTACCCTATTCTACATATTTACTTCTTACTCCCCTCTCTAACTCAAACTGTGTCTCTGCTGAGATCCCGAGCCACAGCTGGATCCCGCTGGTCCCTGACCCCAACCAATTCCACCAGAATCACCAGCAATCACTGCAGGGGAACAATCTCCACACCACATTCCGTGGGGAACAGAAAGGAGCAGAGGGAAAGGTTTGTTTTCTCTTCTCCCGAGGGGCAGAACGATGTCTGTGTGCCCAGAGAAGGTGAGGGGCACATCTCCCACCGTCGCCAGCAGCAGAAGGGCTGGCCTGGCTTTTCTGTGCTGCTGCCAGCGGAGAGGAAAGCATGGAAAGGGAGGGAAAGCACAAAAATCTCTGAGCCCAGGCCTTTTATCCTCCCTCAAATTAAAAAAAAAAAAAACAAAACCAAAAGAAACCAAAAAAAACCAAAAAAAAAAAACCCCAAAAAACAACAAAAAAACCCAAACAAAACAAACAAACAAACAACAACAAAAAAAAAACCACAAAAAAACCCCAAAAACAACAACAAAAAACCCAACCAAACAAAAAAGACCCAAAACCAAAATCAAACCAAAACAAAAACAACAACAAACAAACAAACAAAAATCAACAAAAAAAAAATCCCCAAACTGTCCTGGGTTGGCTATATGATCTATCTTATTTTATTTTGAAATATGATGTATTGTATTTTGACAATTTTTCTCCCAAAATTACCTGAAGCTGTAATTGGGAGATTCACCCCCAATATGCAAATTGACCAAACTTATAAAAATATAAAAACCTGCGACTTGTTGTCCATTTTTTTGGGGGGGTTTATTCTGCCCTAAATGTACCTGAAGGCCCTTCAATAAATATAAAAAACCCATGCTTTTATTCTCTTAATTTTGCCTGGTTTTAGGTAGTGCAAAAAGGCATCAGTGTCCCTCCCTCATCAGAGTTTAGAGAATTTGCAAGGGAGGAATTATATTATATTATATTATATTATATTATATTATATTATATTATATTATATTATATTATATATTATATTATAATTATATTATATTATATTATTATAATATGTATAATAGTTATAATTTGTGACATACATTTAGAATTAAATTTTAAAAAAAAAACCAAACCAACCAAAAAAAAACCCAACCCAAAAACAAGCAAGCAAGCAAGAAATAAATGTGAAAGCCTCAAGCCATATTTCATCCTAAACTCAGAGTCTAAATCCTTTAAAGTATGGGGTGATGATACAACTCCTCAGCAGAATTCCGGGCTGGGCTGAAGAACAGGCTCCAAAACCACCTCAGGTGGGCACTGCTGGCACTGTCCCTGCCCAGGTGGGCACTGGAGCTGCTGTCCCTGCCCAGGTGGGCACTGTCCCTGCCCAGGTGAGTACTGCTGGCACTGTCCCTGCCCAGGTGGGCACTGATGGAGCTGTCCCTGCCCAGGTGGGCACTGTCCCTGCCCAGGTGGGCACTGCTGGCACTGTCCCTGCCCAGGTGGGCACTGATGGAGCTGTCCCTGCCCAGGTGGGCACTGTCCCTGCCCAGGTGGGCACTGGTGGAGCTGTCCCTGCCCAGGTGGGCACTGGTGGAGCTGTCCCTGCCCAGGTGGGCACTGGTGGAGCTGTCCCTGTCCCAGGTCAGCACTGGTGGAGCTGTCCCTGCCCAGTGGGCACTGTCCCTGCCCAGGTGAGTACTGCTGGCACTGTCCCTGCCCAGGTGAGTACTGCTGGCACTGTCCCTGCCCAGGTGAGCACTGGAGCTGATGTCCCTGCCCAGGTGGGCACTGCTGGCACTGTCCCTGCCCAGGTGAGCACTGGAGCTGATGTCCCTGCCCAGGTGAGCACTGGTGGCACTGTCCCTGCCCAGTGGGCACTGGTGGAGCTGTCCCTGCCCAGGTGGGCACTGCTGGCACTGTCCCTGCCCAGGTGAGCACTGGAGCTGATGTCCCTGCCCAGGTGGGCACTGGTGGCACTGTCCCTGCCCAGTGGGCACTGTCCCTGTCGCAGGTGGGCACTGCTGGCACTGTCCCTGCCCAGGTGAGCACTGGTGGCACTGTCCCTGCCCAGGTGGGCACTGATGGAGCTGCTGTCCCTGCCCAGGTGGGCACTGCTGGCACTGTCCCTGCCCAGGTGGGCACTGGAGCTGCTGTCCCTGCCCAGGTGGGCACTGCTGGCACTGTCCCTGCCCAGGTGGGCACTGTCCCTGTCCCAGGTGGGCACTGATGGAGCTGTCCCTGCCCAGGTGGGCACTGGAGCTGCTGTCCCTGCCCAGGTGGGCACTGCTGGCACTGCCGTGACCGCACACCCACCCAGGTGATGCCCACCCCCACGCGCCCTCCACCAGCACAGTCCTGGCACCACCAGTGCCCGCAGTTCAGGCAGCGGGGCTGTGCCAGCGCTGCCCAGTGTCCCCAGCACCCCGGGCCCGTGTCCCTGTCCCTCCCCAGGCACGGCCCCGCTCCCGCGGGCGGAGCGGAGCGAGGCAATCGCCGAGGCCTCTGAATATTCATGAGGTGCAGGTTGCTCGATAATGACGCCTGAGAAACGTCCAAATATTGACACAAACAAAGCTCCGCTCGAAGGAACCCTCTGAAAACAGCCCTAATGGGGGCCACCTGCACCAGCTCCGGCGGAGCCGGGCACGGCGCTGGCACGGGGCTGGCACCGGCTCCGGGCTGGCAAGCAGCCCCTCCACCCGGGGAAAGGGAAGGGACACGAGGTGCCAGCTCTGGTGGCAGCAGGGGCTGAGGGCAGCCCTGCCCCTGGTTTGGAACAGGGATTTTCCCTCTGCTGGCGCTGGGAAATCGGGGGGCAGAGGCTGCACACATGTCCCACTGTCCCCAAAATCCTGCACACATGTCCCACTGTCCCCAAATCTCTGCACGCATGTCCCACTGTCCCCAAATCTCTGCACACATGTCCCACTGTCCCCAAATCCCTGCACGCGTGTCCCACTGTCCCCAAATCCCTGCACATATCTCCCACTGACCCCAAACCCCTGCACACATGTCCCACTGTCCCCAAATTTCTGCACACATGTCCCAGTGTCCCCAAAATCCTGCACACATGTCCCAGTGTCCCCAAATCACTGCACACATGTCCCACTGTCCCCAAACCCCTGCACACATGTCCCAGTGTCCCATTGTCCCCAAATCCCCGTGAGAGAGGTGCCACATGTGGCCCTCACCAGCCAAACCCAGGTTCTGCCCGTGATTATTTACAAGAAAAGGACGAACCAAATAATTCCCGAGGGCCAAACCCTGGGCAGCTCCAGCCAGGTTCACCCTGTGCCCGAGATGTGCCCACGTTTAGGGGATCCCAAAATATCCCGAGCTGTGCCCACCCTTAGGGGATCCCAAAACATCCCGAGCTGTGCCCACCTTTAGGATATCCCAAAACATCCCGAGCTGTGCCCACCTTTAGGATATCCCAAAACATCCCGAGCTGTGCCCATCCTCAGGGGATCCCAGAACACCCTGAGCTGTGCCCTTTTGGGATCCCTTAGGGGATCCCAAAATATCCCCCGAGTTGTGCCCACCCTTAGGGGATCCCAAAACATCCCGAGCTGTGCCCACCTTTAGGATATCCCAAAATATCCCGAGCTGTGCCCACCCTCAGGGGATCCCAAAACACCCCGAGCTGTGCCCACCCTGGCTGTGCTGGAGCTTCCACAGAAATTCCAGGGACAGAAATTCCAGGGACAGAAATTCACGCACAGCCGGGCCAGGAGCTCCCGCTCTGCTGCCACCCGGCCCAGGTGACAGACGGACAGACAGACAGCCAGACCAAGGTCTGTGTGTCTGCGCACGTGTCCCCGTGCCGGGCTGTGGCACGGGGGGAGAAGCTGCCGCGCTCCTCTCGGCTGTCCCCAGCGCTATTGTCCCCTGCGGTGACCTTGTGTGAGCGCCGCTGCTGCAGCCACAGCGCGGCTCGGGAAAGCCACGGGGTGTTTGAGACACGCGCGGGGACAGCGACAGCGACGGGGACGGGGACAGCGACAGGGACGGGGACAGCGACGGGGACAGCGATGGGGACAGCGACGGGGACGGGGACAGCGATGGGGAGGGGGACAGGGATGGGGATAGGAATGGGGACAGCGACAGGGACAGCGATGGGGACAGCGACAGGGACGGGGACAGCAATGGGGACAGCGATGGGGAGGGGGACAGGGATGGGGATAAGGATGGGGACAGCGACAGGGACAGCGATGGGGACAGCGACAGGGACGGGGACAGCAATGGGGACAGCGATGGGGAGGGGGACAGGGATGGGGATAAGGATGGGGACAGCGACAGGGACGGGGACAGTGATAGGGACAGCGATGGGGACAGTGACAGGGATGGGCACGGGGGACAGCGACGGGGGACAGCAACAGGAATAAGGATGGGGACGGGGACGGGGATGGGGACGGGGATGGGGGACACCGACAGTGACAGGGATATGGACAGCGACAGGGCCAGGGATGGGGGACAAGGATGGGGACGGCGACAGGGATGGGGACAGGGAGGCGCCAATGCTCCGGCTCAGCCCGGCTCCCTCCCGGGCAGGTGACAGTGGCAGCCACGTCACATCTCCCGGGCTCACGCTGCAGCTGCCACATCGTGGCCGGCCCGAGCCCTTCCCCGTGGCCAGCTGCAGCGGGATTTGGGGCAGCTGGGCTCGTGCAGCCCCCAGGCGGGGCTGGGGCGAGGCAGAGCCGCCCTGTCCCCAGCCCTGCCCGACCTTGCGGCCGTTCTCAGCTTCCCGAGCAGCCCCGGGCTCGCAGGGCCGGTCCCAGCAGGGCCAGGCACAGCAGGGTGGTGGCACCACCGAGAGCATCTCCCTGCTCCTGGTCCTGCTGGGAACACGGCACTGGCACAGCTGCCAGGAGCCCGGGGAAGGGCTGGTGGTCGCCAGCACCGGGCGAGAACATCCACAGAGGGTCTGGGCACGGAGGGGTCTCCAGAGTGGCTGGGAAAGGAGCAAACAGAGGAGAAACGTCCCTCGTGTCCCTCCGGCCAGCAGTGGCACCCTCCCCAGTGATCCCAGCATCAGGGCAGGGCCATGGCCAGCAGCCTCCTGACATTGCTGTGCCCAGCCCGGGGCATGGCAGCGTCCCCAGGCTCTCCTCTCAGGACTCCCCTTCCTCTCCTTTTAGGACCTCTCAGCTCCCTTCCCTCCCGGGCAGAGCCCGGGGAGAGCAGCGCTGGAGCATCCCTGGGGCAGCAGAGCCGTCCCCGGGCCGGCCGGGCTCTGCTGCAGGCTGCTGGCACCCGGGGGACACTCCTGACACTGCTCCCGGCCCTTCCCGGCCCTGCTCCTGCGAGGGAAGGACTCAGCCAAGGTCACCCAGAAGGTCAGCGGCAAGGAGGAAACCCAGCGGAGCTCGGGAGGGCCCGTTCTCTCCAGAGCAGCCACCTGGGAGCCCCCGGGGCTGTTTTGGTGGCTCCTCGCTCTGTCCGGGTGTCATCTGCTCCCTCCAGCTCACCCTGCCTTCCCCCACGGACGCCCTTTGGTGCTTTTGCTGTGCATGACATCACCCAGCTCCGGATCTGCTCCCTTGCGCGGGGACCCTTTGCTGCCCGGGGCGGAGGGGTGGGTCAGTCCCGGCCAGCCCTGCCCTCGCCGGGGACAGCCCAGCCCAGGCAGGGAGGGAGAGCGGGCTGAGAGCCGGGCACGGGGCTCCGGACAGCCTGGATGCCTCCAGGGCATGGAGAGTGCCGGCAGGCACATCCCTGCAGGAGGCAGGGAGCGTGGCTGTCACCCCGGCTGTCACCCCCGGCTGTCACCCCTGGCTGAGGCAGATGTGACAGAGGAGCTGTCCCTGTCCCTGCCAGGCTCACCCCAGCTGCCAGCCCTGGCTCTGTGCTCAGGTTCTCCCTCCAGCCCAGCCCAGCTCCCTTTCTCCAGCAGAGTTTTCCCAGCTCTGGGTGCTCTCCCGTGGCCTGGGGGTGCTGGCGGCTCTGCCCTCCTCCCTCTGCTGCTCTGGAGCGGGGAAAACCCCGGCCCAGGCCGATGGTGACACCTCCCCTGCACAGGGGAGGACATTTGTCACCTTCCGAGCCCAGGGGAACGTCCAGCTCGGCCACCAGAGCAGGGACACTCCACAGCAAAGGCTCACTCAGACTGCAAACAGAGGCTCAGGTCCACCTAAAAAATTGCAAATATGTGCCAGGGCAGCCTGAGCAGCTGCAGGCAGCCCCAGCTCCCCACAGCCCAGGGCTCCAGGCCCTGCAGCCTGCACAGCACAGGTGTCACAGCTCCCTCTTGGCTCTCACAGCTCCCATCTGACTTCAAAAGCACCTCCCGGGCCCTCTCAGCTCAGCAAATCACTCCTGGCATGAAATGACAACAAACAGCCCCAGCCCCAGGGCCCCTGAGCCACGGGGAAGGGTGAAGGTGGGGCTGAGCCCCCAGCAGCACCTGGACATGGGGCTGCTTTCCTTCCCCACTGTCTTGGTCCTTCCCAGCCACTACAAACACACCGAATGCTTAAAAACACGGCAAAAACGATGCCCAGCACTCCTTGTACCCGTCCTGGGACCTGCCTGCCGGGCCAGAGTCCCTCAGAGGGGAGAAGAGGGCAAGGCACAGCCCTGCCCACCAGGACAGAGCCCAGCACAGCCTCCCTGAGCCTCAGGAGCTCTCTGAGGGGCAGCTGAGCCCTGCTGGCCCTGCCCCAGCGCGACTCCAGTGGCCCCAGAGCCCCCAGAACGTGGGCACAGCCTGGGCACAGCTGCTGCTGCTGCCTGCCAGCCTCCCCAGGGACCAACAGCGGGTCCAGCTGGAGCTGGACGTGGGGACAGGGAGCTGTCACTGTGCTCAGGTTCTCCCTCCAGAGAAACTGGAGCTGGGAACACTGGGAACACTGGGAACTCCTCCAGTGCCAGGGGAGTGGGGATCCAGGCTGAGGAGGCGCCAGGACAGCCCGGCAGGGCTCAGCTCCCCTTCCCAAGCAGAGGCAGCAGAGCTTTCCCAGCTGTGGGTGCTCCCCCACAGGCCTGGGGGGTGCTGCCACATCCCCTGGCACAGCTGGCACACGGAGCCAGCCCTCCCTGCCCACAGCCAGCACCTCTGGGGCAGCTCCAGCCCCTCAAGCCCAGAGCAGATTCCAGCTCCTCCTGGAGAGCCCATCCAGGGCCAGGCGCTCACACCCAGCCTGGGTGCTTGGACAATTCCACCCAAACTGGGTCCTCTCTAATGCCCTGAGGAAGGAGACAACCAGGAGAGGAGAGGAGAGGAGAGGAGAGGAGGGAAAACATTTCTGAATGAATTATTGGGTCTGCCTGACACTGCGACCCAGGCCGGGGCAGGAGGGAGATCATTAATTGCAGCAGCTCAGCCCGCTGCACATCAATCTTCGTTCATCCCAGTTCCTCCTTCCCTTCCACTTCTGCAACATTTCCTGATTTTCCCCACTCCTCGCTGCACCACGCTGAGCTGCAGCCAGCTCCCTCCTCCGAGGACTCCCTCTGCTTGTTGGCAAATTAAGTTCTTCATCAGTGCTGACAAGAGGCTCCAGGACACAGCCCTGCCTGGGGGAGCAGCTCCTGCCCCAGGGCCGGGCTCAGGGCTCCTGGGCAGCTCACAGAGGGGACAGGGCACGTCCAGCCTGGGCTCCAAACGCTGCCACGGGGGCAGCAGGTCAGGGCACAGCTCAGCACGGGTGGCACAGCACGGGGAGGGCTTGGGAATCTCCTGGTCAGGGAGGAGCAGCTCGGAGCCAACGCTCAGAGGCTCCTGAGCTGCTTCTGTTGGCAAGAGCCACTGCTCCCACACACCTGAGGCAAGGGATAAACTTTGCTTTTTTTGCCTCCTCTCACGTCCAAGCTCGGCAGTTTGGAAGGGTTTTTTGCGCACTTTCGAGGAAACGACCCGGTGGTGTTTGTGGAGAGTGCCAAGGCCAATTTATCTGCCTCAAGAGCATCTCTGCAGGCACAGAGGCAGAGCAGAGAGGGGTGCCCCTGCCACCCCCCCAGCCTTGGGCACAGGGGACACTCAGCCAAGCCACCAGTGAGACCTGACACTCCTCAGCCACTCCCGACATTACAGCCCACGACCAGCAGCCCGTTTTCACCAGCACTGAAGCAAGCTGCGACGAGTAAAAAGGAAAACTGGTGGAAGAAGCAGAGGAAAACTCTCAAACCAGCGAAAAACATCAAGGAAAAAGCTCAGAAAAAGCAAATCCTTGCCAGAGCCGAGTGGAAGACAGTGTGGAAGTTTTTTTCCCACAGCCTCTCAAAGGGGGAGATGCCCCAGGAGCTGAGGGTGCTGCCACCTCCCCCAGGCCTGGCTGCTCCTGGCCCTGGAGGTGCTGCTGGTGCCTCCTCTGCTGCTCTGTCCCAGGAGGCTGAGCAGGAGCCGTGGGGAGGAAGGCAAAGCATTTTCTCTTCCCCAAGCCAAGCTCATCCCAGCTCCCGCTCCAGCCACACCGGGGGGAGGTGACACCTGGGAGACAGGACACAGCTGGCTCCAGAGGCAGCTCCAGGAGGAGGAAAGCTCAAACCCAAAGGCTGCATGTGGCAAGGGAGGGCTCTCCCAGCGTGTCCTTTAGCTGGCACAGCCTCACGCTGCTTTCCTCCCCCACAGGCGAGAAACTCTCCCGCAGGCAGTGAGTAACCAGGCACAGGAGGGGAGCCAGGCCTCCGGGAGAGCAGCACGAGGAGCACCAGCAGCAGTCCCACAGAGAAAGGTGAAATCCACCTCGCCAGAGCCCAGCCCTGGGCCTGAACGGATTCCAGAGCAGGCAGAGCCCAGTTTCAAGCTGAGCACTTCAGGGATAACGCACGAGAGCGATGTTGTTTGGCAGGATGAAGCGTTGCCAGGAGGCACGGAGGGAGGCAGGTATTTGTCCAGGCATAAACTTGTGCACAGCAGAGGCACCACTCCTGCCACAGCGTCCAGCCCGACGCCCCTGGCCCGCCCAAAAGCTCAGCCCAGCCTCCTCAGTGTGCTGTGTCCAGGAGGAAAAGCCACAGGGAATTAAAATCTGATGGAAGATTGATCGCAAAGCCTCCGAGCGACTCTGTCCTAGGCAGCCACGTTCCAGCCTGGACAGGGATCCTCTCATTTCTCCAAGCCCCATTCCATTTATGAGCCACACAAGCACCACCAACTGCAACACCCAGACCACAAACAGGCTGGGGAAACACCACGGCCCAACCGACAACAAAAGGCAAATCGACAAACATTTAAATCAAAGTTACTCACTCTCCCAGGGCTCCCAATGCCTGCACACAAAGGAAAATGCACTTCCAAGCCCACAGAAAACTCTTCCTCCAGAAAAAAAAGCCAACCCCCACCACCCCTCCTCTCACCCTGTTCATGCAGGAGCTGCTGAGGAAGGTGAGACACAGCCAGAATGCAAAAATGGTAGCCCAGCTCCCAGGCAGCAGCTCCCTGTCCCTGGTCACCTCCTCCCCGGGGAGCCAGGGGGGGAAGGAAGGGGCTGGGGGCAGGGCAGGGGAGACGCTCTGCAGGTAACTCACCTTCCACAGTTGCAGTGACAAACTCGGTCCTCCCCTCTGAGATGCGGTAGGATGTAATTGTGAAATCTGTCCAACAACGCATTCATGTCCATCAAGCAAGCTATTGCCTGTAAGAGCCCACAACCAAGGCATCTGGTCAACTCTGGATGGTGGAATAAAACATTGACTCCAGTTTGATTGCCAGACACTGAAGCAGTCATCAAGAAAAGAATCTTTGCTGCTCGCCGGGGCACACACACACACGCACACACACACACAGAGGTGCACAGGCTGAGGGACAGTGCGGGGGGAAGGTGGAAGGGAGGCGGGGGTGCGGGGAGAGGCGGGGGGGGGGGGGGGGACCATGGAGGGGAGGGAGATAAGCAAAAATCTCTTACCATAACGATAGAGGCGCCCAGGATCATGAAAATCATGGTGTTTGCATTCATGGACATCAAGAGGGAATGGCCAGCGGTCGGGTCCGTGCGCCCCCAGCCCGCGGAGGGCGAGCGGCGGCCGCGCTATTCCGCAGAGCCGAGCGCGGGGCGCATCGCGCTCGCTGCCCGCACGCTGCGGTGCGGCGGGGGGCGGCGGGGCGGCGGGGCGCCCCCCGCGCACACACACGCACTCCCCCGTGCCGGGGATGCCGCGGGCTCCCGCGCCCTGCCCGCTTTATATTTTTATTATTCTAGGACGAATGTGACAGGTAAAAAAAAAAAAAAAAAAAAAAAAAAAAAAAAAAAAAAAAAAAAAAAAAATTAAAAAAATTTAAAATAAATAATTAAAAAAATATTAAAAAATATAAAAAAATTAAAAATTAAAAATTAATAATAATTCCACCCCCGCCGCTGGCCCCGGGCTCCCCCCGGCCGCGGTGGCGGCGGGTGCGCGGCTCCGGGAGCGGGCACACGCCGGTGCAAGCACAGCCTTCATGCAGCAACTGGGAAGCGAGGCAGCCAAACCCGGGGTGGGGGGGAGAGGCTGGGGGAGGAGGAGGCAGGCTGCAAAAAAAATCACCCACTCCGGGGGAGCCTCATCGCATCCTCTCCGCCGACCCTCCCCAAAATCATCCCCGCTGCCGAGCGCTGCCAAATAAAAATCGGAAAAAAAAATAAAAATAAAATGCCCCAGCCCCCAAATCACCGCGCCCACCCTCTCCCCCCCCCCCCCCAAAAAAAAAAAAAAAAATCAGCCCCACAAATGCTCCCGGCTCGGGGCTGCGCTGTCCCCGCCGGCAGCCCCCGGCCCAGCCCCTCCCGGGCGCCGCCGGCCGGCCCCGCTCGGGGGAGGGATGCGGGATGCAGGGGAGGGATGCGGGATGCAGCGAGGGGGAAGATGCGCCCAGGCAGCGCCGGCCGCCCCCTCCCCACCCCGGGCATTTACCTACGTGGGGGAGGCGCTGCTCCGGGAGCGGCTCATGGCGAGCGGCGGCTCCAGCTCTGCGGGCCGGCCCTGCGGGGCTCCCCCCGCCCCGCAGCCGCACGCCGAGCCCCGGCAGCGGCGCTTGGCCGCGTTTCCAGTGCCACACGCCATCCTCACCCCGCCCTTCCTCCGAACCGGGGTCGGCCCCGGCCCCTCGCGGCCCCGCCGGGCCCCCCCCTCCCGCTCTCCCTCCGCCCGGGGGTGCGGGCGCGGCCGGGGGTGCGAGCCCCGCGCTCCGCCGCGCCCCCGCGCATCCCTCGGCGCCTCCTCCGCCGGCTCTGCCCGCACGGACCGCGGGGACCTTGCGGGGGTCCCGGCCCCGCACCCCGAGGGCTCCCGAGGGAGGCAGCGGAGCCGCCCGGAGCGGGGAGCAAATCCCACCCCGGCTGCAAATCCTCCCCGGCTGGGCCCCCCGGGAAAGGCCGGGGTGATGCAGAGAGACCCCCGGCAGTGTTGTGACACAAAGAACTCTGTCCCGCCTCTGTCCCTAAGGCCGAGGAAAGAAGGGTCGTGCTTCGCTCTCCACGGCTTTGTTCCACCGTGCTGGCGGTCAGTCCAACTCAGGCCACGTTTAGGAGCTGCTGGGAAAATGGAAAGGAAAGGAAAAGAAAAGCAGCGACCAGCCGGTAACTTTTTGCTTGTTTGGTTGTTGCTCCTTTTACAGCAAACGGGGCGAGGTGGAGGAACGGAAGCGATCGCAGCCACCACGTGGGAAATGCGTGGCGGCCGAGCTTGATGTCCCGCAGTGCCTTCCCCTCCCATCCTCAGCCTTCCTCACGGTGAGCTTCTCCTTGCTAGAACCCAGGTGTTCCTTTTTTTTTTTTGGGCTTCCCACGGTGACCAAAGCAGATTTTGCTGGTGCTGGGTTTTGCATTTTTTGCAAATTTGTTTCCCTCCTGCTCCTCAGGCCACAATCAGCCTTCTTATGTAACGACTGGTGTTACATAAACTCCATTCTTCAAGGAACAGTCATTAACCTACTACTGGGTATTGAAAATACCAAAATACTGTCACGCAATTAAAATCACTAAATGGTGTCCTCAAATTAGAGCACAGATTGCATTGCAGATTTTTTTTTTAATTTTTTTTTTTTTTTTAATGAAACCACACACATGAAACATTTCACAAGCCAGGCTCTTCATGCAAAGGAGCAGCAGGGCTGGGAAGGCACCTCTTGATTTATCCTGCCCAGCCCTCTGCCCTGAGCTACTTCCTCTTCTTCCTGAGCTCAGAAGTGGATTCTGCCATGGAAATGCAGAGCTCAGAGAGGATACAGCTGGTTACTCTGCCAGCTGTGGAGAACAAAAGCGTTTCTAAAGTCACAGCTGAATAAAACCACATGAGGGAACAGTTTGAAGACAAGTCTCAGGGAATTTTGTGGAACTGAAGTTTTCCCAGCCCTCCTACAAATCAGGCTGGGTCAGTCTCAGCTGGGCTCGAGGCACTGGAGAGAGATTTTGTCATTGGCTTGGGTAAAGCCGTTTCCTTCCCTGTGCTTCTGGAGCAAAAGTCCCCCAAAAATCCCTGTTGTGGTCAGTCCTGGCTGCTGAGAGATCCCAAAAATCCCTGTCCTGATCAATCCTGGCTGCTGAGAGATCCCAAACTTCCCTGTCCTGATCAATCCTGGCTGCTGAGAGATCCCAAAAATCCCTGTCCTGATCAGTCCTGGCTGCAGGGGATCCCAAACTTCCCTGTCCTGATCAATCCTGGCTGCAGGGGATCCCAAACATCCCTGTCCTGATCAATCCTGGCTGCAGGGGATCCCAAACATCCCTGACAGGTGATAAACTCCAGGTGATAAACTCCAGGTGTGCCACTGTCACACCTGGCGTGAGCCAGGGGACATTCACACCTGAGCAAAGACTCTCTAATGGGCGAGCTGCCTCCACAGCGGCTTTGTTAAACTCCTTCCCAACCACAATGGCTTTGTTAAACTCCTTCCCAACCACAATGGCTTTGTTAAACTCGTTCCTAATTAAGAATTAGCTGCTCCCTTTGGAAAGCAGCACCGCCACCCTGCCCGTGGCTCCTGCTCAGCCCCAAGCTGTCACCACCACCCTCACCCAGAGCGGTGCACAGGCCAGGTCACAGGACCTCAGTGGCATTTGGCCGGTCCCTAGCCAAGATTATCTCCCCCCCTGTAAATATTCAGCCCGCGGTGGGAGTTTGTACAAACCTCACCCACAGGAGCCGACTCCTCTGCGCTCCTCTGAAGCACGGCCTCAGCTCAGTTCTGCGGTGCTCACACAAGTCAGGGTTCAACCCCAAGCAGAGCAAGCATTTCTTTTCCTTTTGGATTGTTTCCATGCCCTCCCTGGACTCCACTCATTGTTTTTTTATTCCCATTTTCCCCCTGTCACCAGATGACACAAGAAAAAACGACGCACCACAGCTTTGGTCACGATGAAGAGATTAATTTATTTTCTCTGACTCCGATCTTTTATAGTTCTCAAAAGGTGCCAGTGGGTTGGAGGGTGAACGTGCCACCTCTCCAACGCCACTGGACAAACTACCTGTACATCAAATTTCTCCGCCTCTGTGAAAGAATGCCAAACAATAGGTTGTTTACAGAAAGTTGTGTGGGAAAGTTCTCTACAGGAATGTAAACTCAGGCGGCTTTAGAAAACTCTTGATAATCAGGGCGACATCCCCCCAGTTCCGTGCCAGTACGAGTGCTTGTGTTTGTCTTTCTCCTAAGACACAACACAGCTGAGAAATGGAAGCTGAAGCTGGATACTCAGCAACAGATTCACTGGGGAAATTTGGGATCGTCGATCTTTGCACAGATGCAGCAACCCCAAAACCTCGGGAAGAAGCTCTTTGCCACTGTGAAAAATGCATATTTTATGATTTGCTTTACACAAAGATTACAATGAATATTATATGTGTAATGTTAGAAAGTTGTGCTGTGTCAATTCTCTTAAGTGGTGTGTTAAATATATCTTTAGGTTATAACACAATGTTAAAATGGAAACTCTACAATGTAAGATACTTTTTAACCAGCTCAAGAAAGAGATGAGATAATCAAGAAACTTTTCACACAGAGATAACGGCGACAGGGCACATAAAGAGTTACAGCCTCCTTATCGGAAAAAAAAACATTCTTCCACCTTCTCTCTGTCTTTATAGAACCACCAGGATTAAGGGGAAGAAGTTGACAAAAACCAGAAAAGTTCTTAATTTGCAAGGGATTTATGCACCATGTATGAGATGTATGAATATGCAACAGGCTGAGGATTTTAAGGGTTTTTCCTTTGTTCACAAGGCGTGGTTTTGGCAGCTCAGTGCCCAAAAACACCCAGACGTTCGTAATTCTTTGCTTCTTATTGTCCTGTAATTGTGCTAACTCTAAATTTTTATTACTCTAATTGTATTACTATTTTTATAACCATTTTATGATTATTAAATTTTCAAAACTCTAAAAACAAGCGATTGGCGTTTTCCACACGCAGCAGCCCCAAAAACCTTGGGAAGAATTTCTTTGCCTGCACTCCTCGACAGGCAGAGAGCTTCAGGAACGAGACACCAGCAGTGAAGAGGGAGAAAATCACCAGAAGCCCCAGTTTTAGTTCCACGAACCCATCTGGAAGACGAGCTGGTGCTGCTGACAGGATGTTCTGAATGCTCTGAAGGTCCCTGAGAACCACGAGAAAAAACCACAAAACCGAGAGAGTCTCGTGTGAAAGAGACTCCGAGCTAGGAGCGAGCAGGGCTCTGCTGCTCTGTGCCCCAGGGATCTGCAGAGGGATGGAAACCCCAAGAAGTCCTTGGCAAAAATGTGCTCACAGATAAAAAAACCAAGAAAAAACGAAACCAAACCAAACGAAACAAAAAAAAAAAAAAAACCCCCCCCCCAAAAAAAAAACAAACCAAAAAAACCCAAAAAAACCCCAAAGAAACCAAAAAACCCAACCAACCAAAAAAAAAAACAAAACAAAAAAAAAACAAAAAAAACCAAAACAAAAGCAAAAAACCAAACCAAACCAAAACAAAAACAAACAAAAAACCCAAACAACAAAAACCCCAAAAACAAACAAACAAAAAAACCCCACCAAAAACCACAAATAACCCCCCCCAAAAAAAAAAAACCAAAACAAAACAAAAACACCCACAAAACCAACTAACCAAACAATCAAACAGAAAAAAAACACCACCAAACAAAAAAACCCAAACAAAACAAAACCCCTAAACAACAAAAAAAAAAAAAAAAAAAAAAAAAAAAAAAATCCTGTTTAATCCATCCAGCCTTTCATAGAAATTAAAAAAAGCCAGAGGATTGCTGACAAAACACAGTCAGTGTTTGGAAAGGAGGAATCTGGATTTTAAAGGCACCTCTGCCCACCCTGTGGGAGCTGGGGAATATCCCAGATGGCTGCAAACTCTCCCTGCCAGCAGAAATTCTCGTTCCTCACACTCCGTGAACCCTTCCCTGCTTTTCTCCACTAAAGAGGGAAGAGGCAACTCCAGACCTCGAAAATAAATTTCTCAGCACTGATTCTCCACCAGTCTCCAGCACACAAACATTTATATCCCACTCTGCTCTTAAAGGAAAACCCCACTCTTTGTCCTGTTTCCTTTAAATTAAATGTCTCTCTTGAAATTTCTTTTGACACAGAAAATATCTTTGACCTTGTGTTTAGCCAGTTTTACACCTCCACATAAATATCTTTGTGTGTATAAATATCTCAAAGGCAAGAACCTCATAAAATTCTATATAAACTGAGCTTCACTGGGGATTTCAATGCCAGTGAAGCACATGGAGAAAAAAATATTATTTAATTTAGAAAAATTATTTAAAATAATTTAAAAATTATTATTAATATTTAGAAAAAATATTTCTATAAATCATATTTTTTTCAGTCATCTGCAAGTTAAATGAGAAGTGTGATGTCAAGATTTCTAGTTAATCCATAGAAAGGACTCTGCTGTAAATCCCAATATGCACAAAAAACCACAGGTTAAACCATCCTGTGTGGGGTTTTTTCTGGTTTTCTATGAAACAACAGCCAAGAACTCTGGGTAGGATGAAGTAAGTTGAAAGTACAAACCATTTCCAAAGAATTTGCAAAACATTTTCACCTCACCCCAGAGCAGCTTCCGCGCTGGGGAAGGAAAACTCCGCTCCAAACACTCAGCACTGGGGCTTGCTTGGGATGTCTTTTTAAAGGGATCCACCAAAGCAGCTCCTACAGAACTATCTCCTTTTCCTCGGGCTGGAAAATATCCCCATGGAAACAGAGATGAACAGATGAACAGACGAATGAGGAGGAGCAGGAATCCTTCAACTACACAACCTCCAGGAATAAAATGGGGCAGGAGCAGGAAAAGAAACTCTGCAAACCTCATCACAACCGCTGCTCCAACCCCTCATCCCCTGCAGAATTCCTGCTTGAAGGGTTTTTAACAGCCCCCAAAAAAACCCCGATGTAGGAACTGCCCCCTGTTGATGGAGTAACCAAGTCACCCTTTGTCTCCTTAAAAAAAAGGACAAAAGCCCAGGAGTTTCTCTCCTCAATTTGGGTAAAAGACACCTCACAGGACCTTGGGGACTTCACCTCAAACTCAAGGACACCCAACTGGGCAGGAGCCAGAAAGTCCCACCTGAGCAACTCCCGAGAAAAAGAAGAGAACAAAAGAAGTAAATCGCTTTTGTGAAGTGTTTTAGCAGGAGCAGGAACCTCTTGCCCTGGCTCGGTTTTTCTTTGTAAAGAGCTTTGTTATTTTGCCTTTTATTCAAACTTTTCTGTTTCCAACACTGTCACAGGAGCCACCCTGCTACTTTTTTGCCACCGGGGGTAGCTGAGCTATCTTGAGTGTAATACTTATTTCTGAGATAAGTTTTTATTATCTCTGAGAGCTTATGAGACCTGGCTCGAAGAGAGCAAGCATTACCCCAGCACAGGTAATTCCGGGTTTTTAAAGATTCCCAGAGCCAAGGATGATGCAGCGACCTGTTGCCCTGATTTTTAAAAGTGTTAAGTTTCCTTTTATCGTTCCTTTGAAAGTTTTAAAGCTCTTTTAAAAGTTTTAGATACCTTCGGATGTTCACATATTTCTCCTGCAGTTCTCACACGCTGTTCATGTAAACAACGATTGTTTTGCATTCTCCATTGTGGGAGGAGAGAATTGATGGATGTTGGTTTGACCAGTGTGGTTGGAGAGGTGGCAGTTTCACCCTCCCATCCACTGTCACTTTTAGAATTCTATATTCTGCGAGGTGTGAAAAATGCACA
The DNA here is from genome assembly GCF_024509145.1 of Vidua macroura. NCBI lineage: Eukaryota > Metazoa > Chordata > Aves > Passeriformes > Viduidae > Vidua > Vidua macroura. Next base: position 6,454,011 of record NC_071593.1, on the reverse strand, counting down.
TTTTATGACTGGCTTTTCACAAATGTTACAATGAACATTGTATGTGTAATGTTGGAAAGTTACGCTGCATTAATTCTCTTAAGTGGTGTGTTAAATGTATTTTTAACTTATAACACAATGTTAAAATAGAAACTATGCTATGTAAGATACTTTTTAACCAGCTCAAGAAAGAGATGAGATAATCAAGAAATTCTTTGCACAGAGATGGCAGTGACGGGGCCCATAAAAAGTTACAGCCTCCTTATCAGAAAAACCATTCTTCCACCTTCTCTCTGGCTTTATAGAACCACCTAAATTAAAGAGAAGAAGTTGACAAAAACCAAAAAAAATCTTAATTTGCAAGGGGTTTATGCATAAAGTATGAGATGTAGGAATATGCAACAGGCTGTGGATTTTAAGGTGATTCCTTTGTTCACCAGGGATGCTTGGCGTGGCTTAAGTGCCCGAGAGCATCCGGAATTTTTGCTTTTTATTGGCTTGTAATTGTCCTAACTCTAAATTTTTATCACTCTAATTGTGTTACTATTTTTATAACCATTTTATTATTATTAAACTTTAAATTTTTATACATCTAATTGCATTACTGTTTTTTATAACCATTTTATGATGGAAAGGAGTAAGATAATCACGAAAGAGATAACAGCGACAGGAAATCTGAAGAGTTACAGCCTCCTTATCAGAAAAAACATTCTTCCACCTTGTCTCTGTCTTTATAGAACCACCAAAATTAAAGAGAAGAAGTTGACAAAAACAAAAAAAAAATTAATTTGCAAGGGATTTATGCATAAAGTATGAGATGTATGAATATGCAACAGGCTGTTGCTTTTAAGGTGATTCCTTTGTTCACCAGGGATGCTTGGCGTGGCTTAAGTGCCCGAGAGCATCCGGAATTTTTGCTTTTTATTGGCTTGTAATTGTCCTAACTCTAAATTTTTATTACTCTAATTGTGTTACTATTTTTATAACCATTTTATTATTATTAAACTTTAAATTTTTATACATCTAATTGCATTACTGTTTTTATAACCATTTTATGATAATTAAACTTTTTTAAAAAAAATTTAAAAACCAAGTGATTGGGCGTTTTTCCCCACACGGGGTCAGAAAGAAAAATCAGTTTCTTTTTCTCTTTTGAACTTGCCGAGCCCCTGTGCACTCATTCCGTGCCCAGTGACGAGAGTGACCCACGGGGACAGGGACGGAGCTGAGTGTGACAGAGCAGAGCCCAGCCCAGCTCCCAGCAGGGCAGAGCTGAAAGGTTTCCCTGAGGGCTCCTCTCAAACCTCGTGTGAAAAATACTTATTTTATGACTGGCTCTTTGCAAATGTTAAATTGAATACTGTATGCACGATGGAGGTTATTTTGTAATACTGTGTTAATGCTTTTTAAGCAGTGTGCTAAATATGGTTTTAGGTTACAACAATGTTAAAATAGAAACTCTGCGATGTAAAATATTTTTTACTAGCTCAAGAAAAGGAGTAAGATAATCAAGAAAGAGATAACAGCGACAGGAAATCTGAAGAGTTACAGCCTCCTTATCAGAAAAAAAAAACATTCTTCCACTTTCTCTCTGTCTTTATAGAACCACCAAAATTAAAGAGAAGAAGTTGACAAAAACAAAAAAAAAATCTTAATTTGCAAGGGATTTATGCATAAAGTATGAGATGTAGGAATATGCAACAGGCTGTGGATTTTAAGGTGATTCCTTTGTTCACCAGGGATGCTTGGCGTGGCTTAAGGGCCCAAGAGCATCCGGAATTCTTTGCTTTTTATTGGCTTGTAATTGTCCTAATTTTAAATTTTTATTACTCTAATTGTGTTACTATTTTTATAACCATTTTATTATTATTAAACTTTAAATTTTTATACATCTAATTGCATTACTGTTTTTATAACCATTTTATGATGGAAAGGGGTAAGATAATCAAGAAAGAGATAACAGCGACAGGAAATCTGAAGAGTTACAGCCTCCTTATCAGAAAAACCATTCTTCCACCTTGTCTCTGTCTTTATAGAACCACCTAAATTAAAGAGAAGAAGTTGACAAAAACAAAAAAAAATCTTAATTTGCAAGGGGTTTATGCATAAAGTAAGAGATGTATGAATATGCAGCAGGCTGTGGATTTTAAGGGTTGTTCCTTTGCTCACAAGGCCTGGTTTTGGCAGCTCAGTGCCCAAAACCATCCAGACACATCCAGAATTTTTGCTTTTTATCATCTCATAGTGTCCTAATCCTCACTGTCCAAATTTTTATTACTCCAATTTTATTACTATTTTAAATAACTATTTTATTACTAATAAATTTGGTGTTTTTCACACTCAGCACCTGCAGCTGCCAAGGAGAATTTCCCGGTGTGGATTTCTCAGGTGTGGAAGCTGAAATGATTCCCTTTGCCAGGGGTGCCAGAGGGAAATTCTGCAGGGAAATGAAGATAAAAGAGAAGCTGCATCCTCCAAAAGTTTGAGAGACCCCAAAAGAATAATTAGCACAATTAATTATTCTGATTGTGCTGATAATCTCAATTATTATTATACTTGTTATTAGATATTATAAAGATTTATTATAATTTATATATCATCTAGAATTTATATTATTTTATATAATTTTATAATATTATATAATGTTATTGTTTTAAATTATTTTATTATTTTACATTATTAAATTTCTTTTTATCAAATTCATTATTAAATTAAATCCAAAATTTTATTATTTTAAATTATTTTATAACATTTTATATGATATATAATTTATATCTAATTTCTATATAATATATATAATTTATATCTAATTTCTATATCATATATATAATTGATATATAATTTATATATCATATATAATTGAGATATAATTTTTATATATAATTTATATAGTATGATAATAATAATTTTTATCACAATTAATTGCTGTGATTCATTGTGATAATAATCACAATTATTCTTGGGATCCCACCTAATCACAACTTTAAATTACTTCTGTTGGCTGGAGTTTGCCCCCAAATTCCCTAAATCCAGTTAAAGCTTCACACAAATATTCCATATTTCACCTCAAAAAGAACAGCCACACTTCCTCAGCTTCTATTCTGAAAACAAACAAACTTTTAGGTTTTTTTTTTTTCAATTTTATTGGATGCTTCCAACTTTATAGCTAATAATATACAGATACTCAGTTTTGTCATTGTTCCATTCACATCCTCACAGAGTTCAGCCATTCTGTCACATTAAAATTAAAAAAAAAAAAAAAAAAAAGCACAACTGAAATAAAATAAATCCATAAGCTGGAAAAATACAATATAAACTTCTATTCAAGAAACATTCTCTTTATAATTAATAACCTACTTGTAATAATTAAAGTAGGATTTAAAGAAAAAAAACTTGATTTGAATTTTTAAATAGGTGGCCTTTGTGTATACTTTTAATCCTTTTATATGTACAAGCCCAACCAGTATCTCTGCCTACCTGTGACAGAATACCTGAAAAAAAAAAAAAAAAAGAAAGACACTGAAAAGGAGTTTTTAAACAAACAAACAAACAAAAGATCAATATTAATTCTCCAGGAAAATACAGTATAATCAGAACTTTAAACACATGCTTCCCTCATCTGGATTAAGGCCTAAGAGACAGAGGTGCTTTAATAAAAGCAGACAGTATGAAGAAAAGTCCTTCCACTTTTCTCTTCAAATTCCTGTAACAGCTCATCTATTTCATTTTCCATGTCTTCTGTGTGCTGTATCTGGAAGAGAAAAAAACTCTGAGCAACCAAACTCCAAGGATTTGATGGTTAGAAAACTCTAATAATCCCATTTTTTTTGGTTTACTGGGAAATCTAAGTGGGCAGGCTGTACCCAACAGGGCTTTATTGCATTTATTGAGATTCCCAGCATTCCCAAAGGCACAGATATTCTGTTTTATTGAACATTCCCAAAGGCACAGATATTCTGTTTTACTGAACATTCCCAAAGGCACAGATATTCTGTTTTATTGAGCATTCCCAAAGGCACAGATATTCTGTTTTATTGATAATTCCCAAAGGCACAGATATTCTGTTTCTATTGATAATTCCCAAAGGCACAGATATTCTGTTTTAGTGAACATTCCCACAGGCACAGATATTCTGTTTTATTGAGCATTCCCAAAGGCACACATATTCTGTTTTATTGATAATCCCCAAAGGCACAGATATTCTGTTTCTATTGATAATTCCCAAAGGCACAGATATTCTGTTTTATTGATAATCCCCAAAGGCACAGATATTCTGTTTTATTGAGCATTCCCAAAGGCACAGATATTCTGTTTTATTGATAATCCCCAAAGGCACAGATATTCTGTTTTACTGAGCATTCCCACAGGCACAGATATTCTGTTTCTATTGATAATTCCCAAAGGCACAGATATTCTGTTTTATTGATAATCCCCAAAGGCACAGATATTCTGTTTTATTGAGCATTCCCAAAGGCACAGATATTCTGTTTTACTGATAATCCCCAAAGGCACAGATATTCTGTTTTATTGATAATCCCCAAAGGCACAGATATTCTGTTTTACTGAGCATTCCCACAGGCACAGATATTCTGTTTCTATTGATAATTCCCAAAGGCACAGATATTCTGTTTTATTGAACATTCCCACAGGCACAGATATTCTGTTTTATTGAACATTCCCACAGGCACAGATATTCTGGTTTATGCTGATCTGCAGATCCCAGCCCACCCTGGTGGCATTTCAGGAGGACTTTGTTGAGCAGGCACCATCCCCTCCTCCCCAGATAACAAACAGAGGCTCCAGAACAGCTCCAGGAACAGATGGCTGAAATTTATCAATTCCTTGAACCCTCTTTAGGCTTCTTGGATCTGGAAAGGACTTGGGAGCAGAATAAATCACCCAGGCTGGAGCCAGAGCCAGCCTGGGATGCTGAACTGCTCAACCTTGGAGCGTAAAAGAGCCCAGCACCTTCCTCTGCTCTCACCACACTGAGCACAGCTCATTTCAATCCTGGTTTTTAGTTTAGTGTGGCTCTTCCCAAATCGCTCTTCCCAAATCCAAACTCAGGACAGTCTTTGCACTGAGAAGGATCCACAGTGCAGGGGAGGCAATGGACAACCTGAGGGCATTGATGTGCTCTTTCAATAGGTAATTTTGAAGGATATTTGGATTCACAAGGCCACCCTCAGACGTAAATCCCACCTGGTCTGCAGGGAGCTCAACTCTGCAAACCACGGGCTCAGCTCCATTCACCCCTTTGCCCAGCAGCTCCGAAAAGAAGGCGGAACTTTGCGCTTTGGCAGGGATTGGATTCTACTGGAGCTCTGTGGAGCAGCAAGCACAGGGCAGCCCCTGGGCAGAGCGTGGAGGGGTTTGCTCTTTACTTACACACTGGCAGAGCTCGCAGATGAGGAAGGCGCCCAGCGTTGCCTCCTCGTGGTTGTCCTGGATGTCCACGTTGATCACGTGCACGGGCTGACACGTCTCCTGCTCCCTGGAGTTCAGATCTGCTCAGAGCAAAGCACAGCAGCAAAGCTTTGGGTGCAGCGGGGTCGCGTTTTACACAGAGTCGTAAGAGCATTTGTGAAAGCACCTAGGTGTTGTCACATTTAAATTTTCCAAAGTGTTTCTTAGAATTTGTTTCGTATTGTCTTAATAAGAACTTTTATATTCTGTATTTTATATTATTTTTATAGTCAATATTTTATATTATTTTTATAGTCTATATTTTATATTACATATTTCATAAATAGAATTGGACTGTATAAATATTCTTATTAAAATTTTATCATACACTATCATTTCATAAAATTAAAATACTTGAAATTTATAAATATACAATAGATAATATATCTTTTATAATTTATTATTATTTAATTTCTATTATTATTGTATAAAAATTAAAATACTTGAAATTTACAAATATATATTTATATGTATTTTAAAATATATTTTATAGTTTAAATATGTTTTGTATTATATTTTAAAATATATTATATTTTATATTGTACTTTAATGTATATTAGATCTTATATTTTAATGTATATTATATTTTAATGTATATGATATTTTATATTTTAACGCATATATTTTATATTTTATATTTTAACGTGTATGATATTTTATATTTTAACGTATATTATATTTTATATTTTAATGTATATTATATTTCATATTGTATATATTATTGTCTTAGTAATACCTTTTATTTCAAAAAGACTATATATATATATATATATATATATATAAAAAATAAAATACCTTTTATTTCAAAAGGCAAGAAGCAGATTTTGGAAACATATGAACTCAGATGTGTGAAAGGGTCATGGCAGTTTATTTTCCCTGCCCAAAAGAAGTTATTGCTCCTCTCACTCTGACAATCTTTAAAGATGAAGAATCTCAAAAGTCAAGAAGGATTTTGAGCTTCCTCACCTGGAATATTTTCACTGCCCATTTTTATAAAAAGCACTGTACATCCACCGCTCTGAACTGCAAGCTCAGCACTGATAGTCTCAGTGGAAAATTCTATTTTTATCATGCTCCATTGACTAACAAGGCTGGAAAAACCAAAATATTTTTCCTCCAAGTGCTCAGGTGTTACTCTTGTGCCTCCCTAACATATCCTAAAAGATTTTATCCTGGATTTTAACCGAAAAGTTGCTCTCTCCTACCTCCACTCTGCACCTTCATTTTGGGAAACCCGTTTAAAAATATCATCTTTCACATCCAGAGCCCTTTGGGCCCAGTGAGAAGGGCATTGTGAAGGCAGAGAGCTGGAAAATCTGCGAGTGGTGCTGTTCACTTCCCTTCCTCACAGCCAAAAAGCAGAGGGAGAGCTGCTTTCCACCTGAGACGGGCTGAAGATGCCCTCGAGGAGCAGGGCAGAACTCACCAACACCTCTCAAACCCTTCACCTGAGCATTCAGAACCCTGGCAAAGCCCAAAAATATCCTTTCCTTGTGACACCACCACCAAGAGGCCAAGTGACAGCTTTCAGCTCTATGGGTGACACCAACCCACTCGGCTGCTGTTTCAGCCTGGAGGAAACTCCTCAAACCTCCCACAGACTGCACCCAGGGACACAAAGCAATTCCAGGGACACAAAGGAATTCCAGGGACACAAACAATTCCAGGGACACAAAGGAATTCCAGAGACACAAAGCAATTCCAGGGACACAAAGGAATTCCAGGGACACAAAGCAATTCCAGGGACACAAAGCAATTCCAGGGACACAAAGGAATTCCAGAGACACAAAGCAATTCCAGGGACACAAAGGAATTCCAGGGACACAAAGGAATTCCAGAGACATAAAGAAATTCCAGGGACACAAAGGAATGCCAGAGACACAAAGGAATTCCAGAGACACAAAACAATTCCAGGGACACAAAGGAATTCCAGAGACAAAAACCAATTCCAGGGACACAAAGCAATTCCAGGGACACAAAACAATTCCAGGGACACAAAACAATTCCAGGGACACAAAACAATTCCAGGGACACAAAGTTCTCAGCCCAGGAATTAACAGAGGCTCTGAGGGAGTTCCCATCCATGCCCTGAGCTGTGCTCATGTGGAGCTGGATCTCCAGCTGGGATCCTTCTGGCTCCTCTCTGACTCATTTTTGGGGCAGAGCTGCAGAATATTTGCAGGGTTCACCAAGCTCCAGGAGCTCCTCAGAGTCCAGGAATGCAGCTAAGATAGTGAAAACTACATACTTTAATTAAGAGCTTCAATGAATTAAGGGGTTCAGTTAGAAAATGTAGTTAGCAAAGATCATTCACAAGGAAATCAATTGATACCAGGTGGGGGATAACTGAAGCAAATTTAGGAGTGATGGGGGATACATGAAGTATTGAAAAAGAGCAGGAACATGGATTTTACAGCACATGAAGTACTGTAAAAGAGCAGGAACATGGGTTTTACAGCACATGAAGTATTGAAAAAGAGCAGGAACATGGATTTTACAGCACATGAAGTATTGAAAAAGAGCAGGAACATGGATTTTACAGCACATGAAGTATTGAAAAAGAGCAGGAACATGGATTTTACAGCACATGAAGTACTGTAAAAGAGCAGGAACATGGATTTTACAGCACATGAAGTATTGAAAAAGAGCAGGAACATGGATTTTACAGCACATGAAGTACTGTAAAAGAGCAGGAACCATAAATTCAAGTGGCTTCTAAGAATAATGGAACTATGAGGGGAGGCTTGGACTGTGACCAGCAGGTCAAGAAGCCCTGCCAACTTGACACAGGTGAAGAGTTCACCATGAGGAAGAGCTCTTACTTCCTCTTCAAAGAAGCCCCTGACCCATCTCAGAGCCCACAGACCCAATTAAAGAGGACAACTGGGCAGCTGTAATGGACATCCAGCTAATTATAATACAAAGTGGGGACAGGTAATAATTATGTATTAGGTGTCCTGGAAAACATCTGAATATGTAAAACCTTTCTGGATAAGTAGAGAGCAGCAGTTTGTGACTTTTTCACACATGCCTTTGGGAAATATTCTGCATGTGTCCAGTGCTGTAATAAATAAAACCTGTTTTCAACTTTAATTAGCCGAGGAGTCGTCTGTGCATGCTTCACTCCACCTGCCCAGGAGGTGTTTAATGGGGATGAACTGCTTGGGAGCTCACAGGCAGCCTGCAGGGAAGGCAGCTCAGACTTTGTTTTTCCATCAGCTCATCCCCAATTTGTTCAGTTTCTGAGATCCATGAGCATTTCCAAAGCAAACATGGAGTTTCTATAAATGTCCTTAAGCCAGCCCTTGCTGTGCACACACACTCTGAGTAGCTGCCAGCACCTTTTGGGGACAAGTGCTCAGCCACCACTTCTCTGGTGCATAAATCTACATCAGTAACTGCAAGCTCTTGTCCTCACTGGTTTTCCAGTAGCTGGAGGAGAGAAAGGTTTCCAGATTTGTGGAGGACTTCAAGGAGGAGGGAAAAAACCCCAAAGTTAACTTGATTTATCAGTTCAAGCTCCTTACCTTCTACTACTTGATCATAGACTCTTTCTTCACACGTTAGGATCAAATCAAAAACGTCTTTGCAGTTCTGGAATCTTTCTGGTCGTGGCTTGATTCTCTTATTTCTGTCCAACATGTGTAAAATTCCATTCTGTGTGTATCTGAAGTAGCTTGAGTTAAGTATCTTTACTTGAAGGAAAGTCATGGTTTTGAGTAAATGACCAGCACAAGGTAAATAATGAACGTATCTTTAAAATAAAATATTCTGGTTGCAAATCTAAAAATCAGTGACCACTAAAGAGATTCCCAATGTGAGTGTGACCCCCATCATGCAGCTGCTTTTAAAACGCCCTCAGAAGAAGAACTTTTCTTGGGCAACTATTTTTATATCCATAAATACTCTGACCCCCCCAGCCTGTGCTGTTCTGTGAGCAGTTCTGTTCTCTTCTGTTCAGTCCTACATCCCTTTCAGCCACTGCTCCTCACTCTTCAAAGGCCATCCTGAGGTGTTTCAGGTGCCACCTGCACAAAGCCCTACCTGGAAATGTGGATTTATGCAACTGAAACTCCAAAGGAAGCCAAAGAAACCACAGAAGCACATCCCACAAAAATATCCTGAGATGCATAAATGGGGAGGAACGAAGAAAAACACTGACTTTATGCCTGTCAGAGCTTCGTCACTGTGTGAAAGGAATCTGTGATGCTGCTATATTTATGCTGCTGCTGTAACCTTCAGGCTCTGATTTTACATCCTGGAGCCCCTTTTCAGGCAGGGCTCTCTAATCCCAATGTTTCCCACACTTCTGGGATGTGCACTTTCATTGGGAGCACTCCAGCCTTGACTGTCACATAGATCTGCTGGCTGGAGTAAAACCAAACAGCCTCTGAAGGGGAAGTTTTGGGGGTAAATTGGGAATACCAGGAAGGTTTGGACTGAGAAGGCCTGGAAGGGGATGCATCTCTGCCTGACTTTACCACAGCAGTATTTTTAGCCATCTAAGTAGGTATTTTTACAATGTAACAGTAAGGATAACAGCCTGTAATTTCTTGAGATAACAATTCTGAGAATAAAACAATTTGCAGCAATATGTAAGAGGTCATCTGGGCTTATTTCCTTGCTGAAAAGGTGACAGACAGGTATTTCTTTTCAGAAAACACTCCTGCTATTTTTGTAACAAAGGACAAACAATTTCCTGCCTACCTTTTAGCAGGAGCTGGAATTCTACTGCCCAGATGTGCACCTGTGTGCTCACGGTGCTCCTGCTCAAGCAAACAGCCTCCAAAGCTTTTAAATCCTTCAAATTTTTAATTTGTATTAAAAATTAAACCCAGCTTTCTACCTACAAGAGTCTACTTTATGTTGGAAATAGATTCAGTTCTTCTGTGTGTCTGCATCACTGCACTTCAACTACTTGTAATTTCAATTTTGCACCACGAACTGAGTGATGTTTATCACAATTAAATCTTGTCAATTAGCCTCACTTCTGCTGCATTTCTTTTCTCTACTCCCAAGCCTTTTTAACTCTTCTTTCTCAAAAGGTTTCTCCTTATATTCTTAAGGAATTGTCCTTTACAGCCCAAAGCTCTTGCACACCAGCACCCCTGTGAAATCTCCTGGGGTTTGTCATGTTTGGGGGAAAAAAAAAAAAAACAAACCCAAAAAACCACTTGGATGGAGCCATCTCAGACCTCTGGTTATTTGCAGAGCAGGAAAATGACTGCATTTTCAAAATACCATTTCCAAAATATCTGCCATTTCCAAAATATGCCAACATCTGCCTGCGTCGCTTTGCTCAGTTGGAAGGGGAGCCCTCCCCGGGCTCTGCACTCCTCATTTCTACATCACGCAGTTCAAGAGGGGGGGAAAAAAAAATCCACAACATCCCACACACTTTTTTGGGTTCTCTTTTTTCCCTTTCTAGGATAAAATGTTGCTGGCATCTGTCCCCTCGCTTTCCTGAGTGAGCCTGGAGACAGAATTACGCAGATTCCCAAACCCACACAAGATTTCTGTTCGCAGCCCAGCTCTCTGCTGCCAACTTACAGCTATTTTTTTTTTTTTTTTTTTCCAAGGGTCCATCTGCCTATAAAAGGAGACTGAGAGAAGCAGTGAAGATTTATGGTGCTTTCCTATTTGGTTGCCTGGAATCTTTTTCACCTGGAAAAAGCCAGGAAGGGGGTGTGCTCTGCACATTATTATTCCAAGGTATAATAACCCAGCTCTTTGGGAGCTCAGGTGAATGCAGATAAAATAACTTATGAATGGTTTCCACCACACTGGCAGGTGTTGGGTCATTTAAGTCAGGCTCTGCTTTCCTTCCAACAGATTTCAACTCCACACTCCCTGTCCTGTGCATCCCTGCTCTCTTTTCAGGAGAGAATTCCCCTGGTTTTCTGTGCTGTCACATTTTGTAGCCCTACCAAGCCCAGGAGGACACCAGAACTTGCCTACGTTTCCCTTCACCTAACTCTTGGCAGAGTAAATCCACCACATCTCTCCAGAGTCCAATTTGGATTTCACCTTTAATAGAGTAACTGTGCTGAACAGGTCCACAGTGTGATGGAATTTAGGCAGGACATTCAGCAGTGGAAAGGCTCGATATAAAAAGGAAATGTTGCAGCACAAAAGTTGGGTTTTTCCAACAGGCACAGCATTGTTGCTCATTCTCATGGAGAATTTCTATTACTGACTGTGCATTCTCTCCTTTTAGCTAAGGTTATCCCACACTAGTGATGAAGATTCATTAAAAATAAGAGTGTTTAGGTAAACCCCTAAAGCTTTCACTGCTTTTGCGACACAGATTTAAAATTCCTGTCATGGACACCAGAAATGCCTTTTACCATCCAACTGATGGGTCCCTGCTCCAGACATCTGGGTAACCATCCCTCCAAACATCCCTCACTCCTCCAAATTTTCTATTTTATACTCCATTATTTGTCACTGACAGGACCCAAAAACCACTTTTAGCCACGAGCACCAACCTAGAGATGGCCAAGAGAGTTAAGTCTCTATCCTGTATGATAAAATTATCTTACTCATCTAAGTATTCAGTAAATTCCCTTTTAACTCCCATGTGAAGCTGAAGCTCACAAGTGATTTGAGCTGGAAGTGTTGGGGTATAGAAATGAATTATATCAATCTAAAATTCCCATCCCTATCCCTTGAAGTGCCCAAGGCCAGGCTGGATGAAGCTCTGAGCAGCCTGGTCTGTGCCAGGTGTTCCTGCCATGGACAGGGGTGGAATGAGATGACATTTAAGGGCCCTTCCAACCCAGGCCATTCCTGAAAATATAAAAACCAATTTATTAAACCTAACTGGGTAAATGATACTTGCTAAAATGTACACGCTCATTTTAGGGGAAAAAATTTAAATCTTTAAAGTAATGGATGGCACCCAAAGCTTCTACATCTTCAAATAAATCTGCTGATTACTCCCTTTGGTGCAGCTGACACCATCCTCAAACACTGCATTTCTTCTTTGGGATAACCAGGAGCAGAGCAGAGTGCTTCTCACCAAAGCATGAATGGCATTTGCAGGTCTCTTTTCCATATCAGCCTCATTTATTTTTTAGTATCTGCACTATGAACACGACACCTTGTGTTACAGTTTGTCTAGGAACTGGACATTTCCTTAAATGAAATGTGTGAGGGGGGTGAGGCTGCCCAAGCATCTTCCACCTTCAGAACCAGCTCCTTTTAGAGGGAATGAAAGACTGGAAATGGGCACAGGCACCACAAATTTCAATTTCCAGGCACAGTGGTTATGGCTGCAGTAACTGCCTTCACTCCACACCCAGAGAACACAATGCCTGTCCTTTGGAATGGAAACTGGGCAGTCTGGAACAAACTAGAGATTTTGCACAATCAAAGCTGAACCATTCTATTGGATTCAAATGGGAAAAGAGCAGGGTGAGATGGGATATTAGGAAAAAATTCCTAATACAATGCCTGTCCTTTGGAATAGAAACTGGGCAGTTTAGAACAAACCAGAGATTGTTCACAAGTCTTCTGTTGGTCCCTAACTTGATAGTCTTAAGCTGAACCATTCTATTGGATACAAATGGAAAAAGAGCAGGGTGAGATGGGATATTAAGAAAAAATTCCTAATACAATGTCTGTCCTTTGGAATTGAAACTGCAGTTTAGAGCAAACCAGAGACTGTGCACAAGTCTTTTGTTGGTCCCTAACTTGATAAAGTCTAAATGCTGAACCATTCTATTGGATTCAAATGGAAACAGAGCAAGGTAAGATGGGATATTAGGGAAAAATTCCTCTCTGTGAGGGTGGGGAGGCCCTGCACAGGTTGCCCAGAGAAGCTGTGGCTGCCCTGGAAGTGTTCCAGGCCAGGCTGGATGGGCTAGGAGCAACCTGGGACAGGGGAAGGTGTCCCTGCCCGTGGCACAGGATGAGCTTTAAGGTCCTTTCCAACCCAAACCAGTTTGGGATTCTAAAATATGCCATCCAAAACAATCAGGAAGACACTAAGCTGGGCTCCATGACATTTCTACAACATTTGTGCCTGCATGAATGACCTGCAAAAATCCTGAACTTGTTTTTTCTAGTGAAAGACAAGCACCCAGCATTTGGAAGCCATGAGCTGCAAGGATTAATCCAACTGCTCCTAGGAGCTGGTCCAAATATAAATAACCACATGCCAGCCCTGCTCAGTTCCTGAAGCCTGGCTGAGCCCAAAGCTGAGGGTGAAGTGTCTTCACATCAGTGAGGGCAGCAAACACCTTGAGTTTAGCCCTGAGCTCAAGTGCCAGACAAGAATTTACCAGTGCTGAGCAGCTCAAGCTGTATTTGGGGTGAGAACTGACAGATCTAGCTGCCAGAGGGAAAAGAGGGAGTAATGGCCAAGTCCAGTGGCAAAGAGGTGGAGAAGGAATGTCACAGATGTACTGGAGGGAGCAGCAGAATGACAAGGGTACCAAGATGACTCGAGGTTGTGGCACTGAGTCTGACTATGCCATCAAACAGCTGAGCGTGCACTTCATCCAAGTGTGGACTTCAAGAGGAGTTTGGTTTGGATTGCTGCAATCCAGAGTGTTTGATCACCTGGCAGAGAGTGACACAGAGATGTCACTTCTGCAGTCACTCCAAGGAGCAGCAGATGAGCGAGAGGGCTGGATGGAGCCCTGAGCAACCTGGTCTGTGCCAGGTGCTCCTGCCATGGCCAGGGGTGGAATGAGATGACATTTAAGGTCCCTTCCAACGGGACTTGGGGCTGCTCCCTCAGGTCTGGGAAGCAGTGCCAGGTTCCAGAGATGAGCAGCAAATGCAGGACTGGGAGGGGGGAAATTGCTTTGAGGAGAGAGGTCTGTGGGAAAGGATGAATCATCCCCTTGCCCAGGGAAGCAGGGACTACAACAGCCATTTCCAAACTGGCTTCCGCTGCTGTCACCCTTCTGCTGCTGCTGTGAAGCTCAGAATTTCCAGTCACAGCCGAAGGTACCTCAGACAGAGCAAACCACAAGCATTGCAAACCCTGAATCGATTAAACCATTTCATTTAGCACATTTGGGAAACCCGAGAATACAATGAAGAGACAGTAGGACCACTTGGCACCAGGAGGATGCAGAGAAAGCACCGCGCTGGATGAGGTCTGCAGGAAACATCCCTGGCCTGCAATCAATGCCAGTTTAAGGAATTACAGTTGAAATGAAAAGGGAATTGGTTTGGAATAAATGAAAAGAAGTATAAGCATCCCTAATGTTGGCACAGAAGTTTTATGTTAATGGCAGGGAACTTCAAGGCAAGAAGCATCGACTGTCACTTCACTCCCCCCCTTCAAACTGGGATGAAAGTGCCAAAGAGTGAAATCACTGCAGCTCTGAATGGATTTTACAAGAGTCACCAGCCTCACACTGGATCCTTCAGTCAGAATTCCTCAGATCTGTTTGGGGCTCACCTTGGATAAGGAAATAAACCTTTCAGACTACCCAGAAGAGACAGGATGGCAGAGGGTGTTTTATGTTGTTGAAAAGCATTTGCTATTAGATCAGAGTCTGTAGTTTGTACCATGTCCCACAGCTCAAAAACAGGGGAAATAGTATTTAAATAATATATATCCAGCTCATATATTTTTAATAATTTGATGTATTTCGTTTTTAATGTGAATGAAGCCAAGATTAAAGGCACTGTGATCAGAAGGCAGATGAAGAAGTACTGAAAATTTGCTGCCTTTGAAAGGCCCAAGATCCTGTGAAGCCTTTTGGTCTTAACAATCCTTCACGGAGAAAAAGGGATTGGAATGCAGCCTGTGGCTGGAAGCATGTTGATTTGCAGAAATGTGCCTCTCAGAAGCCTGTTTAAATCCAGTGTAAACACTTTCTTTCCATCCTCATCCCCGCTCTCTATTTCTAGCAGCACTGAAGTGCTTTGTAAGACATGGTAAGAATGAAAATGAGACTTGTACTGCTCTGCTTTTGGAAGAAGTTTTGCCACTGACACACAAGCCACGACTTCAACTATTTTTAGGCCTTGCAAGGTTAGGCTTCAAAATAAAAAAAAAGAAGAAAATAGCCAAACTCAACAAAAGGAAAAAATCCCTCAACAGATCTAAATGAAACATTCCAAAGTGGCTTCCAGAGACACAGCTCTCCTGCTGAACACTGGAATGACAGCTCAGGAGAGAAGCTGACAAGTGCTTAGCAGTTCAAAATCCACGAAGAAAAACCAGATGAAAATGTAAGATAAATACATGCATGAAGGGCTTACCTGAAGTAGAATTTAGGTCAGTTACTCCTCAAGACTGAGCTACATATAAAATATCACATGGGCATCCAACTTCAATATGGAGTTCACAGGGTTAAAGCTAGATCCCATCACCAAGATTAGCACTACCTTTTGGGGTTTTTTTTGGACAGAAAAGAATCAATGTCTTCAAGGGAGGTGCACCGAGTTCTTCTTCATTTCTGGAATTTTCCTCCTAACTGAAGCAGCTTTAGGAACTTCTTCAGGACACATTTTCCACCCTCCCCTCAATTTTATAACCTCACAGAGCTAAGGAGCTAAAACTGGAATCCTATCTGAAGTTAGGGAGGTCAAATTAAAAGAGGAGGTAAAAAATGTCAGGAACAGAGGAGGAGGCCAAGCTTGCAGGGTAGGTGCAGGCTGCCTAGAAATCCTAATTAAAAATACCCCATCTGTGAAAACCATCTTTAATGTGAGGGTCACAGACACATCAGTGTTGAGGAAAGGAAAGAAATCAGCCATGGAGTTACTCACATTGATAAAGAACCCAGGAGCAATTCCTGCAGAATTCTGGCCAAATTTCCATTTGAACAGCTCCTATCCCTGGGCACAACATCAACTGCTGATGAAGATTTAAACTGAGTTTAAATTTAAACTGTTTAGCAAGTTTCACCCTTGACTAGTTTCTGCCTTCACTTGAAGGCAAAGCTCATCAGCAGTTTTGCTCTAATTTTGTTTCAGCTTTAAGGTCACCACCACAGAATTAGAATTAAGTCCTCAAACCCCTTCACAGAGTTGTAAGGGGTAAGTAATGACAAGGACAAATAATCCTAATGTGGGAAAGGTGGGTTACATATGCAAATACAAGGTGGTGTATGGGAACTACAGACCATGGCTGTGTCTTCCTCAAATTAGGAGCAGAATTCTCTACTGTTGTCCTAGAAATAACAGAGGGATGCTTTAAAAAGCAACCTTCAGAACACTGTTGAATGGTTTTGGGGCAGTCCTCGACTGGGCTCAGAGAATTGAAATGCTACATTCTAAAAATTCAATGGGAGATGCTGATACTTATTTTAACTCTAAGTTTTAACTGCCACATCTTAGAAGGCTTTGAAGTACTTCCATTTTAGATCTACTGTAACCACCTACTCAACCAAATCTGTATTCCTGGCTCCATTAATCCCCTATTCCTGTGCTGCTGAAATTCAACATATGCCTTCAAGGTATGAGAGCCTGTGCTCTATATTTCACTAATTAACTGCAATGAAGGTGCTTTTAATCTCTGCAGAGTGGGTTTTTAATAGCTGTTCCCCCCTCTTCTCAAGTGAACAGTAGAGGTTCAGTGCATCTCTTCTCTCTAACACAACTTTAACCTTGCTCTGAGTGAGGTCCAGCAGTGCAGCAGCTCATTTTGGTTTGAGGCCACTGCCTTCTGAACCTGGGGGTTGTTTATTTGGGCAGAGGATGTTCCCTCACAGCCACAGTGTCACTGAGTATCTGGTGTCCACAGTGCCTGCAAGGAGAGCACTCAAACCTCAGGTGTCTCCTCACTGGGATATGGGAACAAGCAGGGTGTTGGCAGCAAGACTCAAAATTTCAGGCTACAGATGATGAAAGCAAGGCTGGGAAACAGAATAAGCAGCTCAATCATATGGAAGCACCCCTCCTTTGTACCCCCAGCCCGACCACACTCCAAGCCCATGAGGAGAGCAGCCCCTCCCACCCCACAGGTAATTCCCATCCCCTCTCTGAAGTTATGCTCACCCAACAGAACTGAGAGCCCCTGGGACACAAAACCTATTCCACAACTCGCTGATGAGAGCAGGTCTGGTTTTGGTTAAAATCTTTACCCTCAAAACCCACTTCTGGAGTTGCTTTCTGTGCTGCCAGTCTTCAGTCTGAAAACCTTAAATTATCTGAGAATCAAAAAAAGCAAAGTCACAGAGGCATTTTGCCGTTGCCCTATTTCCCTTGCAGTGGCTTTTGTTTAAACCTCCTTTATCTTGAGAAAAGGTTTAACTGTTACACTGCAAATATATTTGGGGAACACAGCAAAGCATGGAGCAGAACCACAATGGTGACTCCAAATCATGCTGAGAGGGGGAACAAGTTGGCTTCCTGTTGTTTTTTGGGTTTTTTTTTTTTTTTTTTCTTAAGTACTGCCATATTCAGCACAGCAGCAGTGAAGAATTCAAAAAAGGAAATCTCAAGTCATTGGTGCTTGTTAAAATTCATTCTCAGTTTCAAGGAGTTTTCTTTTAAGCAGTTCTTTTAATCAGGATATGGATATGGCATACCTCATTAAGATGGGTTTGCAAGATTTTCCTTTTCTCTATAGGCAGAAGGATTAAAAAAAAAACAAATAAACCAGCACATCACATGTGATATATTAAGACTATACCCTACATTTTGAACTTTTTTTAAAAAAAGGATCCTTGTTGAAAAAACATCTAGAATGAGTTCCCCAAGTTCTGTTTGTGGGTTTTCTTATTAAAAAAAAAACAAGTTTAAATACAGGTATTTTAAAATAATGCAGCTGGGACATTTTTAGTAGTGTGCCTAACCCTGACCACCTTTGCTCTCCAGGATTAAATGTTATTGGGCTCTCCTCTGTCCATTCTTTATAACAAACTACAGGGTTATTTTTTCTCGGTGCACAGAGCAAATCACATATCACAAAATCCTCAGTGAGAAGGGTGAGCTCTTTAATGAAAGGCATCCTCTCTCCCAGAGAAAGTATTCTGTAAGCCTTACCTGGCAGTTTGTCTGAGCTAAATACAACATTAAAGTCGAGGTGGTCGCTCTTCCCAAATCCAAACTCAGGACAGTCTTTGCACTGAGAAGGATCCACAGTGCAGGGGAGGCAATGGACAATCTGAGGGCATTGATGTGTTCATTCAAGAGCTAAACATGGTAACACACTACAAAAGAGCATTTGGAATGTGTGCATTGGAACTGGGTAACAATTTACAAGGGAGCATTAGAGGCCCACTGTTAAAAAAAAAAAAAAAAAAACCTCCTATAAACTTAAATCATTTAAAATTCGCCAGCCAAGCAACTCTAGAGATTCTTAATGCCAAATAATGAATTACACCTTTCAAGGATGAACCACACTGGATTTTTTAAAGAGGCCATGCCACAGGGATACAGTTCTTTGTCTTTCCTAAGCAGATCATTGTACATCTGATCATATGTTGTTTTGAAGTCATAAACATTTGGCTTGTCCGGGGCTGGTCCTGGCAGTTTCACGTGAGTCCCTGTGCCAAAGGATCGGACGCTGAATCCTCGTTTGCTGAAAGACACAAGGGAAGGGGGGAGAACACAGTTAGACTGGATTGAATTTAATTTTTAAAGTGCTGAAGAACATTAGAGTGAATCTTAAAAACACCTCTTAGCCAGCAGCTAAAACTCCTAAGGTAAGGCAGCTGAGCAACCAAATTGCCTAGAGTACCCGAAGTGTATTTACAATCTAAATTCACACATCATTTCAAGGGAAACACCTCTACTTGACAGCAGTTTTCTTACAATTCTGGTACACAGCTATTTGGAAATGTCATTTGTGCTTTCAGACATCCTGGATTTGCAACAAACACGCTTTGTATTTGTGACAACACAGACAAAGATGGTTTTCTCTTGATACAAATAAGCAGCTGTACTGACTGATCAGTACTTAAGTGTCCTGCTGAGACTGTTGGCCTAACTGCATTATTCTTCTCACTTTGTTGCCCAAAGTGTAATTTAATTAGCCCAGGACAAACATTTGTGTGCCTGCCACTGAAAACCATACAGTGCAATTACCTTTACACAAGTGAGGCAAATGTTCTGCTGGCTGCTCTTTAAAACTCTTGGCTAAACCAGGGATTACTTCATTCCATTCTTATGAACACCTACTTGTTTAATAGTTACAATTAAAAAAAAAAAAAAAAAAAGGCAGGAACCTGCTTGTCTTTAGGAGTAATGCCAAAATGTTCTTGCTGATTAACTGAAATACTCCAACCTCAACACCTCCTTCAGTAAAACTAAAAAATACAGCAATCTATTGAACAGTGGGACAAAAAAGAGATTTTCTGGTGGTCTAATGGACAAAGTTACATGGTAAAGTACTGTTGCCATCACCCAGAAGACTGCAACATTTGGGCTGTGATGAAAACCTAACTTGAAACAGCAAGACCAGGAGTTAATCTATTTTTTTAAGGACTCACACTTTCAGCTTGAATGATTTTAGCAGAGACTGAATGGAGTGAACAATGTTAAAACAAAAAGCAAGTGAACAACCCAGTGCCTGTGCCCCCACACCCCCAGAAACAACTCCAGATTTGCAGTGCTTTCCTCTGAGGGGAGTGAGCAGAACTGGGACTCAGTGCAAGAGCTGGCCCAGGCTCCTTGGTTGGCACATCCAAGGGAATTCAGCAGAAGACACCAACTCCAATTGTCTGTTTGCCTCCAAAGGCTGTCCCCAAAGTGATCCCAAAATGCTGCTGGGCAGAGACTGTGACCACCTCCTGCCCCAACCTCAAACACAGCTCTGAAACTGCCAACACTTATTTCCTTCAGCTCCTCCCACTGGAATACAGCCCCTCTTCCTCTTCTCTTGCTTCCCCACACTTTTTCCTCCAGCAACTATTTATAGGTGCCTATTTCTGTAAACAGACAAGATACATGAGGATTTTTTGCTTCTGCAGGACTGATGACTGAAAATGGATACAAGTGGAATAAAGTGCAATTCTTTTCCCTCCCAGCCCTCCATCACATGTAACTGGTGCAGTTATGAGTCACTGTTCATTTATTTTCCCTGCAAGACTTGCAGATCCAAGTTTTGATTCTGCTGCTTCTACTGGATGTGAAGTGAGACATAATATGTACAGAAGAAATTGCAGTGCTAAAAAATTCATGTTTCAATTTATCTTTTCTTCTATGATTCCCTTTATTTTAACATTATTCTTTAGAACAGATCTGCTTGGATCACACACATTAAAACCTCCACCTCTAATTGCTGTAGATGTCCCTGAAGTTCACATGATTTCATACAAAGCCAATTTGAATCTTTGACATTTAACACATCAAAAAATTGTGCCTCCAAGGCCCATGATCCATTCAAAATTACTTCCTTAATAGCTGGAATATGAGTTCCTCACATGGAATTTCATGCTTTGTACCTTGGTGAGTGGTAGTGCCAATTTTTACACTATTTATGCCCCAGGTACAACAAAATATTCTAAAAACATTCCAACACATTTCTTACAACGACTGGGGCACAGGAGATGGAAAAATGCCTGCAGAGAGCCATCAGTCAGGAGCTTTTATTAAATATTATTCAGCTTTTATTAAATAGCTGGACACATCCAGTGTAGTGAATCCTCAGGTGTCTGTGGAAATGTGGCACATCTGTAAAAATGAACAATTCCTACAAAACAATGGGTTTGGTTTTCACCTGGTAAAACTACCCAGAAGATGGAAAAAAAAATGAGCTTTGGCACAAAAAGTAAAGAGCAAGACAGACTAAGAGACTTATCTTCTGAAAATGTGGAGCTTAAACTTTAACAGACCAATAATGAGCACATTTCAGGGAGTTGTTTCTATGAATGCTATTAAGGCAGATGTAGATAAACCACCAATGTGTTAAGGACAAAGCGAGCCACTGCCCGATCTCCTTTCAGCTCTCTGCTCACCTCTCAGTCCAAAGCTCACCACAAAGGATCACTCAAGTGCCCCTGAGCACTTCCCTCCAAAGGATCTCAGAGCTCACCGAAAATAATTCGGAAATCAGAGACCAACCTGGACTGCACTGACTGGGACCACTCAGGAGAAATAATAATCATCTGTGCAGCTTGAGACATGAGCTTTTGTCCACACCTTTTATTTCACTCTTATCTGGGGATCTCACACATTCTTATTAAATTGCTGTTCAGTTTCTTGTTTGTTCCTAACAGCACAGCCTCTCTTTCCAATGGCTGTAGGAAATATTGTTAAATATTAAAGCAAATGCAATAAATCCTCCAGTGCCACTGCTCTCGGAGTAGTGAAGGATTTCAGGGACCAATCACTAATTTTACCACGTCCCTTTCCACAAGAGTTAGCAGGAAAATAACCAGCAACCCTTGTAGGCTACTTAAAAAACATCTCATGCCACCCAATCAATATAAAAAAACATCCCCCAAAACAAGCCCACACTGCTGAACAGCAGGACAAAAGCATTGTTAACTCACTCTGAATACTAACAACTTGTAATTTGCATTATCACTACTAAGCTGTCAAATGAAAGTGTGCTTTAATATAAAAATGTGAAAATAACTCCTTCTTGCAGGGTTATTAATTTAGGATTTCTTAAATTAGGCAATACAGATGCCAATACCTCCCTGCATTTTGGTGCTGACAGATGATGTCAGGAGAGAAGCTGTGATAACTTCTGAAAACAGCACGTGTCTAACTTAAGTTTTTTTAACATCAATATGAGAACTAAGTTTTTGCTACAGAGGTTGCAATATTTTAATTTCCCTGCTGCCACTAAGATCTCATGTTCATACTCCTAACTTCCTAAAAGTTAGCTTTCTACAACAAGGACTATGTGGCAGAAGTGTGTATCAGCATTTTAGAAATTTTTATTGCTAGTAAGTGACACAGAGAACTTGAACTCAGTAACTTCCTTCCAAAGCCATCAGGGTACTACCAAACAAACAGAAATGTGGAAGTTGCTGCATAAAAAAGTTTGTCTGAAAGAGATTTACCCTTCTGCCTTCCTCCTCTGAGGGAGAACCGTGGCCTGAGTCTGCATGCTCTATGATAAAATATAAAATAAAAGATAAAATCACTTGCAGAACAAGCTGGTTTTGGCTGGGGTAGAGTTAATTTTTGTCCCAGCAGCTGTGTTGTGGATTTGTGTTTGCAACAGGAGGATGTTTTTGTTATTGCTGTGCTACACAGCACCCAGGCCTGCTCTGCTTCTCTTCTCACCTCACCCCACCCC
Source organism: Vidua macroura (assembly GCF_024509145.1). Classification (NCBI taxonomy): domain Eukaryota; kingdom Metazoa; phylum Chordata; class Aves; order Passeriformes; family Viduidae; genus Vidua; species Vidua macroura. Next base: position 6,431,399 of record NC_071593.1, on the reverse strand, counting down.
AGCAGAGCCTGCAAAAGCATTAAAATAACGCAGGGTGAGTAAGAGCTGACCTAGGGCGGGGTTACACACAGCCAGCCTGACAGCTTTTGAGGAGGGCCCGTGGCTTTCTGCACGGCTCTTCCTGCTCCCCTTTGCTTCCTCGGCCCTGTGGTGATGGCTCTTACTCTACCAACAAACTTCAGACAGGCCTCCAGCCTGACTTCTGCTGGAAAATTAGAACAAAGTGTTCAAAACTTGGTTAATTACAAAACACGCTGAATGCTGGACCCCAGACTTTGTTTTCCAACAGCACACAGAATTTGTGTCTTTTAAAGTCTTGTCATCCAGTAACAAAATACCTTAAAATTTCGTAATTCCTCAGCTTCTTCCTCTTTTAATCATGTGTTCTTTCCAACTGCGTTGCAACACACTGCCCTGAACTGGTGAGGCAGGCTGGCTTGGAGCCAACACAGGCATTTTCCTCAAGTTTGCTGGCAAAAAGGCTGTTACTTCTTTACAGCAGCATCAGCAATTTATCTCTGCTTTGCCATTTGTGCTACTGCTGCTGTAACTACAGACGATGTTAATAAAATGAAACGTTTTCTAAATACTGTTTTGTTACTTTTAAATTCAAATCTTAAGGGAGAACAGACTTTTAAAAACCACCCCTGCCACGTTTGGCGAGCATCGGTCACACCGGAAGTGATTTATTTCTGCAAAAGCACGGGGGAAGGAAAAGGCCAGACATCAGAAGTAAATTTAGCTTTGTCCTTAACACTCAGCTTTCAATTAAAACTCAGTTCCAGCATTATTAGAGGAAAAACAATGTCATGTTTTCACAGAACTGCCACAGGTAACATCCGATGCCAAGAGTGAGCGTGAAGTGCATGAAACGCTGTCACAGTAAGATGGCTGCCAGACCAAATGCTTCTATTATTTATTCCTTTCAAAGCTTTTATTTTTATTTACATGTAGCACGCAGCTTACGCACAGTTGTTTTGCTTATTATGCCATTTGATGTGAATGCTTCTTTGCGTAACTTTAATAAAATAAACCCGACCATCCTTATCATGTTCGTGTAAGGGGAAGATTTAGGGACACGATTTCAGGCAGATCAGGTCTCTCCTGTCCATCCGTCTGTCCCAAGTCTCCCATCTCACCTCTGCAGCCAAGATGAGGTTTGGGAGTGCTAAACAGATTAACACTCATAATCTCAAAGACATTTAGCATTCTGAACCGAATGTTCTGGTTTTCCTGTGAGAGGAAAGGGCTCCCTTTTAGGGCACAGAGTGGCTCAGTCTTCACAGAATGTTAATGGGTGGGAAGGGACCTTAAAACCCAACATCTTCCACCATCCCAGGTTGCTCCAAGCTCTATCTAACCTTGCTTTGGACACTTCGAGGGATGGGACGGCCACAATCTCCCTGTGTCAGCATCTTACCACCCTTTTTACCATGCTAAAAAAACTTCTTCCTAACATCTAACCTAAATTTCCTCTCTTTCACTTTGTACCCATTACGCCTTGTCCTATCACTCCAGCTCCTGACGAAGAGTCCCTCTCCGGCTTCCCTGTGGGCCCCTTCCAGATGGACTCAAGGGAAAAAAAAAAAAAAAAAAAAAAAAAAAAAAAAAAGGGGGGGGGTTGGAAAAACCCAGGGAAAAAGGGAGCATTTAAGTTTCCACAGCCGAGACACAGGCCCTGCTCCACCCAAGTCCCCAGCTCGTGTTTTCAACACTGGGGCCACAGCTCCGTCAGGGAGGGCCGGACCCCGACCGCGGCCTGGAGCGGGGCGCGGAGGAAGCGAGGTGAAAACGGGGTAAAAAGCGGATAAATGGGCGGTGGAAAGGGCGTACAAACAGGGTGGCAGCGAGGTGAAATGCGGGTGCGAGCGGGATGAAGGCAGGGTGAAGGCAAGGTGTTGTCCCGCAACCACGGGCCTGCCGGGCCGGGCGCGGGCCCCAAAGCACGGCCCCATCCGCGCCTCCCTGACAGCGGAGCGCCGGCGGCACGGGGCGGGTTGGGGGAGGGTGAACCGGGCAGCAGCGTTTACCTGAGGATGTTGTGCGCCTCCATGCTGCGGTTCTGGTTGCTGGAGCACACCACGGCCACGCGGAGCGGCGCGGACGGCATGGCGGGCACGGCGCTGGGGCTGCCCGCGCCTCCCTCCCTCCCGGCCGCCGCTCCACAAAATGGCGGCGGCAGCGCGGCGGGCGGGGACGGGACGTGTCAGCAGGGCCCCGCCGCGGCCAACCGCGGCACGGCGCGGGGGAGGCGGAGCGGCCGCGGCCGCCGTGAGGGGAGTGCCGGGAGAAAGGACCGGAGGGTGCTGGGCGAGGGCGAGTGGAGTGTGAGTGGCCGGCGAGCTCTGGGAAGCGTCGGGCGCAGCGTGGAGGGAGAGGGTTGTGCCGCCTCACCGCGAGTTTTGGGCGATAAATAATATATTAAAAAAATTGATATTTTTATAGGCGTGATACAGATGTATAGATAATGATAATATTTATAAGGTGTTGGTGCTCAGAGGAGGGTAGTGGGGGAGAAGCTTTATGAGGAGCGTGAGGGCTGGAGGGGGCTGAGGGGAGACCTCATTGCAATGTACAATTTCGTGAGGGGAAGGGGAGGGACAGGCACTGATCTCTGCGGGGACCGGCGACGGGACCCCGGGAAGGGCTGGAGCTGTGTCAGGGGAGGTTTAGGCTGGATTTTGGGAAAGGTTTTTTCCCCAGAGGGCTCTGGGGCACTGACCAGGCTCCTCAGGGAATGGTCCCAGCCCCAAGAGCTCCAGGAGGGTTTGGATACCGCTCCCAGGGACGCGCAGTGTGGGATTTTGGGGTGTCTGGGCAGGGTGAGGGCTTGGACTCTGATCCTTGTGGATCTCTTCCAGCTCAGGATGTTTTATGGTTGTAAAACTTCTCGTTCACCTCGTCCAGGGAAGGGAACGGGGCTGGACACCAGGAGAGGCTGAGGGAGCTGGGAAGGGGCTCAGCCTGGAGAAAAGGAGGCTCGGGGGGGACCTTGTGGCTCTGCACAACTCCTGACAGGAGGGGACAGCCCCAGGTCGGGCTCTGCTCCAGGGAACAGGGACAGGAGGAGAGGGAACGGCCTCAGTTGCACCAGGGGAGGTTCAAGGTTGAACATTAGGAAGATTTCATCCCGTAAAGGGCGATGAGGCCTCCAGCGCTCCCACCACCGAGCAGCCATTCAGCGCCAATCCCTGAATCCCGCTGCCTCTCCGGGCTGCGGAATTTAAAAAGCGCCGCTTGTCAGAAAAGCGGGTTTTTTTAGCACAAGTTTCCCTCAGCTTGGCACTAGATGGCAGCCGAATGCCGAGGGGAAGCGTTTGGATGCAGGATTGAGTCATCCCGAGGAGGAGAATTGGGCTCGACACCTTGGATGATCCCTGTGCCCAGGGGGATGCGCAGCGAGCAGAACGCCAACACATGGCTGCTGTTAGGATTAAACACGCAATTCTGCATTCCGGGAGGAAACGCTGGCGCTTTTACTGCAAACGGCACGAATTCGAATGCCAAAACTAGGAGTTATTTCTGTTATTTATGTTATTTACCCACCGACTGGTGAAATAGGCTGGTTTCAGGATTGTTTTCTCGCATCCAGGTCAAAATTATCACGGTGCTCCTTGCTCAGCCCAGCTCAATCCCATTTTTCTCTGAGTTTTTTTCCATCTCATAATGTTTTTCCACTTTGGTCTCCTTGCACTATTTCAATGGCAGGAGGAGGTAACGGAGCAGGAGAAATACAGGAGATAAACCAGGACATCAAAGGAACAAATCTATTCCCCAGCCCAGCTGCACTTCACTAGTGAGGCAGCACTCTCTCCTCAGTGCTTCCTAAAAATATTTTCTGTCCTCCCATTGATTTTTTTTTCCGTTTGTGCTTTCTGAGGAATTTTTTCCCCGTTATCACCACAGCACTTCCAGCAGAGCCTTTTCCTGCTCCCACAACACCATTCTCCTCTGTGTAAAACTCTCCCTCACTTTTGTATTTTCCATTAAAATTAAAGCTTTTCTCACTATCGCCTCAACTTTAACAAAGAAATCTTTCCCCTTTCCTCGTGCAGCCCTTTTGTCACCCAGCATTTCCCACCTAAACGTGCCCCCTCAGCACTTGCAAAAACTTTTTTCCTTGGGTCTCCTCTCAGCCATTCCCATCCCTGCCCATCATCTTCTCAATTCTGATTCTGCAAATAATACGATCTGATCACCTGGTAGTTCTGCTCAGGGAATGATCAGAGCTGCAGTGACCACACCTGGGCTGAAGCGAGTCTCAGGGTGGTTTTGCTCAGGTTAAAGCTGCCAAAAAAAACCCCACCCAAGCATCCCTGCTGTAATTCCAAAGCTTTTACCAGGAATGTGACACTCTCACCTGCCCCTTTTCCTCCTTCCAGCCCACCTTTCTTTTGGAACATGCTGCTGAAACACAGTGGCAGTTTGCAACCTCATAAAACTGAAACTCCAGATCTCTATGGAAGCAAAATCCCAGCTTTTGCCTGCACCTCCAAATAAAGCCAGGCAGCCTTTCCATTTACATCCCACAAAAAAAAAAAAAAAATCAAAATGCACTTAAGAGAGATTCTGAGGCACAGACTGTTTCCTCCAGAACACTCAAAGCTGGGGCCAAGCTGGGCTTTGAGCTGCTCACATTTGAAGCAGTTGTTTTCCTCACATTTAGCACAGGGCAAGGAAAAAGCAGCTTGTTAATGAGCATAAAATTCTCCATTTTAACTCCTGGATGCGGCCTGATGTTTGTACTGGAAATGCCTGGATGGATGCAGGATAATAAAACACCCAAGAAGGCACCACATGGATTTTTAATAGCATAGAAACATGGAGAATGTGTAGTTGCCCTAGGAGCTATTTCCACTTTTTCCCAAAGCAGCTTCTTGGCAGCTCTAAATCAGCATTCTGCCACTTCTTTATGCACAGGCCAGGATGGATTATCACTCCCCAAGGCACTCTGCACGTTTTGGGAATTGCTGCAAAGCCTGGAGAAAGCTTGAACTGTGCAGTCTCACTAAGGCTCGTGGCAGCTGGATTAGTACCAAGCCTGTGTATACATAATTTCCCCTTGTATTATTATCACAAGAAATGTCCACATTCATGGTGGAGGAAATTCCTACAGCGATAGAAGGGAAAAATCCAGTTACCAATGGGTCAGCAGGTGTTTTGCTTAATGTCACACAAAATCAAACAGGGAACACTCTGATTTTCTTCTCCACACGCCCAGATGTGTTCAATTAAAGCTTAATCCACCAAAAATGAATTGAGAAATTGAGATATTGTTTCCCACATCCCATTTGTAATGCATGGAAAAGGAAAAAAAAAAAAAAGAATCCTTTAGTAAATTGCAGATTGTCTTCTATCAGGATTTATATTCTTTCTCTACCCTCTGCCCAGGATGCTGTTGCAATGCAATCCCCAGAGACTGATGAATAAAAATGTGAAATGACTACAAAAACACCTCTTTAGTATCTTCTAGGTGCTGTTTTAGGGTTATCCCATTATCCATTAGGGTTATACCATTATTATTATTTTTTAAGGTATCCATTATTACCTGCAGAGGTGTCTTACTGAAGACAGTCACGTTCAAAACTGTAAATTAAATTTCCATTTCCTCAGGCTTACATCATTGTTACCACCTGAATTACCCAGTTATCTATAGTCCAAACCTCTAGTAAATAAAATGGAGTATTCAGAGAATAAATCTCTTTTTTTTTCCCATTAATGCTGTCATAATTTTACAGTAGGCAATGGAATATTATTATGACCAGTTTGGGCAGACTCACTTTGAGTCAAGCAAGATCTTGAACCTTTAAATACTTATGAAATTTTCATTTCTTTTCATCATCCTCTTAATTTATTAAGTTCAATGCCAAGGTCGTGGTTTATACAGCTGGTTTTCACATCTGGCAATTCATGACAAGATGAGGAACAGAACAGTGACATTGGTTGACAAAAGGTGACAGAAATGTACAAAATCAGTGGCACTCCAATGCTCCTGTGCTGAACTGGATAAAGCAAAAAAAAAAAAAAACAAAAAAACAAAACAACACCCTGCAACCTTTAAAAGACCAAAATTTGTCTTAATGTTCTTCAAAACTGCCTTTTCTTCCAGCAGTCGATCTCCTTAGGGATAAAAACCCCAAAATGATGGCATCAGTGAGTTGCTTAAATCCAGCACACAGGCAAGGAAATAAACACAGAACACCTGGAGTCAGCTGCACGCGAGAATGGGAACACAGCAGGAATAACAAACAAAGGAAAAGGTGTCGATGGAATGCAGACCTTCAGCTCCTCAGCCACTCCCAAGTTCTTGGAGAAGGGATTATGTTCAGTACAAATACTGTGTATTATTAAGGATTCCACAGGCTTCCTATATTTACCCTCTACCACCCAGTTTAAACTTCACAAACGACTTCCACAAGGAAAAGCAAACAGGTTGTTCACCAGTGCTAAACATTTACACAAACAGATCACACAGTCCCTTTACAGGAGAGCCTTTCCCCTACTTTTTTTTTTTTTTTTTTTTTTTTTTTTTTTTTTTTTTTTTTTTCTTTAAGTGCACAGCTCCTAAGTGATAATAAATTATTTTTTTGTGTTACAGCAGTCAACTACATACAAACAACACGTACTAAAAACTACCTCACTAAATACCTCTCTGAAGGTAACTACTCTGTGTATATATTAAATTTCAAGTAATGATCAGCCCAAGTTGGTTTGTTGTTATTTTTTTTTAAAGAAAACAATCAGACAAACCAACAACCACTAATTCCAGGGACAAGAACACGAGGGAAGATACGCTTAACTACAAGGACTACAGGAAACAGATACACCAATAGAAATGGGACAAATTCTCAGCACTAAGGCACAATAGAATCAGTACTAGAGTATGGCTAAAACCTTACTTTACTACAGCATCAAGTGAGGAGTTACCAGGGAGTGTTCCTACGCTCAAAACGCTCGGCTACAACATCAGTGACTTCCGTGGTCAAGAAGCTTCTACCTTAGTGCAGCTGCTTTGCTAAAGGAGGGGATTTCAGGGGCCAAGGGGGTGCTCACTTATATCTTACTTATAATTAAGGGTTGGTTCCTACTTGCTCAGCGAAATTCTTACTGAATTTATCCCTTTACCTGCACTCTTTGTAAAACTATGACACAATTCTGATGGGAGAAAAGCGGGTGTTGGATGTTGGCGGTCGCTGGAGCTGACCAGAAAACCCTCGAGCAGAAAAACCCCCCCGTTGTTTTTGGATATTGGCCCCAAAATTTGTGACCACCGTTAAGGCGTGACACAAAACCCACCTAAAACATGAGATTAAGTGGGCTTTGGATCAAACACACACTTAGCTATGGGGTTTGTGGTCCCACCAGCCAGTTCTCCTGAACTTTAAACAACTTCACCCCACAGGAAAAAAAAAAAATCAAGCACGGGTCTAAGACCAAGAGGTTTTAGGCTTAAGATAAGGGTGTTCTGGAGAGTCTTTTCAAACAGGCCCTCGGTAGGATCTGCCGTTTGCCCTTAAAAACAGACGATTTCTGGCACTTGGGGACCTCTGCTATTGATTTTGGATCCGCTGAGATGCCACGAGTTCAGTCAGCACGAAGGGCTCCGGCCGAGGAAGAGCTCCGAACTCCGCTTGAAACGCGCATCCTGGAAATGTGGGCACGGCCAACCCAGCGCTGCCAGAACAGTCTGGAAAACCTCTTTCCTCGCCGGAGAGCGCTGGAAGGACGGCTGCGGGAGCCGCCGGGCGCCGGCCCCGCGCTCCGCGGCGCAGCATCACCATCACCATCATCATCATCATCACCATCACCATCCCCTCCCGCACTACGCGCGGCGCGCAGCGGCGGCCGCGTGTCCCCCGCGGGCGAGCGCGGGGCTCATGAGGTTCTCGGTGATGTAGGCCACGAGCAGGCAGATGAAGACGAGCATCACGCAGATGGATCCCCCCACGGCCGTCATGGCCACGACGATGTCGCGCATGGCCGCGGGCTCCACGCGGAACTCCACGCACTGCGCGGGCGGCGCGGGGCGCGGCGGGGCGTAGCGCGGCTGCAGGCACAGGCGGTAGCGCACGCTGCCGTGCGCCTCGGCCAGCAGGTAGTCGCGACATGCGGCTCCCAGCTCCACGCTGTCGCAGGGGAAGCGCGTGTAGGTGCCGTCCCAGGAGCAGTTGAGCGCGAAGCCGCGCAGGGCGGCGGAGGGGCGCGGCGGCGGCGGCCCCCAGTGCCGCAGCCCCCACTGCAGCAGCACGCTGCCGTTCCGCAGCACGTTGGCCACCAGCGCGCCGCCGGCGGAGCGGTGGGCGCGGCAGCCCCGAGCCGCGCACTGGAAGCCGCGGGCCGGCGGGCGGAAGCACAGCCGCGCCCCCGCCGCCGCCGCGCCATCGCCGCCCACCTTGTAGGGGCACCACGGCTCGTCGGGGTCGGGCTTGGGGTCGGCGACCCCGAGGCACAGCAGGGCGAGCAGAGGAGGCAGCAGGCTGGGCGTGCCGGGCATGCCGGCGGCCGCCGCCGCATGGAGCCGCGGAGCGCGGGGCCGGCGGACGCGCGGGGCGAGCGCGGGGCGAGCGCGGGCTCGGCAGCCGCCGCGGGGCCGCCAATGGAGAGGCGGTGCCGCCGTTAACTCTCGCCGGGCTGCGGAGCACCCGCCCGCTGCGGCCGCTGGTGGCCGCCCGGACGCGGCTCTCGGGGCTCCGCACGGCGCACGGAGCGCTGAGACCCCGCGGGGGCGCGTTCTGGCGGTGCTGGGACCCCGCAGGGACCGGCACGGGGGTGCTGGGACCCCGCAAAGACCGGTACGGGGATGCTGAGACCCCGCAAGGACCGGCACGGGGGTGCTGAGACTCCGCAAGGACCGGTACCGGGGTGCTGGGACCCCGCAAGGACCGGCAAGGGGGTGCTGAGACCCCGCAAGGACCGGCACGGGGGTGCTGAGACCCCGCAGGGACCGGCACGGGGGTGCTGAGACCCCGCAAGGACCGGTACGGGGGTGCTGAGACCCCGCAAGGACCGGCACGGGGGTGCTGGGACCCCGCAAGGACCGGCAAGGGGGTGCTGGGACCCCGCAAGGACCGGTACCGGGGTGCTGGGACCCCGCAAAGACCGGCACGGGGGTGCTGAGACCCCACAGGGGTGAGCACGGGGGATGATGAGACCCCTCAAGGGTTGGTACAGGGATGCTGAGACCTCACAAGGGTTGGTACAGGGGATGCTCAGACCCCTTAAGGGTCGGCACAGGGGGATGCTCAGACCCCTCAAGGGTTGGTACAAGGATGCTCAGACCCCACAGGGGTTGGTACAGACCCCACAAGGGTTGGTACAGGGATGCTCAGACCCCACAGGGGTTGGTACAGAGGGATGATGAGACCCCTCAAGGGTTGGTGCAGGGATGCTCAGACCCCACAGGGGTCGGCACAGACCCCACAAGTGTTGGCACAGGGGATGCTCAGACCCCACCGTCCCTCCCCCGGGCTCTGCTGTGCCCACCGGGGTGATGTTGGGGAGCTGCTCAGTCCTGTCTTGGTCGAGTTGCAGGTTTCATCCCACACCAAACAATGTTATTTTAAATTTTTTTTCCGTGTTTTTGATCTGATTTTACATAACGTCCTGTTTTAATTTTTATAGCAGAACATAAGCATTTGTCTATATTTAACCTGTAAAATATGGCAATTCTCATGTTACGTGGTTAAAACCCCCCCAAAAAATGTGCCTGAGGATGGCCGGGAGGTGCCTCTGTCCCCGGGGGCTGCCACCAGCAGGGCTGCGGTCCATGGCAGGGCTGGGGAAGGTGACAGAGCTCCCCTTCAGCTGATGCAAACCTTGCTGGAAAAGCGGACTCACACGGATTTTATTTTATTTTATTTTATTTTATTTTATTTTATTTTATTTTATTTTATTTTATTTTATTTTATTTTATTTTTTATTTTATTTTATTTTTAACACGGTGATAACCGCACACCCAGGCTGCTTTAACCTCTTGGCTTTGGGAATTTAAATAAACTCGGCGAGGACGTAATAAAGACACGAGACCCTCCCGGGAGGTCAGCCGAGAGCGGGGATAACTCTGGGTCTTAGTGCACACCCTGAGACAGAAGGAACAAGGATATTCCTCTTCCTGCCCTGCCCCAAATGCCGTTTCCTCCCCCTGCAGCAGGAGCAGCTCTCCCTCCACCCCTGGCTCCGGAGCCAGCAGTTGATTTTGCAGCACAGGAGGAGACAGCAGTGCTCCATCCCAGCTTCACACCGTAATTAATGCTCTCTGAACGACCTTGAGAGAGGTACACGACAGTACTGACTTGTCTAAATGGGGAAAGAAAAGAGCTCTAATGAAACAATAATAAAAAATACAGGATTAAACAGTGTTTGGAGATCCTTCGAGCTGTTAAATTTGGTAAAAGTTGCTTTAAATCCTTTTTCTGAGTAGCAGGGGGAAAAAAAAAAGCAACGCTTCTTTTTGGTTTTGATCAGGTTTTACATAAAGTTGTGTTCCAGATTTTATAGCAAAACATAAGCATTTGTCTATATTTAGCTTGTAAAATAGAATAATTGACATATTATTTTGTTAAACCCCTCAGAAATGTGCCAAAACTCATTGCTGTAGTTCTTCACTGTGTTACCTGTTTAGAGACACATTGCAGTTTGCTGTGTATGTTTTCTTTAAAAACAAAATTTGAATTATGTAAGTTGAAAATACAACAAAAATAAGATCCCGAGGCCTATCTTTATTTCATAGCCTGAATAAAACCAAACCCAAATCATACCTGGAAGGTGATGCTTGCATATACACAAAGTGTAATTTGCAGCAGTGTGGAATTTGTTTAAATAATTTTGCTTTCTGATGCATTGAACATGAATGGTCTGACAGCAGGACACCTTTTTCTGTTGGAAAGACTGGATTTTTCAAGTGTATGGCTCCTGAGGAAATCTTTAATTTACCAATATCAAATATTACAAGTTATTTCCACATCTAGTTTTTCACCAGATTTAATGGGGGTGTCTGCTAGCCTATGGAAAGTTGCCAGGAATCTTTTTTGATACCAAGAGGGATCAATAAAAAAAATAGGATCAGCATAGAAAAGGATGCTGAAGGTGCAGTTATGGCTTGGAAAACACTCGGATGTTGGAGCAGGAAGAGGTGCTGTGCTGCTGAAGGCACTTCTTGGCAAATTTACGTGTGGAATTCCAGCCAGGATGCAAAAACTGGAGATCTGACAGCCCTTCCTGAGAAATGTGAGCGTGTTCAGCAAGGGGCTGGAGCCAAACCAAGCAAGTTTTTCCTCCTTCAAACTTCGTGTCCTTCTCCTCACGGCGTGATTGTTCCCAGAGCTGTCCTTGTTGCCATGTCCAGGGAGGAGATCTGGCACCAGCCTCTGTGCTTGCTTGTGATTAACACCTCACGCTGAGTTCTGCTGGGAGATCCAAGGGTCTGGAGCGTGGTGCAGGGAAGGAAAAAGGTTGGCACAGCAGTGAAGGCCCTGAACCCATCGAAAAAATTACAACACTACAAGTTAACTACACCTTCGGTGATTTTTTTGGCCTTGCACTGTTGTCACAGGGACATCCTTCTTTCTTCCAGGATTTTTCACAGAGTAGTACAGAAGAAAGAAAGAGAAAACAATTTCTATTTCTGCTCCTTGTTTTTCCCATGTGGAATGTGCTTGGAGAATTGTTTACCTGGGGTGATTGCTTGGTTGGATTCTGGTGAGGATTGTTTGGGGCTGGTGGCCAATCCAACCCAATCCAATCCAACCCAACCCAACCCAATCCAATCCAATCCAATCAATCCAATCCAACCCAACCCAACCCAATCCAATCCAACCCAACCCAATCCAATCCAATCCAATCCAATCCAATCCAATCCAATCCAACCCAACCCAATCCAACCCAATCCAACCCAATCCAACCCAATCCAATCCAACCCAATCCAACCCACCTGTGGCTGCACTCTCAGAGAGGGTCACGAGTTGTGGGTTAGATTTGTAGTTAGAAAAGCAGGTTTGTAGTTTTAGTATCTCCTTTAAATAGTATATTAATAGGTTATAGCATAGTTATAATAAAGAAATCATTCAGCCTTCTGAGCTGGAGTCACACATCAGCATTTCTTCCCCCTGGGTTCACCTGCGTTTACAATACCCTGTGTCTGAGCAAAACCCCAAATATTTATGCCAGAGCCAAGCAGACCCACATGCTTTGGCTTGGTCAGCCAGCCCGTGCTGCCTCCCTGTGAATCCTTTGTCTCAGTGTTTGCTCTCCATCTGTTTCCTGAGACCTTGTTCTGTGCAGTAAAACCCATTTTTCGTGGCATCGCTTCAGCATTCTGCTGCTCAGGCCAATCCCTGTGATCTGCTCTAAGCTGTGAGCCCCCAGCAGCGTCCCAGATTGCTTTACAGGCCTCCAGCCAGAGCCAGCACCGCAGGGGTTTGGCTTCTCTGCTTCTCCTCCGCTGGGTTTATTGTCTCTTCTCAAGGAAACGGTGAAGGAGCATCAAAACTCGCTGTGGGCCAGGCAATGAAGCACTGACAACCTTCCAGCTCACAATTTATGCAACACTCTGCTAATTTTAGTCTCAGATATGGCCAGGGCAGACAGTCCCCAGGGCAGAGATGTTTGCTCTCAGCTGAGGGCAGCACATGACATATGGTTCCTAAAGCATCCTCCAAGCTGGGAGCTTTGCATTCAGTTGAGTTGCTCCAGTTCCCTCCAAGTCATAACTTTGAGGATTACTCACCCCAGGCATGCAAACACAGAGAATCTGCCTCCAAATTTAGATTATCCAGCAGCCTGAATCCTTGAGCAGCCTCACCCCCACTGGGCTTCTATTTCCAGTGCTTGATTCACTTCCAGTCAGGGCTGAACCTGGCAGTGCCAGGCTGAGGGAGAGCGGGGAGAGCTGAGCTGGGGCAGTTTGGGCACGGAGCTCTGGCACTGGGGCCGTGCCTGGGGGCTCAGGGGTGCTGCTCTCACCTGGGCAAGGGAGGCACTTCTGATCAGGATGCTCTGAAGCAGCAACTGCAGCCTCAGCTGGTCTGCTGTGAGCGTGCTATTCACAGAGGAGCTGCATCACAGCAGGGCTGGCAAAGCACCAGTGCAGCTTTAAACATCTCAGGGCATTTGGGGGATCTTAAACCCCACTAGGGTTTTGTGGTGAGCTCCTTACTGGGCTCCATGAGCAGCTCTGGCACTTGGCTAAAAGATCATTTTCTAAAATTGTCCCTTTCCTTATTCTGCTCCGCTCTGTGCCAGAGTTGGACTTGCACAGCTGGGGTTGTACTGGTAAGAAACACAAGCAGAATCAAAACAAAGAAGCAAAAAGTCCTATGAAATGTAAATTTCAAGCTCCATTACAACCAGTGGAAGAAAAAAAAAATAATCAATGCTGTCAGAATAAAAAAAGGCTGAGCTTGTTGGGAAATAAATATTGTTTTTCCCAGTGTCTAAAAGTGCTTGCAAAATATGCCACAAACAAGGGATTAAAAAGAGCTCAACTAATTCAAATAGAGAACAAAGATGCTCTGATTTTTTCCCAGGTGATGACATTCAGGCACAGGCTGTGTTTGATGGTGAGGTCCCAGAGTCTGGTGATGAGGAAGCAGCAGGCAGCTCAGGCACAGGGGTCTGGCACGGGACAGGGAGTGGGACAGCTCTGCCCTGTTCTTATCACTTAAAACAGGTGCTGGGCTTTGAGATACCCTGATTAAACCCATTCTCCTTTCATTTTAAATCCCAGGGGTTCCAGCTGACTGCTCCTTCTTTGCCCCTGAGGTCAGGTAAGATGTCTTTTGGAGGCCAAGTAAAGTCCCACAGGATTCAATCTACTGCATCAACAATTCCCAGCTTCCTGATCAAAACCTGTCTAGAAGAAGCAAAATTGACCTTAGCTCCCTCGTCAAGTGTTGGGAGACTGGAAATAATCCAAACAGGTTGGAAACTGCATTCGTTGGGCTGCAAATATTCCTTTTTTTTCCCCTTTCTTGGTGTGGCTGTCGCTGTCCCCATGGGGAAGAGCCTCTCTCAGCTCAGGCCAGCCCTCACCTCCAGCAGGGAAGATGCACAGCATTCCATGGGGACACTCTGAGCCCGGCAGGACTGTCAAGGAGAGCTCTGCAAGGATCTGCTCCAAGTCTCTGGAGGGTCTCTGCAGCAGGAAAGGGGTGCAGGTGTTCACATCCACACACTCTGCTGGCCGTGGTTGGTGCTCTTGCACAGCTCCAGGCAAAGAACAGGAAATTTCCTCTGGTTCCCTCCCCACCCTACTCAAAGGATGTGTTAAAGAAACACCACCGAGCAAAATCATTTATGAAGACAGATTCCTTTGTATTAGAGATCAGTCGAGTGAGTCCAGGGACCAGCTCAGGCACCCCTCTGCTGCCCAGGGGGGGTAAAAAACACCCCCCAAAACCAACCAAAAAAGCCCTCTGCAGCTTCGAAAGGGGATGTGAAAAACAAGAGGGCGAAGAACACAGTAAATCAAAAAGTGCTTCTAAGAAAAGCAGCAGGGTAAGATCACTCCCAGTCTCAGAGATCTCTGAGAGGCAGCAGTGGCCCCACATCGAGATGGGATTTTCATGTGCAAAGCCCCTGCAAGGGCCTGCAGAGAGTTCCCTCCTCCTGCCTTTGCTCTGGGCAGTGTTTAACTCAGGAGGCAGCTCCCAGGAGGAGTTCCCATCCCCTCATTCCTGGAGTATCCCGTTTTTTCCAGCAGCTCTCAGAAGTAGTCAACCTTCTTGCCACCAGCTCCCTGCCTTCCCACACGGTCCTTCTGCTCTTGGACAAGCTCCAGGTCATCGTTGTCATCCACCTCCCCTCCATGATCCTCCTGGGGGCACAGGGAACAGGCAGGAAGGACAAATCAGCAAAAAGGAAAACCTGGAGAAGGAGACCCTAAAGCACGCCACGCTGTCCCCAAGCAGAACTGTCCCACCAAAGCAGCCCAGCTTTGGAAACCTGGGGAAACAGGGAAGAAGCCACCCCTGCCAGGCACCTTCAGGTGTCACTGGCAGGACACAGAGGTGTTTTAAGCACATTTAATATCCTGCAATGCAACTTGGACGTCTCTGCCCCTTGCCTCTGCTGCATGAGGAGCAGAATGAGGGGCAGGTATAAAGAGCAGGTACGAGGAGGTGACATTTTACATCCACCACATTTAAAACTGTGTCACCAGCCCCACCCAGGCCATGCAGCAGCCAGCACAGCCTCCATGCATGATTTTAGCTCCAACCATCCATGGCAGACACCTACAAGAGGCCTGGAATCACTCAGGGATAGGAGACCTGACACCAGCTCTGCTCTGCCCACCCTGTATTTCCACACTCCCTTCGCTCCCACACCCTCAGCTCCTCAGCAATTCTGGGAAAACTGCAGAAAAAAACCCTCAGGAGCCACTCACAAAGGGCAGGGAGAGAATGAATGAGACTGGAAGAGGATTAATTTCTATCTCTGTGAGCCAGAAGGTACCAGGGTGACCCTCTGTAGCTCTTGCTAGAGAAACATTGATCTGGCCTTGGTGCACTGGCACAGCCTTGATTCCTGCTGTGATTCCTGCTGTGATTGATTCCCCCTGTGATTCCTGCTGTGATTCCTGCTGTGATTCCTGCTGTGATTGATTCCCCCTGTGATTCCTGCTGTGATTGATTCCCCCTATGATTGATTCCTCCTGTGATTCCTGCTGTGATTGATTCCTGCTGTGATTCCCCCTGTGATTGATTCCTGCTATGATTGATTCCCCCAGTGATTCCTGCTGTGATTGATTCCCCTGTGATTCCTGCTGTGATTGATTCCCCTGTGATTAATTCCCCCTGTGATTGATTCCCCCAGTGATTCCTGCTGTGATTCCTGCTGTGATTCCCCCTGTGATTGATTCCTGCTGTGATTGATTCCCCCAGTGATTCCTGCTGTGATTCCTGCTGTGATTGATTCCTGCTGTGATTGATTCCTGCTGTGATTGATTCCCCTGTGATTGATTCCCCCAGTGATTCCTGCTGTGATTCCCTCTGTGATTGATTCCCCTGGGATTCCTCCCAGCTGCTGTTTGGGAAGCATCCCACGGCTCAGCTGCTGCAGGTGGATGCAGACAGAAGGGAGGAGGGGACAAAGAGCACAGAGGGTGCTCTGAACACCTGGAAAAGGCAGCAGTGGGCTCCAGGTTTGGTCTGGACACCTCACTGAGCAGGCAGAGGCAGATCTGGAGGCCCTGCTCACACCTGGCTCCCTAAAAGCTGAATTCCCCCCCAGCTCCTGGCTGCCAACACCCCCAGGCGAGCCCACACCAGAGAGGGAAAGAGGAAGAACCTTGGTGTCGTACAATTTCCTGCTCCTGATCTTCTTGGTAGTCCTCCAGAGGCTCTTCCCTGGGCTTGGCAGGTCTGCCAGCATCCTGAAAAACACAGCCAGGCAGGGTTGAGAGTGCCCCAGCCTGCTCCCATCCCTGCCAGGACACAGCTCCCTGCATCAGAGCCCCAGCTCTGGAGCTCGGGGCTGGATCTGCAATCGGGGGAGCAGAGGGACAATCAGGCAACAAAAACTCCATTTATTTTTTCCATCCAGTCTCTTTTCCCACCTGCTGGCAGCTCCTCTTTCCTGCAGCAGGAGGGCCCCAGGGCTGTTGCCTCAAGCCCCAGGACTCTGGAAAACTTTGGGTTATTTAGGGTAGAGCTTTAGGGAGCACAGCACAGCCAGATCTGAAAGCCAGGTATTTATTCTTTCCACATTTTCACTAATCTCAAGGAGGTGTTGCTCTGCTGGTGCCAGCACCTCTCTTTTATTTGATTTCATTGGCCTGGATTTCTTTTTTTCTTTCTTAATCCCACCATTAATCATGATTTTAGAGCCTGACAGATAAAACACTCCTTTTTTTTTAAAACAAGCAACGTTCAGCTGCTTGTCAAAACAAATGAACATTTCCCTGATGCAGAGTCTGGCTTCAGGCAGCAAGAAACACTTTGTGAAATAAATGGATTCCATCTGCAAGGAAGCAAACAAGGAGGCAGAGCTCTCACATGCTGCCAGGAGCCTTGGACAGGACCAGAACCCGAGCACAGACTCAGATTGTTGCCTCTGGTTCTGCTCCCAAGTCCATGAGAGTCCCCTGTTCCACATCTCCCCATCCCTAAAGGTGTTGCAAGTGCCAGGGGGGACTTCAGCAAGCAGAGAGGATGAGGCCAGAGCAAGCCCTGGTGCATGGCTAAAAGAGAATTTCCTAAACTCTGGCACCTTTGCTTATTGTGCTCCACTCTGCACCAGAGCTGGACTTGCACAGCTGGTTGTACTGGTAAGAAACAAAAGCAGAATGAAAACAAAGAAGCAAAAAGTCCCATGAAATGTACATTTCAGGCTCCATTAAAAACAGGTTGGTTTTGACCAACGTGCCAAAGAGCTTTCTCCCACCTGCCATAATCCTGGAGGGATTATGGATCCCTCCAGGAATCTGATGTTTCCCTTCCAGTCCTTAAACTCTCTAAAGCCCACCCATCCATCCCCAGCTGGGGATCCCTCCCTGGGTTGTCCCCAGTCAGTCACCTTTGGTGGCTTCTCCTTCGACTCTTCTTTAACTCTGGGCTCCTTCAACTTCTCCGAGCCTCCCACCTTCTCCTCAAAGTCGGGTCTCTCCAGCTCAGCCTCCTCAAACTCATCCTCACCTTGGTTATTGGGGTCCTGGGCAGGATCCGCAGCATCATCTGGCATCTGGACGAGAAAAGCCTCTTGTGGAAGGAAATTCCCTGAGGAGGCAGAAACCTGCCTTCCCCAGCAGGCCTGGAGCACTCTCCAAGCCTGTTAGTGTTTGTTAAAAACCCCAAAGCAGTCTTTGCTATCCCTCCACACCCAAGGGGTTTGGAGTGGAACTTCACAGAAACTTCTGTGAAGTAAGCACTGACTTTTTGGACTCTTATTCCGAGCCAGAGTTGCATCCAGATGAAACAGGGCAGGATGAAAAGATGACAACTTTTCACAGGGTGGGGCTTGGAGCACCCTGGGACAGGACAAGGTGTCCCTGGGACAGGACAAGGTGTCCCTGCCCAGGACAAGGTGTCCCTGGGACAGGACAAGGTGTCTCTGCCCAGGACAAGGTGTCCCTGCCCAGGACAAGGTGTCCCTGCCCGTGGCTGGGGGTGGGCTGAGATGGGATCTGAGGTCCCTCCCAAGCCTTGGAGTGGGTTTGTGACGCTGTGGTTACTCACCATGGGCTCCTGGACCACGGGCTCCTTCTGTGAGTGCAACTCCCTGTCGATGACTGCTGCATCTGCCAGGGACAGGGACAGGGACAGGGACAGACACAGGGACAGGGATAGGGACAGGGACAGGGAGAGACACAGGGACAGACACAGGGACAGGGATAGGGACAGGGACAGGGACAGGCACAGGGACAGACACAGGGACAGGGACAGGGACAGGCACAGGCACAGGGACAGACACAGGGACAGGGACAGGGACAGACACAGGGACAGGGACAGGGATAGGGACAGACACAGGGACAGGGATAGGGACAGGAACAGGGACAGGGATAGGGACAGGCACAGGGATAGGGACAGGCACAGGGACAGGGACAGACACAGGGACAGGGACAGACACAGGGACAGGAACAGGGACAGGGATAGGGACAGGCACAGGGACAGACACAGGGACAGACACAGGGACAGGCACAGGGAGAGACACAGGGGACAGGGATAGGGACAGACACAGGGACAGACACAGGGACAGGGACAGGCACAGGCACAGGGACAGGGAGAGACACAGGGACAGTCAGTGGGGTGTCCTTGAAGCCACTGCCACCACTTGGGTGGTCGATCTCAGCCTGCCTGGGGCAGAGCCCTGTGGGTGTCTGCAGGGAAAACGATGCAGGACAGGGAGGGAAGGACCCTCCGCGGACACGGGAGCTTTGATCGGCAGCCTGGGAAGAAGCCGGGCTCGAGTAAAAGAGAAGCTCACAGACATGAGGCAGAACAATGGGAACGTGATGGTTCTGTAGGTGCGAGGAGCAATGTGCCTTAAGGGAGTGAGAAACTACTGATGAGATTTTATAGCTGAAAGGTTTTATAGCCTAGCAATGTAATTGTATAGAGTAAGATAAGGATATAAAATGTATAATTATATATTATATGTAATAAGGATATATAATATATAAATATATATTATATATAATAATTATATTATTAGTATAAATAATTATATAGAAGATAACATTATGTTATATAATAATTATAATAATGTACATACTATATAATTATATATAAAATATTATACATATAAATATGTATAATATGATCTATTATATATGATATATGTTATTAATATATATAATATAAATATATGACATTTATATATAATATTCAAGATAATATTTATAATATTATAAACAGTATAATATAATATTATAATAATATATAATATATATTATATCTACATTATGTATTATATATAATTATATTATTATATATAGTTATAAATATTATAATATTTATAATATTTATTTTTATAACTTATAATATATAAGTGTATAGTGTAATAGTACATAAGTATATAGTATATATACTATATATAAAATATATTTTATATATTATATAATATATAAAATATATAATATATTATATATTATATATAGAGAGTGTATATATATCTTGTGTATAGTATATAAGTATATTATATCTACTTATATATTTTATTTATATTTATATTAGATGTACTATATATTATGATAATATTGTATATATATATACACAATATACATGTATATATATAAATAAAATTATAGTATGTATGGTAATAGAAACATATGGGTGTACATGTAACAGTAGCCCAGTGGATAAATTATACCCAGTGCAGTAGAATTAATTAAAAGTGACAGGTTTGAAAAACAAAATAAACTTTGTGGCAACTTTCCATTGGATTAGAGTGTTTTATATTGCCTTGTAACAAATAAACTTTTGACTACTTTTGAGCTGCGCCTGACTCCTTTTAAAACTTTAAAAATCTCATTTTAAAATTCAAAACTTTAAATTTGATATGAATTCTTTTTATAAATTGTAAATCTCACAGCCTTTGAGGCTGACGTTTCTCTGAGCAATAAATTGGTTTTTTTTTCTGCCTGGCAGTTAAGTGCCACCCCTTCGATTAAAGATGATAATTGGCGCGCCCATAAAATTATTAGAAAGGAATTCATTTGCATACCCATTTCCAGCTCCTCCTCGTCCGCCCCGTCCTGCTCTGCCCCTCTCCTGGGGCTGGGGGGCCGGGGGCTGCCCCTCTGCCCCCTCTGCCCGGCCTCGGGGGCAACCTGGGGCTCCTCGGGGTAGCCACGCGCTCCTTCCTCGGCCAGCCGGGCGCTCTCCTTGCCAGCGAGCTCCTTCCAGCTGCGGCCGACCAGAAAACAGCCCAGAAAACCCGGTCAGTGTTCTGGAAAACTCAGTGAATAGCCCAGAAAACCCAGTGAATATCCCAGAAAACCCGGTCAGTGTTCTGGAAAACTCAGTGAATAGCCCAGAAAACCCAGTGAATATCCCAGAAAACCCAGTTAATATTCTATAAAACTCAGTGAATAGCCCAGAAAACCCAGTTAATATCCCAGAAAACCCAGTGAATATCCCAGAAAACCCGGTCAGTGTTCTGGAAAACTCAGTGAATATCCCAGAAAACCCAGTCAGTGTTCTGGAAAACTCAGTGAATAGCCCAGAAAACCCAGTGAATATCCCAGAAAACCCAGTTAATATCCCAGAAAACCCGGTCAGTGTTCTGGAAAACTCAGTGAATAGCCCAGAAAACCCAGTTAATATCCCAAAAGTTCAGTAAATATCCCAGAAAACTCAGTTAATATCCCAAAAAACTCAGTTAATATCCCAGAAAACTCAGTCAGTGTTCCAGAAAACTCAGTAAATATCCCGAAAAACTCAGTGAATATCCCAGAAAACTCAGTTAATATTCCATAAAACTCAGTTAATATTCAAGAAAACTCAGTTAATATTCCAGAAAACTCAGTAAATATCCCAGAAAACTCAGTCAGTGTTCTGTAAAACTCAGTTAATATCCTAGAAAACTCAGTAAATATCCCAGAAAACTCAGTTAATATCCCAAAAAACTCAGTTAATATCCCAGAGAACTCAGTCAGTGTTCTGGAAAACTCAGTGAATAGCCCAGAAAACCCAGTGAATATCCCAAAAATTCAGTAAATATCCCAGAAAACTCAGTTAATACCCCAGAAAACTCAGTCAGTGTTCCAGAAAACTCAGTAAATATCCCAAAAAACTCAGTGAATATCCCAGAAAACTCAGTCAGTGTTCTGGAAAACTCAGTAAATATCCCAGAAAACCCAGTTAATATCCCAAAAAACCCAGTTAATATCCCAGAAAACTCAGTCAGTGCTCTGTAAAACTCAGTAAATATCCCAGAAAACTCAGTTAATATCCCAAAAAACTCAGTTAATATCCCAGAAAACTCGGTTAATATCCCAAAAAACTCAGTGAATATTCCAGAAAACTCAGTAAATATCCCAGAAAACTCAGTTAATATCCCAAAAAACTCAGTTAATATCCCAAAAAACTCAGTTAATATCCCAAAAACTCAGTAAATATCCCAGAAAACTCAGTTAATATCCCAAAAAACTCAGTTAATATCCCAAAAACTCAGTAAATATCCCAAAAAACTCAGTTAATATCCCAGAAAACTCGGTTAATATCCCAAAAAACTCAGTGAATATTCCAGAAAACTCAGTAAATATCCCAGAAAACTCAGTTAATATCCCAAAAAACTCAGTTAATATCCCAAAAACTCAGTAAATATCCCAGAAAACTCAGTTAATATCCCAAAAAACTCAGTTAATATCCCAAAAACTCAGTAAATATCCCAGAAAACTCAGTTAATATTCCAGAAAACTCAGTTAATATTCCATAAAACTCAGTTAATATTCAAGAAAACTCAGTGAATATTCCAGAAAACTCAGTTAATATCCCAGAAAACTCAGTCAGTGTTCTGGAAAACTCAGTTAATATCCCAGAAAACTCAGTAAATATTCCAGAAAACTCAGTTAATATCCCAAAAACTCAGTTAATATCCCAAAAAACTCAGTGAATATTCCAGAAAACTCAGTAAATATCCCAGAAAACTCAGTTAATATCCCAAAAAACTCAGTTAATATCCCAGAAAACTCAGTCAGTGTTCTGTAAAACTCAGTTAATATCCCAGAAAACTCAGTGAATACCCCAGAAAACCCAGTTAATATCCCAGAAAACTCAGTTAATATCCCAGAAAACTCAGTGAATATTCCAGAAAACTCAGTTAATATTCCATAAAACTCAGTTAATATTCAATAAAACTCAGTTACTATTCCAGAAAACTCAGTTAATATCCCAGAAAACTCAGTCAGTGTTCTGTAAAACTCAGTTAATATCCCAGAAACTCTCAACTCCACGTGCAGTGTGAGCTGCTGTCTTCACATTTTATTTCCAGACACAGCAATTCCTCTCCAGGCCTGGCAATCAAGGACACCTCACTGCCTCAGTCCTCAAAAAAAGTTAAACAAAAATGAATTTGGGGGCAGCAAACTTGGAATAAATCCCTTAATTACCTGAAGCTGTAATTGGGAGATTCACCCCCAATATACAAATGGACCAAACTTATAAAAATATAAAAACCTGTGACTTGTTGTCCATTTTTTGGGGGGCTTTGTCTGCCCTAAATGTACCTGAGGGCCCTTCAATAAATAGAACTGCTTTTAATTCTCCTATGCTTTTAATTCTCCTAATTTTGTCTGGCCTCTGTTTTTAGGTAGCCCCAAAAGGCATCACAACCACAAACCCCCTGAGCTGTTCCTGCTGCGTCCCTGCAGATGTGATTTATCACAGCACTTTGGGGAGGACGTGGCCGTTTGAAGCAAAAAAAAAAAAAACAAAGCAAAAATCCCTGCCCTGGAAAGGCCACAGGTTAAGTGAACAGACAAAAATAGAAGAGAAGAAAGGGCAGGAACAGGCTGAGCCTAGAACGAAATGCAGAAGTTTCCTCTACAGATAAAAGAGAAATGAAATCCTGTCTGCTCCAATAAACTGACGTGCACACACACGGATAAATAAGTTAAAGGAGGAAGCATTATTTCCAGAGCCACTTCTTGGAGTGTGGCCAGGCTTTGATGAATTGCAGCCACAGAGAGACATTTTCTTCCTTTTGCAGAACAGAGCAGCGTCCTGCCAGAGCTGCTGAGACAACACATTGGTTTTACAATTTTTTTTTTTCCCCCCAGTGTCTGTATGTTGGATTATGTTTTTTTTTTTTTTTTGAAAACACTAATGGAACTTTTAAAACAATATAGATGTTATAATTCACATTATCACAATCAGAAGTCGACTATTTCTTGATTACAATGTATTATAAGTGTTTCTTGGCTTATCAGTTTTTGCTACACTGTATTATAAATGTCTTAAAGTTTACCATCTAAAATTACCCCTCAAGAGTCTTACTACAATACATCTTTCATCATTCTCTAAAATATCAAATCTTATTTATAAAACCATCCTTTAAAACTTTATTTCTAATTTTATCTTTCATTCAACAGTATCCATCTTATTTTAGAACATTTTGAAATTAGCCTGTCTTATCTCAAAATTTACAAATTTTACAAATTTACAAATTAGCCTGTCTTGTCTCAAAATTACAAATTTTACAAAAAAAAAATACAAATCCATGTTATATATGTATTTTACAAATTAGCATGTCTAATCTCAAAATTTACATACAAATACATACACCTTCTGCCAAACCTTAATAATTTTAGGATTTGAGCTTTTTCTATTAGCTTTTCTATTTAGCTTTTCTAATTAGCAAGTCCTACCTCCAAATTTACATACAAATCCATATTTTATATATATTTACAAATTAGCATGTCTAATCTCAAAATTTACATACAAATACATACATCTTCTGTCAAACCTTAAAAATTTTAGGATTTGAGCTTTTTCTATTAGCTTTTCTATTTAGCTTTTCTAATTAGCACGTCTTACCTCCAGACTTACATGCAAATACATATTATATATGTATTTACAAATTAGCATGTCTAATCTCAAAATTTACATGCAAATCCATATTTTATATGTATTTACAAATTAGCGTGTCTTATCTCAAAATTTACATACAAATCCATATTTTACATATACACACCTATCAAATTTTAAAAAAAATTCTCTACAAATCTATTTCCCACATCTGTACAGCACCCTCTGGATGCCCAGACTGCCAGGAATTCCACCAACACCAGCAACACACCAAGAAAAAAAAAAAAAAAAAAAAAAAAAAGCTGCTCCTCCCAAGCGTTTTTCAAGCAAACCCACAAGAAGAGGGATGAACCTTTTGGGCATCTTCAGCCCCGAGGCCGAGAGCAGAAGGGTTTTGTGTCACCAACCTTTGCACTGGCACCTGTCTGCTCGCTGCTGAGTGCTGGCCGCCTGGCGCTGGAGGGTTTTCTGCTCGGGAGGGTTGTCCTGGCTCAGCCAGGGACAGCCCAGGAGCTTGGCTTTCCTCGTGGCTCCTCACCTGGATGCGCATCAGCATCTTCACGTCCTGCAGAGGAGACACGCCTGGCGTATCAAACAACCCCCCCTGAAAATCCTTCAGCAAAGAACAAACGTCCCAAAGTGCTCCAGAAGAAATCTGCAGCCCTGCTCACCCTGCAGCAGAAGATTCCTCCTTTCGTGCAGCCCAAAAAGGAATAATTCAGATTCCGAAAGGGAATAATTCAGATTCCAAAAAGGAATAATTCAGATCCCAAAAAGGAATAATTCAGATTCCGAAAGGGAATCATTCAGATACCAGAAAGGAATCATTCAGATTCCAAAAAGGAATAATTCAGATTTCAAAAGGGAATAATTCAGATTCCGAAAAGGAATAATTCAGATTCTGAAAGGGAATCATTCAGATTTCAAAAGGAATAATTCAGATTCCAAAAAGGAATCATTCAGATCCCAAAAAGGAATAATCCAGATTCCGAAAGGGAATCATTCAGATACCAGAAAGGAATCATTCAGATTCCAAAAAGGAATAATTCAGATTCCAAAAAGGAATAATCCAGATTCCAAAAAGGAATAATTCAGATTCTGAAAGGGAATAATCCAGATTCCAAAAAGGAATAATTCAGATTCCAAAAGGGAATAATTCAGATTCCGAAAGGGAATCATTCAGATTCCAAAAAGGAATAATCCAGATTCCAAAGAGGAATCATTCAGATTCCAAAAGGGAATAATTTAGATTCCAAAAAGGAATCATTCAGATCCAGCTTTGGCTGGGGTAGGTGGAACTCCAAGAAAAGAGGAACAACACCAGGCTGATGTAATTAAAGGTACTCAAGGGGTATCCCTAAAGAGAACAGTGCGCTCTTGGCTGAGCCAATAACCTTTGCTCTGTGGTCCTTGTCTCCTATTGTCCTTAATTAAACTTTTTACATTTTTGCTCTATGGTCCTTGTCTCCTATTGTCCTTTATTAAACATTTGACATTTTTGCTCTGTGGTCCTTGTCTCCTATTGTCCTTTATGAAACTTTTTACATTTTTGCTCTGTGGTCCTTGTCTCCTATTGTCCTTTATGAAACTTTTTACATTTTTGCTCTGTGGTCCTTGTCTCCTATTGTCCTTTATTAAACCTTTTACATTTTTGCTCTGTGGTCCTTGTCTCCTATTGTCCTTAATTAAACTTTTTGCATTTTGGTTCTATGGTCCTTGTCTCCTATTGTCCTTTATGAAACTTTTTACATTTTTGCTCTATGGTCCTTGTCTCCTATTGTCCTTTATGAAACATTTTACATTTTTTCTCTGTGGTCCTTGTCTCCTATTGTCCTTTATGAAACTTTTTACATTTTTTCTCTATAGTCCTTGTCTCCTATTGTCCTTTATGAAACATTTTACATTTTTGCTCTGTGGTCCTTGTCTCCTATTGTCCTTTATGAAACTTTTTACATTTTTGCTCTGTGGTCCTTGTCTCCTACTGTCCTTTATTAAACCTTTTACATTTTTGCTCTGTGGTCCTTGTCTCCTATTGACCTTTATGAAACATTTTACATTTTCACAGCGGAGTGAAGGTGTTTTTCACACAGACTTGGCAGAAGAGCCCACTCCCCTGAGCCTGGCCATGAAGCCACCGCCTCCCCAGGTGATCCCAGCCCTGCCCACATGCACAGCACCCCCAGCCCCAGAGCTGTGAGCTCCGAGGAGCTCCCCAGAGAAGCAGCGCAGGACGCACGGGGCTGGCCAGGCTGTTCATGGTGCGGGTGAACCTGACGGCGTGGCCGGCGCCGCGCCGCGCTGGCCAGGCTGGCACGGCCTCTGGCAGCGAGTTGCCATCCTGCGCTGGGGCTGGCTGGCTGAAGGGCACCTGTGGCTGGGCATCCCCGGGGCCAGCGTGGCTGGAGGATCCCTGTGCCGGCGGCTGCTGCGCGCCAGGCACTGCTGAGCGGTTCTCCTGGCTGGGCTGGAAAGCCTGGAAGGGAGGGAAGGAGAGGAGAGGAGAGGAAAAGGAAAAGGAAAAGGAAAAGGAAAAGGAAAAGGAAAAGGAAAAGGAAAAGGAAAAGGAAAAGGAAAAGGAAAAGGAAAAGGAAAAGGAAAAGGAAAAGGAAAAGGAAAAGGAAAAGGAAAAGGAAAAGGAAAAGGAAAGGAAAAGGAAAGGAAAGGAAAGGAGAGGAAAGGAGAGGAAAGGAGAGGAAAGGAGAGGAAAGGAGAGGAAAGGAGAGGAAAGGAGAGGAAAGGAAAGGGGAGGAAAGGAAAGGGGAGGAAGGAAGGAAGGAAGGAAGGAAGGAAGGAAGGAAGGAAGGAAGGAAGGAAGGAAGGAAGGAAGGAAGGAAGGAAGGAAGGAAGGAAGGAAGGAAGGAAGGAAGGAAGGAAGGAAGGAAGGAAGGAAGGAGAGGAAGGAGAGGAAGGAGAGGAAGGAGAGGAAGGAGAGGAAGGAGAGGAAGGAGAGGAAGGAGAGGAAGGAGAGGAAGGAGAGGAAGGAGAGGAAGGAGAGGAAGGAGAGGAAGGAGAGGAAGGAGAGGAAGGAGAGGAAGGAGAGGAAGGAGAGGAAGGAGAGGAAGGAGAGGAAGGAGAGGAAGGAGAGGAAGGAGAGGAAGGAGAGGAAGGAGAGGAAGGAGAGGAAGGAGAGGAAGGAGAGGAAGGAGAGGAAGGAGAGGAAGGAGAGGAAGGAGAGGAAGGAGAGGAGGACAAGAGCAAACTGTCAGCTTTGCTGTTTTGAAGCTCCAGGAGCCTTGCAGAATGCTCATGCCAGGGTTTTCCTGGGAATACCACACCTTCTGCCTCCCTGGCTGCAGCTGGCTGCTGGCTGGCACCAGGGGCTGCTGCCCCTTCCCACCTCCTCCTCCTCCTCCTCCTCTCAAGCCTGGCATCTTCTGGAGAGCCTCCTTGAGCTGCCTGAACTCTTCCATCTGGGCCTGAGGGGAGGAGAAGGACACAGAGAAACCTCACACGGGGTTAAACATCTCCCTGCTGGGAGCAGCCATGCCTTGCTTGTTTGGCAGAGGGACATTTTAAAGAAAAGGTGTGTTTTATATGTATGAAAGTTGGAGAAAATTCACAGGCATCAGTGACTGTGGGGACTCTGAATGAGTTAAAGTTGGGACCTCTGAGTCTTTCAGATGGTGGGATTTATTTTTTTTTAATCTTCTACACAGGCAGGAGGGGTGAGTTCAGCTCACATCTTCACTGCATGGCTCAGAAGGTCACAGGACCCCTGGTTACAAGACTTTTTAATGATTTATGAACCAATAAAACACTGCTAACAAGGATATTTATGTTTTTGACCCAATCCTTAAATATTTCATCTTATGGACCCATGCTACAGAGTGAGCTCTCTTAGGCAATCATGTTCTGGCACACAAACCCACAGTGCTGCATTCTGAACTCCTTGTTACCTCTGTAACTACTTTTATTTTTATATCTTAAACTCTAAAATTCTAAACTTTCCTCTTCCTTCTTTCCTTCTTTCCTTCTTTCCTTCTTTCCTTCTTTCCTTCTTTCCTTCTTTCCTTCTTTCCTCCTTTCCTCCTTTCCTCCTTTCTTCCTTTCTTTCTTTCCTCCTTTCCTCCTTTCCTTTTTTCCTCTTTTTAGCTTAACATGTCTCTGCTTTAAACCATAAATCCACATTCTCACTTCCAGCACCCCAGTCTCAATCACCTTTTCCAAGGTCTCACATCAAATCCTGGGTTTAATTCTAAACTTTGGCTTCCAGGCCCAAAGTTCTGAGAGTCCTCTGCATTTCAGATTCCAACATCTGACAAACCCAGATTTCTGTATTCTCCTTTTGCCTCTCATTTTGTTGCACATTTACCCTGAGCTGCTGCACTGATCCTTTTCCTGGTGCTGTTCAGTGCAGGAGCTGTGGATTAACTCCTTCCATTTCCCCTGCACGTGCTCGTCCCACTGGGGCTGACAATAATTGGCATAATCCTACTTGACAATCCAATTTATTTTGCAAGACAAAGGCAAATCGATTCTCCTGGACTGGGTAAGGAGATGCAGCCCTCCTCTCTGTCCTGCAGCTGTTGGAGGCCTGGATGCTGAACAATTTAAACTTTCTAATAAAAAAAAATAAAAATAAATAAACTAATAAACTCAAACCCCCAAGAAAACACTACATTTAACCTAAAGCCATAAAAAAAAGCTTCCAAAAAGCTTCTGTCTTTCATCTCCAAGCCTGAAAAGTAGGGCCTGAAAAAGCCACTCAGGAAAAACTCCTCATTTCCACCATGGTTATTTATAGGAAATTGAGGGGGGGAGACTTTTTCATCTGCTTGCCTGGAAATGAACCAAATTCGGGATGGGCAGAGTAGGGGAGCAAAGTTTAGCAGGAAATTAATTCCTGAGCAGGCTCTGCTGATTTCAGTTCTTCCCCCTGAAATGTGACCTTAAAATTAACATTAAAAACCCAACAAGCAGCAGCAAAACCCCCTCAGCAAAACAAACATGAAAGGAACGAGGAGAAGGCGGCCAAGGAGAGTTCCTGGGACATGAATTTGTAGGGAGTTTCCAGTCAGGACAAACCAGATGGATGCAGGACTTGTGGCCACCAATTCAGCATCACCTGGGAGCGTTTGGAATGTGGGGAGACATTCCAGGGCTGGGAATTCAGGGACTTTGTGCAGCACATCTGTATTTTTCAGCTGCTGGGACAGATTCCAGGCTGGAGAATTTTACAGCATGGGTCTACACTACCAGCAGCATTTTGGGCAGCTCAGCACCCTGGAATCCAGCTGGTAATTTGATTTATTATTGGAGAATATTTATTATTTAGGGAATATTTGCCCAGCTGGTTACCTGGGCATTGAGGAGCTGGGAGTGAACCTCCTGGTGGGCTTTCCTGAGGAGCTTGCTCTCTTCTCTGAGTTTGATCACCGTGTCTGCAGGAAAAGACAAAATTTGTTTAAAAAGAGATTTTTTTTTTCTTCTTTTTTTCTTTTTTCCCAAGTGTGGCATCTCCCTTTCTCACCACAAATTCCTCCTGACCTCACAGATGTCTCCTCCAAGCCCAGGAATCACAAACCTGCTCCCCCCATTCCTTCCAGCACTCCCTTCTCTCCAGACTCTTTCCCAGCTCCTGCTCTCAGCTCTGGCTCTCGCTGTGTTTGCCACAGGACTCAGATAATTTGATTTTTATTTGCAGCTGGAAAAGAGGGGGAGCAGGGAGTCACTGCCCCTTCCTGGGGGAACTTAAGGAAAAACCCCAAGAAAGGTTTCCCAGCTCTCCTGAGCCCACAGATTTCCTCCTGCTGCACAGAGAAGCTGCTCCTTGATGGTTCAAACCCAAAAAAAACCCCTTGACCCACTTAGAGAAAATAATCATGGGCCAGCTCTGTCCTCAGGCATGTTTATTCCTGAGCTTTTGAGGAACAGTTGTGCCCTGCAGCCTCCAGGCTGGAGCTTGAAGGACTTTTCCAAGCTCTTTGCACACTCCTGGGCACTCCTGCCACGTGATGTGCTGGGGTTTGGATGTCACCGTGTGCCCTCTGATGGGAAGGAAAGGCTGTGTCCCAAAATTCCAGCCTGATTTTGGATCCTCGGAACACCCCCAGGACAGGAGGCACTGGGGTTTCTCTGCACACACAGTTGGGATGGGCTGGGATGGGAATTTTCCCATGAGTGGATGGTCTCTGCAATGAGCTGCATGGCTCAAAAATTACAGATATTTCTGATCACCAACGTTTCTTTTCTTTATATTCAGCCCTGGACATTGCATTTTGCCACTGAGGTTGGGTGAGGGTTAGACATCAGACTGAGAATGGAACTCTCATTGAGAGCCAACCTAACCAAAACCCCTCCAGTCCCCTCTAGCAATGTGCATTTCAGGAACAGAGCCAATCAAATCTTTAGGTTATTTTATTTGTCCTCAATTTCCCCCTTCTAACCCAAAAGCTCATCTGATATTATACTGGGCTTTGTTGAGCAGAGGGAAAAAAAACCCAAACATCCACCAGCAGATTTTGATGTTCCAGACCTCATCAAGTAGGAACAGATGCAAACCTTAAATGTAATTAAAGAGCAACGGAATAAAACCCACTCTTTGGGAATTAAAGGGATCAGCACTGCCTACAACATTTGCACTATTAAATTGCATTTTACAGACCTACGCCATTAATTCAAAAAAATTAATTTCATTTTGTTTCATTTCGCTCCCAAGCTCAAATGTCAGAATTTGGGGGATTTGTTCCTGCAGCAGCACCACAGTGCTCCAAGATGCTGCACATTGTCACACCAAATTGTTCCTGGGGGTGTTTTTGGGGGGCTTGCAGAGGAATCTCTGCCCTCTCTTTGTGGGAAATGGATTTATAGGGAATTCTCCAAGCCTGGCAGAAGGCTCACACATTTGTATGCAAACCTTGAGATAAGAAATGCTGATTTAGAAATGCCATGGAACAGGACGGACATTGCTGAGAGAGAAATGGAACCAGAAACAAGTTTCAAAGGATGGCCTTGCAAATAAGACTGGGGACTTTGGAGAAATAAAACTATGAAAGATGCATTGGAGGAGGAGCCACGAGGGGTAATTTTAGATTATTAACTTTAAGGCATTTACAGCATGGTGTAAATTTACATTTACAGCCAAAGCTGATAGGCCAAGAAATGCTTATAATGCATTATAATTAAGAAATAGTTATTTTCTGATTGTAACAGTGTGAATTATAACATCTGTATTGTCTCACCCTTCACATGAGACTGAAAATGGAATAAAAGCTTTTAAACCACCTCTCAGTTGCTCCATCTCTGGGTCAGAAAAGGGCTTAATCTGCCAAATCTTGATCCCAGTCCTTCCTCAGCCTGGTGTTTCCTGAGGTTTTCACCCTCACCCTGCAGGTTGGTGACCTCGCTGTCCTTCTCCTGCTGCAGCTGGGCCAGTTTCTGGCTGTGGCTCTCCAGGCTCTTCCTGTGCTCCAGTTTGAGGCTGTTGTGCTGCAGCTGCAGGTCCAGCAGCTGCTTCTTGACATCGTCGTGCTGGTTCTGGAGGGAAAAAGAAGGGTCAGAGTGAAGCCTTGTGAAGGCTGAGCTAAAACAGAGGCTGGGCAGAGCTAAAGAATAAAGCTGGGATTTATTAAAGGATCTCTCGTGGATCCACCTTGGGCAGCACCAGAGCCCAGCCAGGGCTGCAGCCAAGGTGAACCCAAATGGTCCCAAGAAATGGATGATTGGTCACAAAATGATCAGCTCTGCTCCATTTGCACCTTGGAGCTGATTGTCCCATTCCAGCTTTAGCCCATGCACTCCCATCCTGCTTGTTTTTCTCTCTCCAGCCCACGCTGTTTGTGCTCCTGGGCCTGAGCTTTGGATCATTTGTCCTTGGTGCCCAGCTGGAGCAGGAATTGTTTTGTCTCCCTGCTCTGTGCACAGAGCTCAGCATCCCCTCATGTGAAGCTCAGAGCCACACACTAAAGCAGCAGAGAATGTGAAAAATAGAAAAGCTGAACCTGAGATATCAGCACAGAATGTGAAAAATAGAAAAGCTGAACCTGAGGCATCAAGAGTCAGTCCTAGAGGAGTAATTTGGCACTAAGCGTGTCTGTTTAATGAGTTGCTTGAGGGGGTGGGAGAAATGTTTGTTCCTCCAGTGAGGCAGGCAGAAATCCCAGGGACAATCATCCTCTGTGCCCAGGGGTCCAGGGAAAGAGGTGAAATGCCAATTAAACCCAAATTTGGGAGGAGGTTTTGGGGGTTTCCTTGAGAGCCTTGAATTAAAGCTTTGAATTAAAGCCAGAACTGGTGGCCAGTCCCTTTCTAGGACAGAGTCAGGAGCTGCTCCCACAGGAATTCATCCCAGGCAGGCACTGAGATTTGCTGGTTTTGTTTCTTTACATTGTCAGTGGAAAAGAAAAGGTTTTGGGGGAGGAAAAGTGTTCTGAAGTGTTTGTTTTGATTCCTACCACCTTTTTTTTTTTTTTTTCCTTTTAGTTACTATTGATAAAATTTTCTTCATACCCTTTTAAACTTTTGAGCCTGCTTTTCCTTTCCCCTAATCCCATCTCACAGCAGGAAATGAGCACAATAATAACTAACCCACACCAAACCCACCACACTCATTGGTGCATTGGCCGGGACACCTCAAAATTGGTCAAATTTCAAATTAGCGAGGCAAAACCACGACACAAAATCAGCATTTCTGCCCTGTTTCCAACTAAAACCACCACCCAAAGCAAACACCTGTGGAACACAAATCCAAGGCTCTTCCCAGCCACCTGAAGGACATTCTTTTTGCAGAAATATCTTTTTGCAGAAACATCCTTTCGCCCGAACCCGCTGAACCAGAATTCACCTCCTGCTTTTTTTTTTTCCTTCTTTTTTTTTTTTTTTTTGTTGTTGTTCCCATGGTAACCCAGAGAGAGATTCCTTCCACATTCAGTTTGTCAACACGAATTATGCATGCAGATTGAGTGGCTCTCAGGTGAACCCCGGCCCTGCCACACAACCTCAGGACTCAGCAACCACTTCAATCGGGCTGCCTGTGGGGAAAATTAAATTTTAAAAATTAGATTTTTTTTTTTTAAAAAAACCTCTAAATGCTATCGATGCTTGCATTTATCTCCAGGAAAACAAAGTGTCTGTGGCCCTGAAGCAATTATCCTCCATTAAAAGAGATGTAGCTGTGCTCCAAAAACACAGGCAGTGCAGAGGAAAAGATAAAGGGCTCCCAGAGCCAGAACAAAGGAGACAAGAATGTCAGGTTAACCAGATCACAAGAAATAAAGATTCCTGCTTTGCCTTTCAGAGGTACTTAGAGCTCTCATCAGAGCCCCTGGCAGAAAGAACTGCAGAGGAACCAATTCCCTAAAATCATTTTGAGGCTAAACGCCTCAGAAACCACAACGTCAGCGAGCAAGCTTTGATTTAAATGAGAAAAAAAAACTCTGAAACCCAAGGAAATTTAAGCCCTCATCAGCTCAGGTCAATTAATTTCTCGGCCACATTCTGCCTGCAGGGTGATGTGCATGATTTGTGTCCCCAGCCTGCCCCCAGGCACGGAGGAGGGAGGAAATTTTCATGCTGTGGCAGCAGCAGGAGCTGGGAAGGGACAGAAGTGCCTGGACTGAGGTGTCACCCAGCAGCCAGGGCTGCTGCTCCTCCAGCACGGGGAGCATCCCCACCCCCAGCTGCTCCCTGAGCATTATTCATCAGGAAATTTAATCATCTGCGAGCAGAACGTTCCTGAGCCGCTCGGTCCCACCAAGGCCAGGTGTCCTGAGGAGCCCAGGAGCCTCCCATGCCCACCTGGGTGAGGATATTCCCTCCTGCCCCTCCTCAGTCCAGCAGCAGTGCAGGATGCAGCTCGTGTCAGCGATTTTTAGTGCCCTGTCCTGGCGGTTCTGGGTCCCTCACGCTGCAGTTTGTGGAAATCACGTCACCCCCAAGTTGTTTTATCTGTTCGAGCCAGGTCTTACAGGCTCTCAGAGACAAACATCACACCCTCGAGGGCTCAGCTACCCCAGGTGGCATAAAAGCAGCAGGGTGGCTCCTGTGACAGTGTTGGAAACAGAAAAGTTTGCATAAAAGGCAAAATAACAAAGCTCTTTCCAGAGAAAAACCGAGCCAGGGCAAGAGGTTCCTGCTCCTGCTAAAACACTTCACAAAAGTGATTTGCTTCTTTTGTTCTCTTCTTTGTCTCGGGAGTTGCTCAGGTGGGACTTTCTGGCTCCTGCCCACTTGGGTGTCCTTGAGTTTGAGGTGAAGTCCCCAAGGTCCTGTGAGGTGTCTTTTACCCAAATTGAGGAGAGAAACTTCTAGGTTTTTGTCCTTTTTTTTAAGGAGACAAAGGGTGACTTGGTTACTCCATCAACAGGGGGCAGTTCCTACACCCAGTCAGCTCATCTCCCAAAAATCAGGAGTTCTGGCACTCAGAGCAGCAAGTTCTCCCATCCCACCTGTTCAGAGAGCAGGGAGTGTTTCAGACCTCTCTCCCCAGGGCAGAAACAATCAGGTGAAGGTGAAGGAGGCAACACCAGCACCTCAAACCCGGCTGTTTCTGCCCTGATTTAAGAGCAGCTTTGCGGACAGCAAGTGGACAAAGCAGGATCAATAACCCGGGTGCTTCACCCACAAGCAGAGGGAGGCCACAGCTCATTTTTTCACCCTCCAGCAGCCTCAGGAAGTCCATGGCACGGTCCCTTGGCCTGCCCAGGGAATGCCAGGTGCCTCCTGCAGCCAAACATTTTCATCTCCACTCAGGGGGAAGAAAGGGCTTCCTAAGACAAAGCCTGGCCCCAGCAGGAGCCCAGGCACGGCTCCAGCTGCTCTTTTTGGGCAAAGCCAAGCCCCTGTGAGGGGCTGTGCCAGCTCCAGATGTGACCCAGCCACCGAGGGGGGACAGCCAGATGTGCTGGAGTGGCTTCGTGGAACCCCCTGGTGACATTTGGGACCTCCAGCTCAGCTTCTGTTCAGCATTTCCCAGGGGATGACATTGCTGGCAGCAATCTTCCTCCTGAGCAAGCCACTTCCACTGGGGAACATTCCTGCCTGGGCTGCAGTGACAGAAGTGTCACCCACAGCCTCATAATGGGCTAAAAATGGCTTTTTCTGGAAAAAAAAACCAAAAAACAAAAACAAAAAAAAAAAAAACAAAACAAAACAAAAACAAAAACAAAACAAACAAAACAAAACCAAAACAAAAAACCCCAAAAACCCCAAAACAAACAAACAAACAAACAAACAAAAACCCTAAAAAAAGCCAACCCCCCCCCAAAAAAAAAAAAAAAACCAAAAAAAAAACAACCCCAAAAAACTCCAGTCTTTTGGAAATCTCCCACAGTCCCAAGGGCTGGTTTTGTCTTTCAGCAGCTGTAAATGTAGTTAAAAAAAAAAAATAGATTGTTGGGGTTGTTTTGTTGTTTTTTTTCCCCTACCCCTCCAATAAAAGGAAGCAGGAGAAAGGGAGCCAGGAGGAAAAAAAAAGCTCTGAGTGTCCCCCTGAGAGAAGCAAAGCAGAGCATTCTGCTCAGCCTGCAGTTGCTATGAAGAGGAATTTTGCTGTTGCAGAGCGTTCCCAGAATCCACAGAGCTGGAGAATGCCCAAGAGACAGAACTGTACTTCCTTTTTTCAAGCTGGAATCCAAAATCCAAAAGCCAGGCAGCTGGAGGTCCAGCTCAGCTCAGGAAATCCAGCCCAGTGGTGCTAAGGGCTGCTGGAACCCAGCCCTCTCTCTCCATCCCAGACTTCAATTAGCATTTCACTGCCAAGTTTAGACTAAAAACGTTTTTTAAAAACCACCCCAGCAGCCCCCAGTTGCTCTGCTCCAACAAAAGCAAAATTGAACATCAAGATGTGCTTCAGGTAGAGCAGGTGATAAGCCATAAAATGCTATAAAATGCTATAAAATGCTATAAAATGCTATAAAATGTTATAAAATGCTTGAAGCTGCCCTGCTCTGAGCCTCTTCCATGGACTGCAATATTTGGTAGGAGCCCAAAGGTGAGCTCCAATGAATAAACCCCCATTTTCACACTGAGAGACCCAGAAAAAACAGCCAAACCCTGTGTGATAAAAGTGCTCAAAGGCTGATGTTGCAGCATGAAAAAACGATAGAAAAATTATAAAGAAAAATAGAAAAATTACAAAGAAAAGCCTCACAAAATCAGGCCTTCTCTGGCTGGCCTGACATTTCTTCTAAGCCAAGCTAGCATTTTGCAAGTTCCCATGTGAAATCAATCCTGGTGTGAGCAGTTCATTTAACAAAACAATCTATTCCTGGGTCAAAACCAACTTAGCACCTGTATACACTGGTTTTACAGGTTTTAAAACCTGTATACCTGGTTTTAAACTGTTAGATGGAAAAATATAAATTATCTTTCACAAACAACTTGCTCTGCACACCGAGAGTCTGAGTGACCAATCAACACAATAATAACGAGATTGATAATAACACAAGATTAACAACTTGTTACTAACCAATAAAAGCAGTTGGCAAGAAAGCTCCTAAGCAATTGGAGGTGTGTAAAACTGTATAAAAAGGAGTTTTGTGGGCAAAGAACGGGCTTTTTCCACCATTAAGAAAATGGAGTTGGTGTGATTTATTCCCACAGGCTGCCATTGAAAGGTGAGAGCTGTGACCTGGCACAGGATCAGCAGGGACCTGCCCTGGAGCTGGGCACTCAGGGAGGAGCGTGGGTGAACACTGAGCTCCTCCCCAGGTGATGCTTCAGCCTTTATCTTTTCTATTTTCCAGATTCTCTGCTGATGCCTCAGGTTTGGGCTTTTCTATTTTTCAGATTCTGTGCTGATGTCTCAGGTTTAACTTTTCTATTTTTCAGGTACTCTACTGATGCCTTAAGTTTTAACTTTTCTACTTTTCAGATTCTCTGCTGATGTCTCAGGTTCAGCTTTTCTATTTTTCACATTCTGTGCTGATGCCTCAGGTTCAGCTTTTCTATTTTTCACACTCTCTGCTGCTTTAGTGTGTGGCTCTGAGCTTCACATGAGGGGATGCTGAGCTCTGTGCACAGAGCAGGGAGACAAAACAATTCCTGCTCCAGCTGGGCACCAAGGACAAATGATCCAAAGCTCAGGCCCAGGAGCACAAACAGCGTGGGCTGGAGAGAGAAAAACAAGCAGGATGGGACTGCCTGGGCTAAAGCTGGAATGGGACAATCAACTCCAAGGTGCAAATGGAGCAGAGCTGATCATTTTGTGACCAATCATCCATTTCTTGGGACCATTTGGGTTCACCTTGGGTGCAGCCCTGGCTGGGCTCTGGTGCTGCCCAAGGTGGATCCACGAGGAGATCCTTTAATAAATCCCAGCTTTATTCTTTAGCTCTGTTCCCAAGTGCAGGAATCCTGGGATCCTCCATCCCCTAAAACACAGCAGCCAAACCTCCCTTACCTTCAGGATCTTGTGCTGGGAGCTGAGGGCCCCGTATCTGTTCATGGAGTCTTGCTGGGGAGAGAAAAAAAAGATCCATCAGAGTCCAGGAAAAGCCGGGGGAGGGAGAAAAACCCCAGAGAAGCACCTGCCCAAATTCTGACCCTCAGGGAGGGACTGGGACCAGCCCAGCACGGGGAGCAGCAGAACGTGCAAGGCAGGAAAACGTTGAGCTCTTCTCTTCTTTTTGCCAGGGCTGGGATGAAATGCGTGAGATGGAATTTCTCGTTGGGGCTCAGGTGTTTATTAGTTCTTATCTCTGTTCTTATCTCCCAAAACCCTGAGTCCTGCTGCACTCCAACAAACTAAAAATGGAGCCGTGTCTCTCTTTCTACAAAGCTTTTTAAGGATAAACTGCCCAATTAGCAATTACACCTAAATTATTTTTATTTTTAACTCAATAACCAACTACTTGTGGTCCGCAATGTGGACTTTTTTATCAATTACACAAAACCACCCAAACCCGTGGAGAAGGAGGTGAAGAAGAAGGAGCAGCTTCTGCTTTAAAATTCTGTCTGGCTTTTCATTTATTACTATATTTTAAAACTTTAACGTTGTCTGCGATGTGATATGACTTTTATTCATCCTGTCACCTACATTATTATATCACATACGTGATATCACTTCTACTCAAACTGCACCCTCGTAATCTCAGTTTTATCATTTAGTTTTGGAAGTTTTCTCTACAGCTTCAGGTCAAATGCGGTGCTCTCCTGGCGGGTCAGTGCTTGGCA
This sequence comes from Vidua macroura, assembly GCF_024509145.1. Lineage (NCBI taxonomy): Eukaryota > Metazoa > Chordata > Aves > Passeriformes > Viduidae > Vidua > Vidua macroura. Next base: position 6,393,324 of record NC_071593.1, on the reverse strand, counting down.
GCAGAGAAAATCCAAAATTCTCAGGAAGGAGGCTTCCAACAGGAAAAGAACTTTTCCCAAAGAACTTCCTCACAGCACCTGCTCAAAGCAACCTAGCCAATGATAATGTTGGGGTGTAATTACGGTTCTTCACCTTCTTCTTCATGAATTTAAGGAGCATTTTGTAATTAGACAAAAAAAAAAGTCCGCCTTGCGGAACATAAGAAATCAGTTATGGAGTTAAAAGTAAAAATAATTTGGATAATTTGGATAAACATTAATTTTAAGACATATTAATTATAATGTAATATAATATAATATAATATAATATAATATAATATAATATAATATAATATTATATAATATAATGTAATGTAATGTAATATAATATAATTTATATTATATTTATAATATATATTATGTATATTATATATTATATAGAATATATAAATTATAATATTTATAATATATATTATATATTAAATATATAATATAATATATTATATATACTATAAATATGTATATTATATATTATATATTATAATATATTTTATATATCATATATAATATTAAATATAATTTATATTTTATTATATTCTATTTTATTATAATTTATATTATATTTATAATATTTGTATTATATATTATATAGATTATATAGAATATATAAATTATAATATTTATAATATATATAATACATTATATAATATATATAATATATTATAATATTATATATTTTATATATAATGTAAAATATAATTTATATTATATTATATTATATTATATTATATTATATTATATTGTATTATATTATATTGTATTATATTATATTATATTATATTATATTATATTATATTATATTATATTATATTATATTATATTATAATTTATTTTAATTGTATTAGATGTTAATTATAAGAACATTTATCATTAATTTTAATGAACATTCATTTAAATAAACATTAATTTGAATAACAGTTATTATTAATTTTATTAGACATTAATAATAATAACACTTATCAATAATTTTAATATAAATTTGTTTAAATAAACATTCATTTTAATTAACATTAATTGCGCATTTAATTAAGATCTGAGTGGTTTTCCTTGGCCTTCAGCCCTGTATCCAGGCCCGGCTTGGTGCTGAAGGAGTTTTTTACACGGCTCCCTTCTCTGGAGGCTGAGGGGGAGGCAGAGAAAGCAGCAGAGCTCAGGCTGGCGCCCACACACAGAACCTGCAGCGTTTCCACCACAAAATCCAGAAAATGGAGTGAGCCCCAGGCAAAGCGTGAGCGGGCACAGCAGCCAAGCTGAGCGCAAAAATTCAGATCTTTTCCCCCGCCGTTAAAAAAAAATCAGATATTTTCCCCCGTTATTTAAAAAATCAGATATTTTCCCCACTACTAAAAAAAAAAATTCAGATATTTTTTCCATCATTAAAAAAAAAAAATCAGATATTTTTTCCATCATTTTAAAAAATACAGATATTTTTCCCATCATTAAAAAAATTTAGATATTTTTTCCATCATTAAAAAAAAATTAGATATTTTCCCCATTATTTAAAAAATCAGATAATTTCCCCACTACTAAAAAAAAAAAAAATCAGATATTTTTTCCATCATTTAAAAAAAAAAAATCAGATATTTTTCCCATCATTTAAAAAAAAATTCAGATATTTTTCCCATCATTAAAAAAATTTAGATATTTTTTCCATCATTTAAAAAAAAAAAATCAGATATTTTCCCCATTATTTAAAAAATCAGATATTTTCCCCACTACTAAAAAAAAAAATCAGATATTTTTTCCATCATTTAAAAAAAAAAAATCAGATATTTTTCCCATCATTTTAAAAAAAATTCAGATATTTTTCCCATCATTAAAAAAATTCAGATATTTTTTCCATCATTAAAAAAAAAAAAAATTAGATATTTTCCCCATTATTTAAAAAATCAGATATTTTCCCCACTACTAAAAAAAAAATTCAGATATTTTCCCCACTGTTAAAAAAAATTCAGATATTTTTCCCACCATTAAAAAATTAAGATATTTTTCCCATCATTAAAAAATTCAGATATTTTTTCCATCATTAAAAAATTCTGATATTTCCCCCACCATTAAAAAATTCAGATATTTTCCCCCCATCATTAAAATAATTCAGATATTTCCCCCACCATTAAAAAATTAAGATATTTTTCCCATCATTAAAAAATTCAGATATTTTTTCCATCATTAAAAAATTCAGATATTTCCCCCACCATTAAAAAATTCAGATATTTTTCCCCCATCATTAAAAAAATTCAGATATTTCCCCCACCATTTTAAAAATCAGATATTTTTCCCACCATTAAAAAATTAGATATTTTTCCCACCATTTAAAAAATTCAGATATTTTTCCCACCATTTAAAAAAATACAGATATTTTTTCCCATCATTTAAAAAATTCAGATATTTTTCCTATCATTAAAATAATTCAGGTATTTTTCCCACCATTAAAAAATTCAGATATTTTCCCCACCATTTAAAAAATCAGATATTTTTCCCATCATTAAAAAAATTTAGATATTTTTTCCATCATTTAAAAATTCAGATATTTTTCCCACCATTAAAAAATATAGATATTTTTCCCGTCATTAAAATAATACAGATATTTTTCCCACTATTAAAAAAAAATCCGATATTTCCCCCACTGTTAAAAAAAAATCAGATCTTTTTCCCACCATTAAAAAATTCAGATATTTTTCTCACCATTAAAAAATCAGATATTTTCCCCACCGTTAATAAAAATTCAGATATTTTTCTGTCCCAGGCTGACGTTCACCCACAGAGGAGTGGCCTGGAAGAGATTCCCCTTCTCCAGCATCTCATCCACAGATGCTCAGGGGAAGGAATGAACCCAGTGGCACCAGAACAAAACCATTTCCCATTGCTGCCCGGGCAGCCTGGGGCAAACCACACGTACCTTCTCCTTGTTGAGCGCTTCCTGAGCTTCTAACTTGTACACTAAAAAATCTAGAGAGGGGAGAAAAGGAGGTGAGGATTTCACAAGGGGCTGGTTTGGGTTTTGGAGGGGAGGGAAGAAGGAGCAGCTTCTGTTTAAAACTTTTAACTTGCTTTTTTTATATATTGCTATCTTTTAAAACCTTAAAGTTTTCTAACTGTGTGATGTTACACACTTCTATTCGAACTACACACCTACAATTTCAGTTTTATCGTTCAATTCTGGAAGTTTTCTCAGCTTGCTGAGCAAAAGGCTGCAAGTGAACAAGCTGGAGTGCAGGTGCTGCTGGGAGAGCATTCCGTGCCCTGGGGAAGGTGGGAGTGCTTTCCATGAGAGCTGGCCACCCAAAAAATGCCCTTCCCTTCCCTTCCCTTCCCTTCCCTTCCCTTCCCTTCCCTTCCCTTCCCTTCCCTTCCCTTCCCTTCCCTTCCCTTCCCTTCCCTTCCCTTCCCTTCCCTTCCCTTCCCTTCCCTTCCCTTCCCTTCCCTTCCCTTCCCTTCCCTTCCCTTCCCTTCCCTTCCCTTCCCTTCCCTTCCCTTCCCTTCCCTTCCCTTCCCTTCCCTTCCCTTCCCACAGCCAAGATCTTTGCTGCTCTCCCAGGTCACAAAGAGCTGCAGCTTTGATGTCAAGGGAGCTGAGTGACTTTTTGGGGTTCTCTGAGCTGAGACGTTGCCGGAGCCCAGCACATCCCTCTGGCTGCTCTGGCTGGCTCCAGACCCTGGCAGGGGCTCAGAGACCCTGGCATGAAGTCAAAAACACCTGTGGCTTCCATTTTAGCCCGTGGGAAAAGCTGTCAATTTTGTATGAGGAATTACAAGCCACAAGGGTTTGAGCAGTGTGATATTTGAACTAACACAGGGTGGAAAAATAGAATTTTGGGACTTTTAGAATGGGGCTCAAGGGGACAAGATGGAGGAATTTGGGCGTGTCCTGGCCTTCTTCTCCTTCTCCTTGCCCTCCATGTCTCGCTGTGCTGGTGACACTTTTCTGTTGGTTTAAGGCACAGACACACTGCCCAACATCAATGACAGACATTGGCACGTTATTGTAACCACGGCACACGGAGTTTTGGGTATAAAATGTGAACACTGCCCTGAGGGCAGACAGAATGCCATGGCCGAGCTGCTGGACAGAGCTCAGCAGGGCAGAGAGAGAATGTTCTAGATAAGGGAAAATAAACAGCCTTGAGGAGCCGACCCTGCGCATTCAGACTCCTCCTTTGGCTGCGGGGCTGGGAAACAAAAGGACTTTGACACTCTCGGGGTCACCCCAACACCCAGACCCCGAGAAGAGGTGAGTTTGGAAAAGGTGCTGTGAGACCCAAACTCACGAGCTGATCTCATCTGGGCCAGCTTCTCAAAACAGAAAGGTTCCACAAGGTAATGCGTACAAGGATGCTTCATTTTCTCAACAAGTGAATTAAAGAGGTGTGGAAGAGGTTTTACAGCGACTTCTCTGAGCCAGAGAGAAGTTTGAGAAGAGGATCCATGTCCACCCCTGAAAGACTTTCCTGCCAAGGTCGTTGACACAGAAACCAAGAAATAAAGAAGAATAAAGAAGAGAAAGCTGCAGCTGCCTGTTGCAATGAGCCCTTGGTTTGTGTTTCCTGACCAATGAGTGAACTTGGGAGCTTTGTAAGAATGAATAAAAAGCATGCATGCTAGAATAAAAATGGGTTTGGAGCCTTCTGAAAACAGAGGGTGTTATTTTGTATTGTCCCCATCTCAACTACGACAAAGAGGCAGCACAGAAATGCAGGAAATGCAGGCACAGAGCTGCAGGCAATGCAGGTTCTGCCTCAGGCAGCCCCAGAGCTGCAGGCAAGGCTGGATGCTGGATGCAGCACCCAGGAGCCCAGAGCACGCTGGAGTGAGGGCAGGGATGTCACCCCACACACGACTTCTCGAGCTAAAACCCAATTTATGAAACTGCTGAGGGGCCTGACAGCCAAGCACAGCCCTCTGCTGAAGGGCTCACGAGCTGATCTCTTGGGTTCCTGCTTCCTGCTGGGTTCCATGGCCTTAAAAGCCATGGTTTTCAAACCCCTGAATGTTTGTGTGTCCGGGTTCCATGTCCTTCAAACCCCTGAATGTTTGTGTGTCTGGGTTCCATGGCCTTCAAACCCCTGAATGTTTGTGTCTCTGGGTTCCATGGTTTTCAAACCCCTGAATGTTTGTGTGTCTGGGTTCCATGGCCTTCAAACCCCTGAATGTTTGTGTCTCTGGGTTCCATGGTTTTCAAACCCCCTGAATGTTTGTGTGTCTGGGTTCCATGGCCTTCAAACCCCTGAATGTTTGTGTCTCTGGGTTCCATGGTTTTCAAACCCCTGAATGTTTGTGTCTCAGGGTTCCATGGTTTTCAAACCCCTGAATGTTTGTGTCTCTGGGTTCCATGGTTTTCAAACCCCTGAATGTTTGTGTGTCCGGGTTCCATGGTTTTCAAACCCCTGAATGTTTGTGTCTCAGGGTTCCATGGTTTTCAAACCCCTGAATGTTTGTGTCTCTGGGTTCCATGGTTTTCAAACCCCTGAATGTTTGTGTGTCCAGGTTCCATGGTTTTCAAACCCCTGAATGTTTGTGTGTCCTCCTGTGCATCAGCTCCACCATGTCCATGAGTGGAGGGCGGTGACGCTGATGCCACGGAGCACTTGTAGAGCTCAGCTCAATTTTGGGAGAAAGCTGATTTCTTTCCAAGAAAAAAAAACACAGCCCAGTGAAAGGTTTTAGTCACTGGGCTGAAGTGACTAAAGTGTTAAAGTTCAAACACCCCACAGGGGGACTGCTGCTCACAGACTGGCCTGAGGACAAATGTGGCAGCAGGAGAGTGTTGGACACAAAATGAGTACACAGGAGCTCAGTAAGTTCAAAAGAGAAAAATAAACTAATTTTATTTCTGACCTCGCAATATATAGAATTCTAAAAGTGACAGTGGTTTGGAGGGTGAAATTGCCACTTCTCCAACCACACTGGTCAAACCAACATCCATCAATTCTCTCCTCCCACAAAGGAGAATGCAAAACAATCATTGTTTACATGAACAGCGTGTGAGAACTGCAGTAGAAAGATGGAAACGTTATCAGAAGGCTAAAGAAGTTTGATGAGAGCTTTAAAACTTTCAAAAGAACTATAAAAGAAAACTTAACACTTTTAAAAAGCAGGGCAACAGGAGAGAGCAGAGCCCACCTGTCGCTGTTGAGGCAAGACGGGAGCAGAAGAACTCCAAGATCAGAAGCCGAGAAGAAAAAGTGATTTATTTCAAATGCACCTCCCTATTTATAGAGAACATCGTGCAGACCAATTTCATTGGTCTTAGAGTAAAAACATCTCACACCATTGGTGCGTGCCAATGACGCACGGTGGCAGAACATATCTATAAACAATGTGAACAAGAGAGAAATAATTATTTACATTCCTTTCCAACTCTCTCCCAGGCCCAGCCTGGTAGAAATGTCTCTTTTTCTCTCTGACTGAACTGAGAATTTGGGGACAGCTGGGGCTTTGCCTGGCCACTGCTGGGGACTCACCTTCCTTTGTCTTCTTGTGCTCCCCCCTCTCCTTCTGCAGGGACCGCTCCAGCCTGGACCGGTGCTCGTACACCACTGTGGGGGCAGAGAGAGGCAGAGCTTGACAAACCTCCTATTTATCCCCATATTTTTCCCCCCATTAAAAAAAATTCAGATATTTTTCCCACCATTAAAAAAAAATCAATTTTTTTCCCACCATTAAAAAATCCAGATATTTTTCCCACCATTAAAAAAAAATCCAGATATTTTTCCCACCATTAAAAAAAAATTAGATATTTTCCCCACCATTAAAATTCAGATATTTTTTCCCACCATTAAAAAAAATAGATATTTTTCCCACCATTAATAAAAATTCAGTTATTTTTCTGTCACAGCCTGACATTCACCCACAGAGGAGCAGCCTGGAAGTGATTCCCCTTCTCCAGCATCTCATCCACAGATGCTCAGGGGAAGGAATAAAGGGAGGGGATATTTGGGCTGCACTATAACACACCAGTCGTACCCACAAACTGGGAATGTTTGCACTCAGGTTTTGCTTTGATGTGATGCCCAAGAGATGTTTAAATTGTGTTTGTGTGGGCTCAAGCAGCCAGAGTCACCTGCTCTGGAAAGGCACCAGCACCAGGCAGGAGAGATTTTTTTTTCCCTTCCACAACCCAGCCATTGACTGGGTGTCAGTGCAGAAGAGATTTTTTTTTTTCCCCTTCCACAACCCAGGCCAGGATTTTTTCCCTTCCACAACCCAGCCATTGACTGGCCCTCAGTGCAGGAGAGATTTTGTTTTTTTCCTCTTCCACAACGCACTGAGAAAAACGGAGCCAAGCAGCCCACCACACACAGAAGTGAGAGTGGCAATGAACACATGGAAGTGGCAGGTGGAGGGTGGTGATGGAGCCACTGGTCTGGTCTCGGGGTCTGGGTGTTGGGGTGACCCCGAGAGTGTCAAAGTCCTTTTGTTTCCCAGCCCCGCAGCCAAAGGAGGAGTCTGAATGCGCAGGGTCGGCTCCTCAAGGCTGTTCATTTTCCCTTCTCTAGAACATTCTCTCTCTGCCCTGCTGAGCTCTGTCCAGCAGCTCGGCCATGGCATTCTGTCTGCCCTCAGGGCACTGCTCACATTTTATACCCAAAACTCCGTGTGCCGTGGTTACAATAACGTGCCAATGTCTGTCATTGATGTTGGACAGTGTGTCTGTGCCTTAAACCAACAGAAGAGTGTCACCAGCACAGCGAGACATGGAGGGCAAGGAGAAGGAGAAGGAGGTCAGGACATGCCCAAATCCCTCCATCTTGAACCCCATTCTAAAAATCCCAAAATTCTACTTTTCCACCCTGTGTTAATTCAAATATCACACTGCTCAAACCCTTGTGGCTTGTAATTCCTCATACAGAGTTGGCAGCTTTTTCCACGGGCTAAAATGGAAGCCACAGGTGTTTTTGACTTCGTGCCAGGGTCTCTGAGCCCCCTGCCAGGGTCTGGAACCAGCCAGGGCAGCCAGAGGGATGTGCTGGGTTCCAACAATGTGGCAATGCCACCACACTCAGCTCCAAGGGGCTCCTCGTGCCCTCCGCGGGGCCAGGATGGCCCTGGGCAGCACTCAGAGGGAGAGGTGGTGAAAGAAAACTCCCAGAGCCAAGATTCCAGCCAAGAATTTTGGGGGCCGGTGGTGCCATAACTCGTGGTCTCCAGGAAAATGGAGATGAAACCAGTGCAGATCCCTTCCCTGCTGAAATCCTGCCACGCCAAGAGCCCCAGGTGACTCACGCTCTCACTCCGAGTGGATCTGTGGACCCTGCCAGCTCCACTCAGGTCAGGCTGGAGCAGGAAATTCCCCTGTCCCTTCTGACCCCCCTCAAGGGGCAGCAAGGGGCCATAGGCGAGCCAGGCTGTCTCCTTCCTTATCTGTGTCAACACACAGACATCCCAGCGATGCTCAGACCACTCCACCCAGACCTTCCTCTGAACCCTACTGTCCACACCATTCCAGCGGTGCTTCCAGTCTGGAAGGAGGTTTCCCCCTGCCAAGCAGCAAACGCAGCTCTGCAGCTGTCCAAGCGTCTCCTCAAGTGTCACAGCTTTATTTTTAGGAGCCCTTTCCCCAGCAGGCTGCTCCGATGTCACCCTGAGGGCTTCCCCAGCTGAGCACACCAAGGGCCCTGGGTGCTGCTGGAAAGCCTTGTCCAAGGGAATTGTCAGCTTGAGAACATCAGCCACTTCCCAGAGGATTTGGGAGCCCTGGGCTCTCACTTTGTGACTCTCCCACACCCGACTTTCTTGCAGATGAGCTCCTGAGGGCAAGGCTTTGATGTGATGGGACCTTCCCACCAGCGAAGGGCTGTGTTAACACCCACAGCCACAGATCCATCCCAGAGCAGGGGAGGCTTCAGCGACAGCTCCCGATCACAGGCTGTTCATTCTGAATTTCACAGCACAAAATCTGGCTCTCCCCGACCCTGTTTTTACAAGCCAGATCAACTGAAGTAACCTCCAGTGACTAGAAAAGGAAGTTTTAATCTCTCCTGCCTTTCCTACAGGGCCCCCAGAGCCCAAAGTGGGTTTAGCTTCACACAGAGCAGGGATTCAGCAGTGTCTCAGCTCCTGGGGGTGTTCAGGGCCAGGAGATGGACCTGGATGATCCCAGTGGGTCCCTCCCAGCTCAGGACAATCCAAAATTCCATGATTCTTTACTCATCTTTGTGCTGAGACACAGCAACAGCTCATCTGACCAAACTGGCACGGCGCAGTTCGGAGGCCAGGGAGCCAGGAAATCTTGAACAATTTGCTTTTCCAGCAGAGAATGGAGGGTGGTCAGTGTGTAAATCCAGCTGGAATCCAGCCAGGACTCGGCTCTAAGGCACCCTCACCTGCTGCCAAAGGAGCTGCTGAAACAATGAAACCCCTTGCTGAAAAGGCAGGGCCAGGTGCAGAAGAGCACGCAGGAATTAAAGTCATGCAACAAGTGCAGGGACAGAGCCCAGAGCCCCAGGACTGTCCCCAGAGCACTGCAGGGAGCAGCCACAGCACCAGAGGCAGATGTGCCAGCCTCCCACGAGCATCTCTCCCATCTGCCCCTCGCCAGGCTTCCCCCAGCAGCCAAATCCAAAAAGAAGCCTTGCCTTTGTTAAAATTGTTGGGCAAGCGAGTGTCTTCTCAAAATAAAAAAGGGTAGCCATGGCAACAGCTGTATTTAGGAATGGGAGGACTGACAGGGGGTTAGGAATCCCAGCAACAGGCTGCAGCTCTGCAATTCACACACGTTTGGGTGGAAAAAAAGTGAGCTTGGCTCAGTTGTTGGCCTGTTGTTCCCAAAACTGGGGTTCCCTGAGGCTGCCACTGTCATCCTCTGGAGAAGTAAGAGATGATGGTACACCAGGGAGGAAATTGGGTTAACTTCTGCCCTGCTGATCTCTGCACATCCCAAACTCGGGCTGCAGGTGGGAATCGTGGCTGGGACTGAGCTGTAGGTGTAGGAGCAATGGAACCAAACCATAGATAACAGCGCTGAAGCTGAACACACATGAATTAGATCCATTCCCAAGGCTGATTGGGATTTGTTTCCTGGAGAGGAGCGCACACACCCCCCACGCTGTGCAAACAGAACACGCAGCCCTGGGCACCAGCAGCCCTGGTGGGATGCTCCATTTGCAGCACAGAGCCACCAGGAGAAGGTTTAACCCTAAAAGACTCAAACGTTGAGCCGCGGATCTGCAGAACGCCCCAGCAAGACGGGCTGTAGGAAAGAATACACCTGGATGTGTCCACGAAAGTCATGACAGAACACCCAGTATTTCATTTTAGCCAGGGAAGATCTCCCATATAAACACCGTGATCTAAACTGACTTTTTAGGAGGAGGGGAAAAAAAAGGGGTTAAATAATCTCTTGACCTTGAGTAGAACAATTTGCGGCCACATGGGTTCATTCTGTGGGCACTCCAGGGGCAGCCCGTCCTCCAGCATTACACACCCGAGTGCTGCCTACCCCGAGGGCATTCCCACCAAACCTCTCCTCTACGGGGAATCAGCAAATCCCCCCAGAGACTCCAAATCCTGTGACAGCTGCTGGAAACGTGGCCTTGGCGCACCCGGCAAGGCTGGAATGATGGGCTGGACAAAGGAGATAAGAGTTCAGCGGTGGAGTAACCGCGTGTCCTCAGCCTTCCCTGCCGGCAGCTCCCCGAGGGCTAAAATCCCATTTTCCCACAGTGAGGCATTTATGTAAAGAGGACAAATGAGGGGAGAGAGGGGGAGGAGGAATCCACACGCTGTGTTTGCCTTCCGGTCTCCGGCAGCTCTTGCCAGGGGAGCCAAGCGCTGGGCAGCGGGATCAGAAAAGCCAGTTCTTCCTCCTCCTCCTCCTCCTCCTCCTCCTCCTCTTCTTCTTCCCCTTGTTTTAGGGAGTTAAAAATCTGCAGCATCCATCAGCCCCAAAAAAGCTCGCACGACTTTTTAAATCCCGGATCAACCTCTCGAGAACGAGGTGGGTTCGTCAGCTGAGAACCCATCGTCAGCGGGGTCAGAAAAGCCAATTCTTCCTCCTCCTTCTCTTCTTCCCCTTGTTTTAGGGAGCTAAAAATCTGCAGCATCCATCAGCCCCAAAAAGCTGGCACGACCTTTTTAGTCCCGGACTTTTTTAGTCCCGGGCTTTTTTAGTCCCGGACCAACCTCTGGAGAACGAGGTGGGTTTATCGCCTTGCAGAGGCAGCGGGCAGCAGCGGACTGTGACAAAACTTCAGGGAAAGATCCCTTCCCTCTCTGCTCACTTCCACACGGGGCAGAGAGAGCGGAGCCGCATCCCAGAGCCTGCCCTGCGTTTTTACTGCCTCGCATTTGGCGTGACAGGGGTTTGGATTCGCGGCCAAAGGGAGAAGAAATGGAATAGACGTGACGCAGCTGAGCTCGCCGATCCAGCTCCGATCCCCCTTTGCTAACTCAGACTCAAGGCTGCTCTAATTCCTGGCATCCGAATAGGAGGGAAGGAAACGGGCACAGCATCCTCAAAGCCGAGAGATGAACAGGGGACCCTGCTCGTGGCTGGGAGGGAGAGAAGTCGGGGCAGGGTGCGCACACCCAGGGACGCCTCGGAGCGGGTCACTCACCTTGGAGCTGGGCTGACAGCGCTTCCTGCTGCTGTTTGTATTTCTGCGCCAGCGCCTCGGCGCTCCGCACCTTCTGCTGCAAGTGGTTGTAGAGGAAGACTCCGGAGGCCAGGCAGGCCAGGGCGAGCAGGCAGAAGGCGGTCTGCAGCAGCCCCTTCTGCCTCCTGGAGCACATCCCGGTGCCCATGGCGGGGCCGGAGCGCCGCGGTGCAGCGCAGCCTCGCCGGCGCTGCTAAAGCATCTGGTTATTTTCGCCCAGCGGCCGCGTTCCTCCGCGAACTCGCGGATCCCTCCGGAAGATGCGATCCCAGGCTCGGCTCCGCTCCCTCGCGGCCCTGCAGGGGCTCCTGCCGGGCTCTACTCCTCGCTGGCCGTCGGGACATCGGTGTCCGAGCGGAGCCCGAGCATCCTCGGGGAGCGGCCCGGGGGGGCTGCGGGGCGAGGGCAGCGGGCGGAGGGCACCGAGCAGGAGCAGCAGCAGCAGCAGCAGGAGGAGGAGGAGGAGGAGGAGGAGGAGGAGGAAAACTTTTGCTTCCCATGTGCTGCGGCGGAGATGGGGGGGGCGGGAAGGGGGTACCGCCGCCTTTGGCTCTTCCCACCTCCCCCGCTGGAGCAACCACCGGAAAAAATAACCCGGCGAGAGGAGGAGAAGCCCTTGGGCCCCCTCCCCGCGGCTTCCCCCGCCGGCAGATCCTGGAGGAAGCGGCGGCACCGGGGCCGGGAGAGCGGCCAGGAACGCGGCGGCGGCGGCGGCGGCATCCGGGCTGCGGCGGCGGAGAGTCCGCCCTCGGCGGCGGGAGGGGCTGCGGGGACCGGGGGGGACAGAGGGGGACAGGGGACAACCGAGGGGACAACAGAGTCCCGAGCCCTGCCCCTCCCCGGGGCAGGCATCGCCGGGAGCCGGCGTCACCCGGAGCCCCTCGTCCGTGGGTTCCCTTCCTTGCTCGGCACCTGTTGCTAACGGGGGATGGATGAGGGACACGGGAATGGATGGACCGGGAGAGCATCCTCGCACGAGTTCTTTAAAAGCTGCTAAAAGCCGTGGTTTCTCCTCGGGAAAATAGGAGCTGATAAAGGCAGGAGGGCGGCACGAGGGGAAAGCTGGGAGTTTGGCTTTTTCCCAATGGTTTGCGTTGGAAGGGGCCTTAAAGCTCATCCCTGCCGTGGGCAGGGACATCTTCCACTACCCCAGGTTGCTCCAAGCCCTGTCCAACCCGGCCTTGGACACTTCCAGGGATGGGGTGTTCCAGGTGTTCTGGACATGCCCTCCATGTGGAGTCCTCTCTTCTGGCAGAGCCCAGCTGGTTTTACCCAGGTTGGGGATGCACAAGGTGACCTTTAAAGGTCCCTTCCAACCCAAACCTTTCCATGATTTTGTACCTCACGGGACAGACAAAGCTCCTGGAGCCTTGCCTGGGTTCTGAGCTCAGATCTAAGACCCCCAGGTTTGCAATGAATCTTCTCTGACTGTCAGGTTGGCTCATCTTTTATCTGAGCTCACAAGGATATTTCTTCTGGAATTCTGCCAAGTTCCCTCTTTCAGGCACCTGGGGAATAAGCAACAACCACAACAGTTCTTCAGCAGCAATTCCCCTCTAAGAGTCATGCGTGGTGGTTTCATAAATGTTAATCAAATGAGCTTTACAGCACTGCTGAGAATTGGTTGAGTGGCACTTGTGTCACCCCCATTTGTCATCGGGAAAACTGAGGCACAGTGTTCCTGTAAGGTTATGATTTATCCAAAGTAAATTTTTTGTGGTAGGATTTTTTTCCCCCCCCCCTAAGCATTTTAAGTGGATTTGTTCTGCCAGACCTTGGGTGAGGCTCAGCCTGCTGGAAATGGGGTGATTTGGCTCTGATAGAGCTTCCACTAAACATTATAGGCTTTCCTTAATGAATTAACTGATTACTGCAGCTCCTTCTGAAAAGCAGAGCAGCACTGATGGGATGTTTCATGGCAGCATTTGTCTGCCATGGATTGGGTGTGTGTAGGACCAGGGATAACCTCGTTCCTATTCCCAGATACTCAGTCCAAGACACTCCACTGTTCCAGACAGATTTACTGCCCAATTGTGTCTTTACACAAATGCCCAGCCCTGGGGGTTGCTGAATGCTCCAGCATCTCTTCAGGCTGTTTGTCAGGAGCTGGAATGTCCTGTCTGCATCCTGAGGACTGAGCAGGCAGCCCGTGGGATGAGGGGTTTCAGTCTCAATTTTGCCTTTTTTCAGCACATTCTTTTTTTTTTTTTTTTTTTTTTTTTTTTCCTTCCCTCCTGCACTCATTAATTACTTCCTCATGTGCTGATTCCTGCCTGAGAAAATACTGGGAGTTTTTGAGGTTTGTGACAGAGAGGAGTCTGGAAAAGGTTAAAATCTAGATTAGGGAATGTTTATCTGAGAAAGATTTGATTGACAGAATGTCTGTGAGCAGGCACTTTACTTTTGTAACAAATAACCTTACTCCTGCAATAAACTCAGGTTCAGATTTAACTCCATGTTTCTGCAACAGATCTAAGGCCAGTGAGAGCCAAAGGCTTTGCTTCATGCTTGTGCTTTACCAATGTTTAAATGATTCAGAGGATTCTTCCTCGTACAAATCCCCACGACATCCCACATCTCTAAAGGTCTGCTCGAGTATTTTTAGGAAGATACAGAGGAGGAGAAACCCCTGAGCTAAACAAATTGACCATAGGTGACAGCTCCCTTCAAACCCAACTCAAAATGCTTTGTGCCTCAGGGATTATCCGATCATCTCCTTTTGCTCCCTCTAATCCAGTGGGTGATCACATCTGATGACAGCTTTGAAATAATAATCTGAACAGAACAAGCAATTCCCATGGGAAAGCTCGGGGGGTGTGTACTTGTAAAGAAAATGCCACTTTCTCCCCTGTAGAACAAACTGTGAGTGTTAACCATCTGTGCAAGGAGTGCACAGATTAAAAAGCTCCAGCCTTTTAATCAGAGCTTTGGACTCCGTAGCAGGATTTAATCAGCTGTGGGAGTGTTTTCAGCCAGGTTATGTAAATTCTGTCAAGAAACCAAGTGGCTGAAAAAGATGGATGGATGGAAGGAATGTGCTGGGAGGAGGCTGCATTGTTTAGGGGTTGCAGTTTTATAAATCTACAGACAAATGTGCCACATTTCACACCGGACACTCACCCTAAAGGCTTTATGGGGTTTGGATCTGCCCTCGAGGGAATCCCACTCTGGGAATCCGGTGCACAAATGTGGGAGGGAATAGGGTGAGCAGGGGAGGAGGACTTTGAGGCAGGAGTCCAGAGGATGAGAAATGACAGGCACAAACGTGTGAAAATGTTCAAAGTGAGCGCCTCGATGTGCATGGATTCAGAGCATGAGAGGAACCAGCACTCCTGGAGCTGCCTTTTCCCACACAGAAATTCCCAATTCATTTCCTCCAGGAGCAAAAAAAGCCCTAAAATGTAACCATTCCTGGGGACAGATCTCACCTCGGTGTCTCCAAGGTTAAGGGGTGGGAGAGCTGAAGCATTCCTGTCTTCCCATAACAAGAAGTGACAGCTTCTAATTAGAATTCATTAGAGGCAGCCCCGGGGAACTGATGGGACCATTTTTCAGGATGTGTTGTTGAAATTATTTTTCATCTCACGATGACACGTTGGCTCAGTGCTCTGAGTTCTCTTCCCCAAGCCTACAGATGTCCTTTGAGTCATCTGTGCCGTGCCTAAAACTGAGGATATGAGATCCCAGAACCCTGAGCAAACTCTGAGATACAAGAGAAGGGGAATGGGGGAGCAAAATGAGGCAGAAACCTTGGGGTTTTTTGAGTTACAAGGTAAAAGTCATCATCTAGATGAGCATTTCATAGAAAGTGGAGCACAAGGAGATCCACAGTTACTGAATGTCTGGATATTTTGGCAGTTATCTGGTACTTACTTTAAAATATCAGCTCCCAGAGTCAAAGTATTTTGAGAGAAACTCTTTATTCTTTCAAAAAATAGTCCAAGAATTTACAGTGTAAAAAACTTCCACCTTGTGAATCTTAGATCCTTTGGGGGAAAAAAACCCATCTTTGCCTTTTAGTTCCACCTCATCTTTTACAGCTTGGACTGGGAATTTCCCTTGCTTTGAGTCCTAGACCAGTCTGTGATTTGGGTTAGTTTTTAATCAAAAAGCAATAAAAATTGGTTTCAGAGGGATGAAACCAAACAAGAAGGAGCGAGGAACATATTGTGCTTAGAAAATGCATCACAGCACACCCAGAGCCCGTGACTCCATTGCCTGTTTGCTTTTACTGCCTTTCCAAAGTTCAGGCATTTTTTATTAGAGCCAGGGAACATTCCAGAGTTTATTCCAGTTTATTCCAAAGGTAATAAAAATGCAGTGTGCCAGAAAACAACAGCAAACAATAGCAAAGGGATTTTTTGGTTTGTTGAAATGCTGCTGAATTTGCTGTTTCTGCCTCTCTTGGGGTTCCAGCATCACCCCCCTTTTAGGACAGACACAAAGTCTGCCTCAGCCCCACCATCCTGGATCATCCAGGCGTTCCTCACACCATCACCAGGCAGGATTCTGGAGGTGCAGACCTCCAGAAATTATAATTGATATAATAATTATATTATTTTCCCTGCTGTGGGTGAAGTGCCATTTGTCAGCGTGTTGTTGTGGGGGGAATTTGTGGGGAAAATAAAGAACATTTTAACTGTTGTTAATCAGGCTGGAGCCTGAGCAGCTGATGGTGGGAGGAGAAGGCAGCAGCAGCGTGGAGCTGACACAGAACACTCAGCAGCAGATCTGTTCTGGTCCCTCCTCCAGGATGTTCTGCTGCACCCTGTGGCTCCTCGGGATGGCAGAGAGATGAGAATTCCTCATGATCTCACTCCAGTGTTTTTCCAGGGGAAGCTTCATGCCTGCACAAGCGCGCTGTGGGATCAGCCAGCCTCATCACCTGGACACAGGGCTGCTTGGTCTGACTTCATGCTCTGCAGATATCCGTGACACACCGAGCTGGAAAGATCATTCCTGAGCACCTCGAGCTGGCATTTCTACACCCAAGGTGTCAGCCAGGGAGATTCCAGTCTGGTTTTTAATACCCCCACAAGCCAAGAGCTGAATTCATCTCTGCTTTGTCACTGTGTGTTAACAGTAGCCATCGACAGATTTAGGGTGAGATTTTAGACATTGCTTAATCACTGTTAGTTTTAAATAGAATAGACTTTCCTGAACCATGCTTTTGGGTTCTGAAAATCCCATTCAGCATGTTTCCTGCACATGGATAATGGGAACATGGTCCCAAGGGTTTTGCCAGATAGATGTGGGGTCTGAGGTTCACATCTGAATTCAGAAGTGATGAGAGGATCTGGGAATCTTCCTAAGGTGGATTCAGCACCTCCTTCCAGGGATCCATCTCCAGCTGGCAGGAGTGGCTGTCTTTAGTAGCAAGACTTTGATAAGGAGAACAACACAAAGCCATAGAAATGGAAACCAGCTCCTGTTCTGTTAAATTAACCTGTCAAAAACTCTCTCTGTGGCCAACAATCAAGCTGACAATGAGCTAATTATAGAAAGATCTCTAAACACAAAAAGTAATAGATTGACTGGGTTGTTACCTGCCTGTATTTTCCTGTCTGAGCAACCCCCAAGTCTTGAGGCACATTGTTGATTTGCCTCCCTGTGCGATCCCAGGGGCTGCGTGGGGAGATAAAATCTGCAGGAGCGCCTGTGACTCTCCCAGATCCCGTGGCTGGAGGCACAGCAGCCAATTCCCCTGCACAAAAGCACTCCTTCCAGCCAGCACTGCCTGCAAAGTCAACCTCAAGGAGCTCCAGCTCTGTTTCTTACATAACACTCAATAAAAAAACCTCGTGGGAAGCCCTCCCAGCCCTCCTTACATCATTTAGACCAGGAAAAAGCCCCTTTAGGGCAAAGTAATTCAAGCCCCTCTTCTGCAGATGATGCATTGATGGGTAAGTGCAGGTTTAGCCCTGCATTGAAACACCCTGAGGAGCACAGTGATGCCTTGTGAAGGCTGAGCTGGAAGAGAGAATCGACAGAGCTAAAGAATAAAGCAGGGATTTATTAAAGGATCTCTCATGGATCCACCTTGGGCAGCACCAGAGCCCAGCCAGGGCTGCACCCAAGATGAACCCAAATGGTCCCAAGAAATGGATGATTGGTCACAAAATGATCAGCTCTGCTCCATTTGCACCTTGGAGTTGATTGTCCCATTCCAGCTTCAGCCCAGGCACTCCCATCCTGCTTGTTTTTCTCTCTCCAGCCCACGCTGTTTGTGCTCCTGGGCCTGAGCTTTGGATCATTTGTCCTTGGTGCCCAGCTGGAGCAGGAATTGTTTTGTCTCCCTGCTCTGTGCACAGAGCTCAGCATCCCCTCATGTGAAGCTCAGAGCCACACACTAAAGCAGCAGAGAATGTGAAAAATAGAAAAGCTGAACCTGAGACATCAGCACAGAATGTGAAAAATAGAAAAGCTGAACCTGAGACATCAACAGCACAGGATAATCATGCTGAAATTCCAGCTTTTTCTCTCTGAAACTTTGCCAATCACCCCCTCTTCCCCTGCTCCTTGGCTGTTGGCCATGGGCACGTCCTCCCTGCCTCCTCACACCCACCTCTGCAGTTTGCTCCCACCAGATTCCCTGTCTTGCTGTGTGGATAGAAAAGAGGGAATGGCAGCGAATCCCCTTCCCTGGGCACCACAGGAGGGGGGAGTGGGGAATGAGCAGCCTTGCAGCGCTCCTTCCTCAGCATTCCTGCAGCAAGGATGGCTTGTCCCTCCTGGTGACCCTCCCAGGGCCTGCAATAGCACCAGGATTTCCTGAATTGGGTTTTCAGTGAAAGCCAGTGACTGTAAAAATCACCAAACCTGGGCTTGCAAGGGGTTCATCAAGGCCTGGAAGGGTGGGGTTGGGTTAGGTTCACTTCTGAAAATTAACTCTGATTTAAGGCAGGACCTGACAAGAATTACAGCACGAGCACTATTCATAAAATCCTTGTGTGGGGTTGCTGTGTGCAGTTTCACTTTTAAAAATTAACTCTGATTTGAGGCAGGACCTGACAAGATTTATAGCAGGAAGACTATTCATAAAATCCTTATGAGTAGTTGCTGTGTGCAGTTTCACTTTTAAAAATTAACTCTGATTTAGGACAAGATCTGACAAGATTTACAGCAGGATTCATAAAATCCTGTGTGTGCATCACAGACAGGGAGGCACAAAGACCCAATTTCCCAGGAATAAAAAAAGCCAAATATTCATTTACAGCCACACAGGTCTCGACTGGGGTACATGAGTGGGTTGCTTAAATAAAAAAAAAAAAAAGCAGGAAAAAAAAAAAAAAAAAAAGAAAGAGGATTGGTTTCAGGTTCAGGGCTGGGGTAATCCCACTGATTTCAGGATCACTTTGGGATTTTCAAGGCTCTGCTCTGCTCTCCCAGCCTTTAGCATTCCGGGGTGGTAGAAACCCATCCCATCACACAGTGCTGAGAATTTTAAAATAATAAAGAAGCCAAGATGCCTGCTGTCACCACCAGCAGCTAATTATAGCAGCGTGGACAGGCTTCCCTTGCAGGATCCCATATGCTGTGCACAACAAATAAACCTTATTAGGGAGGGAGGGAAGGCTGAGAAGTCATTTCTGATTTTGAAACCCTCTAACCCCAAAGTCAGAAACACTGAAACACGTGAAATAATTAAATAATTGAACGGGAATTTGCCTTTTTTTTAAAATTATTTTTTCTTTTTTTTTTTTTTTTTTTTCCTGAGGAAGTGGGCAGAGTGCAAGGGAGAAAAAAATTATTGATAAAAAAATTGCTAATAAAAAAAATAAATTGCTAAACTGATATTTAGCAGTTTGTTATGAGTTTCTTTTCTCTATTTGACTCCTCCTCCACACAACCTTGGGTTTTAGGCGCAGCCATCCCAGAATTCAGCCAGTTTTCCACCTGGCACTCAGCAGAGGCCAGAAGACTGATCCAGTTTTCCTAATTTTTCAGTGATGCTGAGCACTGGAGGCATCCTGCCCTAGATACTGTGTGGAGCAGCCACGGGAGGAAGAGGAGGGGACTCCAAATCCCCCTCAAAGAGCAGAACTGGCGCAGGATCAGGGTCTGTCCCCTGCCTGGTCCTGCCACCCTTAATTATTCTTTTTGCTACATTTCCCAGCTGTTTTTTCAGTGCCAGGAGGGAGGGAACAAAGAGGAATCCCCCCTTGGGCTGGGATTCTATTAAGCTGTGGTTCCGTTTTCTTCAGAGGAGAAAATAAAAGGTGGAACCGAATTTCCTCAAAGTGAATTCCCCAGGCTGGGCACTGGAGGGATGTAGGACGCTTTGCTTTGTTCTGAGGCTGAGCTGAGCTATAAATACCATCGGTTTTTCCCTGAAAAGTGGGAGCACACTCATCCTTGCTGCTTTATCCAGGTCACTGCCTCTGCAGGTGACACCAGTGGCTCCTGCTGCCTCTTCCAGGCTCTGCTTTTAAGGACAGGATTCTCCAAAACAATTTTTTTTTTTTCCTGTATTAAGCATGCAAAACAGCACTGCAGGACATGCACTTGGGGGGATTATTTTATATTTTATATTTTTTTAATATTTTAGAATATATACGTTTATATATTTCATGTATTTATAATTTTAGACTATATAAATTATCCATATAATTATTTTTATTTTATGCACTCATTATTTTTATATAATATACAATATCATATTCTATACTCTATATTCTATATTATTATCTATTATATATGATTATTGTACTATTATATATTATATATATTCTAAATATATAATTATATATTTTAATATATATTATATATATTGTACTATTATATTTATAATATAGAATACATAAATATATATTATAATTATATATTCTAATATATATATTATATATATTGTACTATTATATATTTACTTATGTACCTATTATATATTTATATATTATATCTTTGTATTTTTATATTTTATTTTTACATATCTCTATATATATAGATAGATATATGTAGAGATATATATTTTTAAAAAATATATTTTATAGAGATATTTTATACCTCTACAGATCCCGAAAACACATTTTGGACAGCCTGAATAGAAATATATATTTATAATTATATAGGCTAAAATATATTTTTATCCCACCAATACATTTTGATCTGACGAAACATTCACCTCCAAAGAACATCACAAAGGGATCAAGTGGCCCAAGTTGGGCCAGGTCTGGAAGGTGCAAAATATTAAGGAGATTTCTTTGAGGGGGGGGAGAAAAAAAACCGATTTTTTCCCTCCCACAAAGAAAAAAAAAATAAGATAAATCCACATAGGCTGGCTGCCAGAAGGTGCTGAAGGAAGCCCGTGAATATTTCTGTGAACAGCGGCATCCAGTGGGTAAAGAAATATTCCTGCTGTTACCCTCGGAAAAACGGGATAAGGGCAGAGCTTTCTCCCCAGTATTCAGTGCTGGGCAACGCCAGCAGCAAACGCTGCAATGCCCAAATTTTCCTTAATGTTCAAGCTGAGTTTTCATTGCTGCGTTTTGACCCAGTGATTTTTTTGGGCTGATGATGCCTGAGAAGGTAACTTTGCAATCAGTCAATTTTATTTTTTAAAAGAGAGAGTAGCTTGATTTTTTTTTTTTAATTTTAAACAATTAATTTTAATTTTTAATGTTGTTTTTAGCTTGAATTTTAATTAATTTCAATTTTAAAAGATTTAGGTTTTAATTTTTATTTTTTTAACAGCGATTAGCTTGAATTTTAATTACTTTCAATTTAAAAAGATTTCGGTTTTAATTTTTATTTTTTAAACAGAGATTAGCTTGAATTTTAATTACCTTCAATTTTAAAAGATTTCGGTTTTAATTTTTTTTTTTTAACAGCAATTAGGTTGAATTTTAATTACTTTCAATTTAAAAATATTTCGGTTTTGATTTTTATTTTTTAAACAGAGATTAGCTTGAATTCTAAGTTTTAAAATATTTCGTTTTTATTTTTTTTTTTTTAAGAGAAATTAGCTTAGGAAAAAACCCCCAACCCGACATAACTCAGAGCCTGGATGTGCAAGCTTAGAACAAGCACTGGCAAAAATAAGTCCTGAATTATCTCAGTATTTATTGAGTGAGCCCAAAACTCTATGAATGGATCTTCACAACTGCCCTCACCTGCATTCATTTTTATATTTACATTAACATAACTAATTTTTACACTTACATTAACACAAATTCATTTTTACATTTATATTAACATAAATAATTTTCACATTTACACTAACACAAATTCATTTTTACATTTACATTAACACAAATAATCTTTACACTTACATTAACACAAATTCATCTTTACATTTACATAAATAATTTTTACCTTTACACTAACACAAATTCATTTTTACGTTTACATTAACATAAACAATTTTTACCTTTACATTAACACAAATTCATTTTTACATTTACATCAACATAAACAATTTTTACCTTTACATTAACACAAATTCATTTTTACCTTTACATTAACATAAATCTGCCTGGCAAAAATCAAGCTGAGGGAGGGAACACCAGAGCATGCTCAGACCCACTGAGCACATCCCAAAATATTCCCTAGCGCTCGCTTTTCACCCTCTGGCCATGAAATGCATGAAATGCATGAAATGCATGAAATGCAGCAGTGTAGGGACCAAGGCAGATCAATCCCCTCACTCCGAGCTCACAAATTCACATTTTTCCAGTCTGTGTGTTTAGCTGGCCTGGCCAGCATCACTTTTTACGCAACACAGAGGGCAAGGGACACCGAGTCCTCGTGTTTTTATCGAGTGGCAGTGACGAGCTTGTTTTTGGACAGGTCCTTTGTAGCCTGTAGCCACCAAACTCAGGGTAACAGCTGCTGTGCCCTGACACTGTCTCCGAAATTTGCTCTCCTCCGTCTCCACGAGCCCCAGGCGATGCTGCTGCCCGATGCTCTTCTTCCCTCTGCATCACTTCAGGGCTCTGGTGGTGCTGGGGTGGCACGAGGGATGTTTTTTGTGACCTTGCTGCCATACTCCTCATGTTCTATCCGGCTCATATTCCATACGAGTGCAGGGCATTAATGCTGGCAAGGTTTTACCTCGCTTAACCAGAGTTTTCAAGGTGTCTCTGAGCTCAGCGGGGGCAAAATTCAGCGGAGTTTGTGCGTCCTGCACCTGACAGGAGAGAGTCACATGAGCACTGTCATCACTGTTATCGTCACAGACACGACAAAAACTCCTGAATTGCCTCTGAAGGTAATTATAAAAGCAGCAGTCCTATGCTTTAAGGTTCAAGGCCAGGCTGGATGGAGC
Source organism: Vidua macroura (assembly GCF_024509145.1). Classification (NCBI taxonomy): domain Eukaryota; kingdom Metazoa; phylum Chordata; class Aves; order Passeriformes; family Viduidae; genus Vidua; species Vidua macroura. The sequence goes on along the minus strand of NC_071593.1, from coordinate 6,370,428 downwards.
AACCTGGCCTAGTGGAAGGTGTCCCTGTCCACAACAGGGGGTTGGAGCTGGGGGATCTTTAAGGTCGCCTCCAACCCAACCCAACCCAACCCAACCCAACCCAACCCACTCCACGATTCAGGCGTTCAGATTCACCTGTGGTGGCACTTCAGCCACCCGCGATCTCATTCCAGGCAGAAGGCTGGGACAGGAGGAGGATTTCAAAGCAGGGACACCTTCCACTATCCCAGCTTGCTCCGAGACTTCCAGGGATGGCTGATCTACACCTCTCCCAGTGCCTCACCCCCTTCAAAGGGCAGAATTTCCCCCTAATACCCAACTCATTTAACATCCAATCCCCCTAAACCGAGGACTTGTTGGACTGAGTGATCCTAAACATCCCAAACACGCAAGCCACGAGCATCCCTCCCTCATCCCTCCCGCGGCCTGCGCGGCCGCTCCGCCCGGCCAAACCGGGCACTGCCCCGAACCTTTCCCCTCACCCCCGAGCCGAGACGGGCCTGGGGGTCCAGGCGGGCTCCCCTTGGGCTCCCCCGCGGCCTCCCGGGAGTTGTAGTCGGAGCGCCCGGAGCGGAACTACGGCTCCCGGCTGCCCGCGGGAGCGCAGGCGGGGCGGCCCCGGGGCCGAGCTGCGGCTGCGGCAGCGGCACCGCGGGGACGCGGCGGCCGCGGGGACACGGCCCGGCTCCGGGGACACGGCCCGGCTCAGGGCTTGGAGAGGGGCTTTGCCACAGGCACACCGGGAGGTACCGGCATAAGGGCGGATCCCAGCCCCGCTGCCCAGCTTCGCCCGCGTTCTCCGCCCGCCCGGGCGCGGCTGTGGGGATGGAGGAGGGACGGCGGCGAGCGCAGCGCCGGGCTTGTGGCTCTGGGGATCCTCGGCTCTGCCTTGGCGCTGAGGTACGTGCCTGGCTTTTCCCCTCAGGGATCGTTCCCCTCGGGATGGGGCAGCTGGAAGCGGCTCGGGTGGTTCTGGAAGCTTTAGCCGGGGTGGTTCTGGCCCCTTTAGCCGGGATTGGGGTCGCTTTAGCCGGGGTGGTTCTGGCCCCTTTGGCCCGGGTGGTTCTGTCAGCTTTAGCCGGGATTGAGGCCCCTATACCGGGGTGGTTCTGGCCCCTCTAGCCCGGGTGGTTCTGGCCCCTTTGGCCCGGGTGGTTCTGGCAGCTTTAGCCGGGGTTGAGGCCACTTTACCGGCGTGGTTCCGGCACGTTTAGCCGGGATTGAGGCCGCTTTAGCCCGGGTGGTTCTTGCACCTTTAGCCAGGATTTAGGCTGCTTTAGCCCGGGTGGTTGTGGCAGCTTTAGCCTGTATTGAGACCCCTTCAGCTGGGGTGGTTCTGGCACCTCTAGCCGGGCTGGTTCCATCACCTTTAGCCAGGATTGAGGCTGCTTTAGCCCGGGTGGCTCTGGCCCCTTTAGCCCGGGTGATTTCGGCCCCTTTAGCCCGGGTGTTTCTGATCGCTTTAGCCCGGGTGGTTCTGGCACCTTTAGCCGGGCTGGTTCCATCATCTTTAGCCAGGATTGAGGCCCCTTCAGCCGAGGTGGTTCTGGCACCTTTAGCCGGGCTGGTTCCATCACCTTTAGCCAGGATTGAGGCTGCTTTAGCCTGGGGATTCTGATCGCTTTAGCCTGGGTGGTTCTGGCCCCTTTAGCCCAGGTGGTTCTGGCCCTTTTAGCCCGGGTGGCTCTGGCCCCTTTAGCCCGGGTATTTCTGATCGCTTTAGCCCGGGTGATTTTGGCCCCTTTAGCCCGGGTGGTTCTGGCACCTTTAGCCCGGGTATTTCTGATCGCTTTAGCCCGGGTGGTTCTGGCCCCTTTAGCCCGGGTGGTTCCGGCACCTTTAGCCCGGGTGGTTCTGGCCCCTTTAGCCCGGGTGGTTCTGGCCCCTTTAGCCCGGGTGGCTCTGGCCCCTTTAGCCCGGGTGGTTCCGGCACCTTTAGCCCGGGTGGCTCTGGCCCCTTTAGCCCGGGTGGTTCTGGCCCCTTTAGCCCGGGTGGTTCTGGCCCCTTTAGCCCGGGTGATTTTGGCCCCTTTAGCCCGGGTGGCTCTGGCCCCTTTAGCCCGGGTGGCTCTGGCCCCTTTAGCCCGGGTGATTTTGGCCCCTTTAGCCCGGGTGGCTCTGGCCCCTTTAGCCCGGGTGGCTCTGGCCCCTTTAGCCCGGGTGGCTCTGGCCCCTTTAGCCCGGGTGATTTTGGCCCCTTTAGCCCGGGTGGCTCTGGCCCCTTTAGCCCGGGTGGCTCTGGCCCCTTTAGCCGGGATTGAGGCCGCACCCGGGCGCTGCTGCTGCTCCAGCTCGGTCGGTGTTTTCCCGGCCGCCCTGGAGGGTGTGAGCAGCCGTCCTGTTCCCCGACAGGTCCTGCAGGTAAGGCCTGGCTGGCTGAGCTGGGGCGGTGATTCCTGCCGGGAATTTCATTTTCCCTGGAGTGTGTGAGGAAGGAAGCTCGGAGCCGAGGCACGTGTGGCTTTTTCTCTGCCGCGTTTCTGAATTTCCAGTCTGACTGAATGAGGCAGAAAGGGCCAGACGAAACGCAGAATAAACCCAGAGAAGTTGGTGCAGCTGCACTGGAGGCACTGAAGGTGTTTGCTCTCATGTCACTGCCCATGCTCAGCTGCAGAATTACTTTCTGAATGTCACAAATTCTGATTTCTGCCTCACTGAGAAGCAAGTGAGCCCTGGCTCACCTTCATGGAGGTCACTTGAGCTTGGCTTTACTGCTGAACCTTCTCTCTTTTTGGCTAAGAGCCTCATGACATCCTCTGCACTTCTCTGTTGCTATAGGAGGAGTGTATTTGCTCAAATGAGATACCGTTTTTATTTCTCCTCTGTTTAGCAACTCCTTGGTTTCCTGAAACTGCTTGCTGTGAAGAATGATGCAGTTGTTCATCCTTCTAGGACCTTCCTCTGTGCTTGATTACCTGTTGAATTTTTCATTCATGGTTTCAGGATCTGGAGGAGTGAATTGTCAAGGGATGCAGCTCCTGTAAATAAACCACATCCCACATTTTTATGGTGGGAATGATGCTGTGTGACAAGTAGATAATGGAGATGAGAAAGGGGAAGCTTCCACAGCCTTGGAAGAGCTGAAGAGGTTCTTGCCCTGTTTTGAGCTTTGCTTTCTTCTCTGAGTTGTCAGTGTCTAGGTTTGTGTCTGGAGCAGGTGACATCTTTTGGGCACATGTTGGTTCCTTTAAAAAGTTCTTTTTTAACTTACAGGGCAGTAGTTGGGTATCAGGTAACTCTCTGTAGTCCCAGCTCTTCCACTGGTGTATCCTCAGTACCTCATGCCTGTTTTTCAGACTGATTTAATTCTGTGGTGGAAGGGCAGGAGTTCCTTCAGGCTGCCTGCAGCATTATTAACAGACTGTCATTTAACAGCATCACCACAGGCTCTGTTTTATTGAAGAGTTATTTCCTTTTTAGGCTTCACAAAGGTGAATGTGTTTCCTATGCTTTCCTCTTTGCACAGCTCTGTGAGTCACTGCCATGAGAAGGAGCTTCACATTTGTGTGATACTTGGCTCAGCACAATTCTCTGCTTATTCTGATTTTGCTGTAGAGCATCATATGTTTTGACATTTATTTTGGGTGCGTGTTTGGATCTCTGTGGCTGTGAAAATCCTGTGCCAAATCCGTGTACGAAGAATCTGTTATTCTCCTGCTTTGGTCTGCAATGGGCACTGCTGGGATTGTTTGGAAGGACTGGGATGCCTTTTCCACTAAAACTTTGTCAAATGTCTGGGAAATTGCAAAAAACTGTGGGAGTACTGTAAGTGTGGTGGTTGCAGTTGTCTCCTTCCCTTTTTCTTGGGAAGAGGGATGTCCATGGCTTTTTCAGCTGCCTTGATGTAGAAGTGGGTGGCTCCAGGAGCACAGAATGCTCTGAGCTGTGGCTGCTGCCTCAGAAACGAGCTCATCTCCTGCCTTGTGTTTGTGCAGGTTTGATTTTGCTGCTCACAGAGGCTGGTCCTGGTGGTTTCTCTGGAGTTGAAGGCTTTCTCCAACCTAGTTCAGCTCTCTGAGGTCGTGTTGTCCCTGCCTGTTCCCATCAAATCTGCTTGCCTTGCTCATCATCTCTGCTCCAGAAGTGCTCCTGGGCTCAGGCAGGATTCAGGGCTGTGCTGAACGTGACTGTGCCACTCACAGCAGCTCTGATCCTGCCCTTTCCCTTCAGTTGCTGTTTTCCAGGGATAGAATGGAGAGTCCTCTTTGAGTTCTGGTTATTTTTCAGGAATTCTAATTCATGGCTTGTCAAGGGTGTTTTTGGAGTGGCCAGAATTGTAATACAGTGCTCTCTCACCTTTCCATACACTCCCTGGAAGCTCTGATGGGAGAGAGATCATTGAATTCTCCTTAAACAAAGAGAAAGTGGAGTCTGTTGTTTCTTGGGAGACTTGCAGAATTTAAATAATTCTTTTCCCTGTGTACTAGTGCTTGAAATTTCCAAGAACACAGAAAAAGTCTGTGGAATATGGAATCAGTGTAGTTCCACTGATGTGCTGGCAGGATATTCTGTTGATTGATCTTAGACCTTGAGCCACATTCCCTGATGAAATCCCAAGGGAATTAGGGATGCATGCTGGATCAGGGGTTGAAACTTCATTCTTTTCCTGTGACCAGGCCGTGGAGAGCAGAACTTGGAGTTGGGATTGTGAGCTTTGTTCCTGGCTCTGCCACCAATCCCACGTGTACCTCAGGCTCCATTTCCCATCTGCAGAGCGCTCTTGGATTCTCCAGAGTACCCAAAGAAAACATCTGGACTTGTAAAATGCACAGACCTGGAGGTGAACTGATGGACGTGCTGCCCCTCAAACCTGGGTTGAGTAAGGAAGGCAAGAGCTCCTCCTCATTTGTTCTGCTCCCACAAGCCTGCCTGGCCAAAGGCATGTCAGGAGAGATTAGATTTAAACCTTCTGATCTGTGCTTTCTTCTGATTGCTGTGCTTCCAGAGCACAGAAAGGGCAAATTGCAGGCTGAAAGCAGGCAGGAGTGCAGTGCTGACCGTTCTGGGAGCCTGAAGGGGAATCTCAAGTTGCTATCAAGGCTCATCAGGGATCCAGCAGGTTTTATGCTCCAGCTCCCTCATGCCACACTGAAGGAGCTGCTTTTCATTTGGAAAAATTAGAGGAGGAGGAGGAAAAATTGTGTTCCTAACTCAGAGGATTTGTTAATCCCTTTGTGCCACCAGTGCTGAGGGTCCCAGAGTCTGAACACCTGTGAGCCACAGCTCTGTGCTTCCTCAGCCCCACCGTTCAACCACCTCTCAGGACACCAACCATCTCTTAATTCTCTTGATTTTTTTTCACTCCTGCCATAAATCAGGATTTTGATTTTTGAATGACCTTTGGGGACATTTACTGACTTTATGGACAGGCAAGGCAATCATGTCATTAGATTGGGGTTTTATGAACTTTTAAGTGCTTGAACTCAGATTTTAGTGGTAAATAGGAGTTGATAGCTGGTGTGAGAGAGATGCAGACCTGAGCTTTACCAGGGCTCCACACCATCAGCTCTGGGCCAGATGGTCTTGCCTCTGAGAAATATATTAGAGCAATGTCAAGGAAGAGCACAGTTGAAATCCACTGCCAAGACAGATTTCTCACTGTTGGAATATGCTTCTGTCTGATCCTCTATTTCTAGATGATTGAAAATAGTTCTGGAAGGGATTTTGCTGAGGCCACCTAGTCCATCCTTTTCCACAAGGCATGATAAAGTACACTGAAACCCTTCCTGATGGATCTGAAGCTTGTTCTTAGTGCAGTGGAGATTTTCCAGCTGCCCTGGGTGGGTTGTATTTGACTTTATTAAACATTTTTTTAAAAAATATTGTGGCTTTGTCACTTTTCTGGGCACAGAAAAGGGGGATGCAGGTGGTTGATTGTTGACCTCTTAGTGCCAAGGGCCAGAAAAGTGATGGTGATTCCTGGCAGGAAATGGAGAAGAATCACTCAATGCAATAATATTGAGTTTTTGTTTCTTTTCCATGGAAAGGTTTAAATACCATTCTCCCATTTTTTTTCCATGCAAAGACCTTCATTCAAACTGAGCAAATAATTGCTTTTTTTTTCCCCCTTGAACATTACCTAGTGGTTGTGTGTGTGGGCAGGGAGTATTTGTTTTTATTGTAAAGCAATGTGAGTTTAACTCTGAGATCTGCTATTGAGGAAAAAGTGGATTCTCATCAGCTGCTGAGCTTTTTCAAGGCTCTAGGCTCAAATCTGCAAACTGTCAGCTCCAATTAAAGCAAATGGCTGGAGCTGTTTTTTCTCCCTCCTGGAAAGAACACAGTTCATCAAAAGCCAGAAGGAAATTTCATCGGGCTCATGAGCAATTATCTCATGGGATGTAATAAGAGAGATCCACGAGGTGCCCAGTGTGAACTTTCACTTGTAATCACTTTTAATTCTCCACTGGGCACACGAGCACTGATCTCAGCAATTTGAAGCCTGAAGTTTTCCTGTGGAGTAGGAGCTGGTAGAGGGAACTTGTGCTTTTGTAAGGTTTGATTGATGTTGATGTAGAAATGTGAATTTTGAGCATCCCTGAGCTGGCAGGAGATATTCCACCTTTCTGTGTGGGGTGGCTTAACCCTGGCAGGCAGCTCCAGTGGGACAGGGAACAGGACTGGAAAGGTGAAATTAGGGAATTCCTCAGGTGTAAGGATTTCTTGAGGAGGCAAAGAGACTCCAAACATTCCCCTTTCCTATTTCTTCCCCCATTTTTTTGCACCTGTGGTCACTCGGGGTGCTCCCTCCCAAATTCCTGTGCCTCAGCCTCAGTGGGAAAACCAGAAAAGGCTTTGGATTGTCAAAGCCCCGTGTGCTGTCAGCACTGCTTTGGTCACAAAACCAGAGCAGTGAAGGAAATGAAGGGAATCCCAGGCAAACCCAGCACCCTGTGGTGTGCCACAGCTTCTGGTGCTGGCAGCCTGTGCCAGCTGGTTACTTGTGGTTTATGGTGGTGTTTCCTAAAGGTGCTGTTTGCATTTCAGTGTTTTAAAGCAAATATTGACCATTGTGCAATCCAAGTTCATTTCATGGTTTAGTCCTGCAGCTAGCACGGAGCTGATTAATGAAAAACACTGTGCTGTGTCTTTGCTCCTGGGTGATCACTGCCACTTTCTGTTTAATTAATTTTGTTACTCACTGCTGACAAAAAGCCCTTTTTGGTTCACAGCTCTCAGTGACAAAGCCAGTTTGGATTTTGTGCAGATCAGTGTTATGTTTTTGGAGCAGGTTTGCTTTTCTGTGCCTGTGGTCATCACAGGGGGGGTGAAATTTGAGTTAAATTGAAGGTTCAAGGCCAGCTCAGTGCAGTTTTTGTGTCCACTGCAGCTTTTGGCTCCTGCCATACTCACACATAATGAACCCAAAATTTAAGATATGTAGCTTCTCTCTAACTTCTTCCACCTTTAGGTGGAAGATCATTTATTTAAATCATTTATTCTGAGGTTGATGTCCATTTTTTAGGAAACCAGAATGCTGGAATGAAGAGTTTGCACAAAGCTCCTGAATATTAATAAATTGCTGGTGCTTCCTTTAGACCTACATCCTTTAACAAGGCGAAGGAATAGATGGAAAAACAGAGTGAGAACCACTCAAATATTGCTGAAAGGGAAAGAAACAACTCAGTGCCAGAACACAACCAGTGTAAAATGGAATGTAAAATTCAGTTTGGGCAAAACAGATCAATGGGCTGGCATTTGTAAAGGCCAAGTGTTGATTGCAGAGATAAAATGCTCGGTGGGGACTGAGCCTGGCTGGTTATTTTTAGCATTTCCTCCCTTGTGTTTCAGGATGTGCCTGTGCCTCCTCTCATGCTGGAATGACAAGATATTAATCCCTGAGCAAAGGCCTATTAATCACCTGCTTTATTCTGTTTATGTAATACAGTTAAATATACTCTGGGAGCACGTGAGGTTTGGGCCCTGGAAATGATTTCACCTCCCACAGGCTTTTTTTTTTGATTGATTCGTTTCACCAGTGGCAGCTGCCCCATATCTGATTTTTTGATTTCATCTCAAACTGATTTATCAGTAAAATGCCTTCATTTATCTGCTGTTGGTATTTAAGCCACAAAAGCAGCATCTGCTCCTCTCTGCCTCCCTCCCCTGCGCCAGTGATGCCATTGTACAAAATTTTAGATGAAACAAAATTCCTGGCTGCACCAGGAGAAAGGAAGAAAAGTGCCATTGAGGCCTTGTGGCTTTGCAGGGGAATCTCATGGAATTCCTGACTGCTTTGGGTTGGAAGGGACATTAAAGCCCATCCTATTTCCACTGCTCCAAGCCCTGCCCAGCCTGGCCTTGGACACTTCCAGGGATGGGGCAGCCACAGCTTCTCTGCTGCGAGGCACTGTCCATGTGGTGATGGGTCAAAAATATTGATTTTCCGTGTGTTTTGCTGGTTTTCTGCTCTGTTTTCATCTAACAGCAACTATATTTGTGTGAATTTCAGGATGAATGCTAACCTTAGTAATAAAGTTAGTAGCTGTAAGCCTTGAGCAGAGGTATTTGATCCTGGTTGTGTTATTAAAGAGCACAAAAGTATTTATTTCTGGCTTGCAGGTAAGGAACAATACTTGATGGTGCATTGAGCTGTGAAATTTGTGTCAGGAAAGGGGGAAAACCCTGCTGAGCCTTATTTCTGTAGGGAAATGCTCACAGGAGTAGTGGAGAAAGTGCTAAAACCCAGCAGGTTTTAATTCAATATGAGCTTAATTCAGCCAGTACACCAAAATTCTGTTGATATTTTTGATGTGAGGATATGCAAAATTAAATCTTGAAGCTTTGCAGTGGTGGTAGCTGATGAATCTACACTTCTAATGGCTTGATAAGACTTTATTTAATGGCACTGGAAGAGTCAGAGAGAATGAAAAGAGTAAGAAATGGACAATGGTGGTGTTTTCAAAATGTTCAGTGTAATGCTGGCTGATTTGGGGGCTGATCACTCGGGGAAGTTGGGAATTTTGGAGAAGTGTGTGATTTGCAGTTGCCTGAGGAAGAATCTCCTGCATGGGCAAATCTCTCTGAAGTGGAGCAGTTCACCTCAAGACAATTCAAAGTGCAAAATACGTGTAAAGGGAAGGAAAAAAATATTTTTTTTTCTTTTTTTCTTTTAAACACATCCTCTGTTTACCATGCTGTTCAAATAATGTTCCAGGCACTGATTTTTGTCAGCTGCTTACAGCACTGGGTTCTGTTTGCTGTGGGGCCACACCAGCAGCAACCTTTGCCTCCCACGAGGTGGAAATTGGGCTGAAATATTTGAATATTGGCAGAAACCTGCCACAATTATTGCAGCTAAAATTTTGTGGGCTGAAAGCTGAAGTATTTCCCTGTTTTCCAGTTAAGTTTTAGTGGGTTTTCCTAAAACTGAGAGATTACATCTAGGCTGTGTCAGAGCAGGCAAGGTCAGAATGTTAGAGGAGGATTCAGAAATTTGCTCTTCTTATAATGGATTATTCCTTTATGGTTACTTGAAATTCCCATGGGAAACTGATGTTTTCTCTCTGAATCATTTCTGGCAGCTCTACCTGGAATAATTACAGCCCAGGCAGCATCAAGGGAGGAGTATTTGCTTCAGTGAGTGAAACATTTCCACTTAGGAGGTCAATAATGCTGCTCTGGCAAGGCTCAGACCACAAGAGTGCTGTAATTCATCTCCTAAATGTTTTGAATAAAGCTTTCCTCCTGTTCTGCATCTCCCCCGAGGAGGAGATGGGAGTGCAGGATGCACTTGGTGCCTTCTTGTGTGGAAAATGGAATATTCACCTTAGGAAGGCATCCTCAGCTCAGCCAGCCAGGGGCTGCTGGTGCTTTTTGCAGCCCTGGAGCTCCTTTAAAGGCATTCAGCATCACAGGTGTGCAGCTGAGCTCCAGCAGCATCCAAAACTTGTGGGAAGGTGCACAGGGAAATGTGGCTTTGCCTCTGTGGGACACAGGGATGGCTCTGCTGTCGGGATTCTCTGCTGGGCACTTGTCAGGATGTGCCAGCAGTGCCAGCCTGCTCTGCCCTGCTCAGGTGGGGAGGTGTTGGATGAAACCCTTCACTGACCCAGGGATGGGGCAGCTGAGAGGTGTTTGAAAAACTTTCATTCCATTTTCAGTCTCATGTGAAGGGTGAGACAATACAGATGTCATAATTCACACCACCACAATCAGAAGCCAACAGTTTCTTAATTAGAAGTGTTTCTTGGCCTGTCAGCTTTAGCATTTAGCTGTAAATGCCTTAAAGTTAATAATCTAAAATTACCCCTCGTGGCTCCTCCTCCAATGCATCTTTCATAGTTTTATTTCTCCAAAGTCCCCAGTCTTATTTGCAAGGCCATCCTTTGAAACTTGTTTCTGGTTCCATTTCTCTCTCAGCAATGTCCGTCCTGTTCCATGGCATTTCTAAATCAGCATTTCTTATCTCAAGGTTTGCATACAAATGTGTGAGCCTTCTGTCAGGCTTGGAGAATTCCCTACAAATCCATTTCTCACAGGGAGGGATTATCCTCCTCTATGCTGTAGGGTTTTATGGGTTTGTGGGACAGCCTGGAATGTTCTTTGATCAATAATTGCAGGAACTGGCATTGCTTTCCGTGGAATACTGCGAGTTCTAAGCCTGTGGTGGTTCATTCATTCCTGGGGCAAGGAAGAAGGCTGGGAAGTGACCCTCTATCCCCATCCAGCACCCTGTGGAATTTATTGCTTCCTTCCCTAAGCATGAAATTCCTTTTCCCACTGGCAGTACCCACCCCCAGTTCCCTTGGATGAAACAGGAAGGGGTGGTGGGGTGGTTCTTTTTAGGGAAAAGCCCTGTAACAATAATTGAATTGTGCTTTATTTTGCATTGTTGGATGTTCCCATTTGTTTTCTCTGCTTGACTGGTTCATAGCAGCCTTTAAAAAAAAAACAGTTCTGCCTCTTAGTTGAAGCAATAAATAGTCCATTTTATTCATCTGTGATCTGGAGGAAGAGGGAAAATCTCACTAAAAAGGATATTCTTTGATAATTCCTGCTCTCATAAAGACAGTAAACACTGATGCACCTCCAGCTCAGCAATGTTGCATCACCCCCACAAAAACAAACAAAAGAGTCCCTCAGGGCAACTTTTAGTGCTGATTAGAAGGTTGGATGATGTGGAGTGCACAAGGACAGCTGGCTTTGATGCTGTTCTGCTGTGACAGGTGTTTGGATGTCACAGCAGTGGGGGACAGGGAGAGGCTGAAGCTGCAGAGATGCTGAAGCTGAGCAGAGATCAGGCTCAACGCTGCACGCTGGAAATGTGGTTTTGCATCAGCCCACTCCTGCATGCGTTCAAAAGGGGATGTTTGGCTGGAGGATGGGTTTATTTTTAGGGTTTGGGGGTTTCAGATGGTTTTATTGGTGGGTGGGAGCGTTAACAGCACATCCAGAGCTGCTCCTGCTGCTGGGGCTGAGCACATCCCCTCAGCTGGACCAGCTCTCCACCCTCTGTGTCATGGCACTGGGGGAGCTTTGCTTGTGCCATCTGCATTTTTCATCCCTTGGCATCCTCTTGGCCCTTTTTTAGTATTTGTGAAAAAAATCTGTGTGTTATGGGTAGCTCAGGAGGAAGAGGGAGACATCCCCCAAGGATGCTACAGGAGATTTTTCCAGGCTCTGCATATTGAAAGCCACATTCCTCTTGTCTGTCTTGTGCTGGTAAAGAGAGAAACAAGGATTTGAGAATTTGCTTGATTTAAGAATCTGATTTAATTCAGAGCTGAGGATGTGCTGCATCTGTGTGGTGTTCACCTCATTTACCCATTGTCATGGCAACAGTTGGGAAGGCTGTCCCTGTCTCACTGATCCCAGCACTAAATCTGCTGGGTTTATTGCAGGTGGAGCAACAGCCCTGCCCTGTTCCTGCTGTAGCTGATGGATAAATAACAGGAAAAACTGAAATTAATCTGACATTAGCCGTGTTTGTAAAACTGCCCTTACTTGGGGAAAACAGGCAAACGCTTCTTTCAGGTTTTAAAACTTCCTGTATCCTCAAATCAAAACCAAAACTGACTTGAAGGGCAAGTGAAACTCAACAGTGCTGTATTCAGAGGAGATGCATGTGAGGAGACTTCCTGAAAAATGGACTGAGATTCAGTTTTATTGCTAAAATCCTGTTGGTGGCGTTTTCTTGGTCATCTGTTTCAATTTTCTTTACTTTGCTTGCTTGTTTCTGCTGCTGTTGTATCTCTGTGCTTATTCTTGAGTTTGGAATCAAGGGCTGGTACTGGAATTTTGTAGATTCCTAGCCCAGTTCTCTTCCCTCATGCACATCTCTCTGGAAGAAGTTTTTGGATATTACTGCAGATGCTGATGAGCCTTGGAAGCTTTGTTAGTTTTTATATCCCAGTTGGGAATAAAACAGATTTATCTCCTCAGCAGGTCAGGCTTTTTCTGCAGGCAGATAATTCTGGGGGTGGCGGGGGGGAAATGTGATGTGTGGAGTGGCACCACCTAAATTCCTGTTGTATTTCCAGGTGTGCTGACCATGCTGCCGCTGATCCCCGACTGAGACCCCTCTGGAGGAGCAGTTTTAGGGTTTGCTGTGCAGATCCATGGACCTGGACCCCCATGCCAGCATGCAGGTCGGGATGAGGGTAGTCCGTGGAGTGGACTGGAAGTGGGGCAGCCAGGACAGCGGCGAGGGCAACGTGGGCACCGTGGTGGAGATCGGCCGGACGGGCAGCCCCACCACGCCCGACAAGACCGTGGTGGTGCAGTGGGATCAGGGCAACAGAACCAACTACCGCACGGGCTTCCAGGGGGCCTACGACCTGCTGCTCTATGACAACGCCCAGATCGGTGAGCACAGCAGGGCACGGCCACTGGCACAGCCACCTCCTGCCCCATCACACCTGCCCGTGTGCCAGCCTCTGGCAGCTGCCTGCAGAGCCATGCTGGGCCTTGTTGATGGCCAGGGCATTCCTGTTTCTCTCTGTGCTGGAGCAGGGCCTGGGCAAGGGCACAGCCACCTCCTGCCCCTGTCCCATGTCCTGGGACAGTCTTTGGGGTCCTGGGTTTCCTCTGTGCAAAGGTTCTGCTGGAGCAGAGTCTGGGCAAGGGCACAGCCACCTCCTGCTTGTGTCCCATGTGCTGGGACAGTCTTTGGCACCACCTGGCCATGGCCTGGCCATTCCTGCTGCTGGAGCAGGGCGTGGGCAAGGGCACAGCCACCTCCTGCCCCTGTCCCATGTGCTGGCACAGCCTTTGGCACCTGTGAGCAGGGCACACTCAGCCTGTGCATGGCCAGGCCATTCCTGTTTCTCTCTGTGTATAAAATTTAGGTCCTCCTCCCACATCTCTGTGCAAAGGTTCTGCTGGAGCAGGGCGTGGGCAAGGGCACAGCCACCTCCTGTCCCTGTCCCGTGTGATGGAACAGTCTCTGGGGTCCTGGTTTCCCTCTGTGCAAAGGCTCTGCTGGAGCAGAGTCTGGGCAAGGGCACAGCCACCTCCTGCTCCTGTCCCATGCACAGATTTCCCTGTGTGCAAAGGCTCTGCTGGAGCAGGGTGTGGGAAAGTGCACAGCCACTCTCACAGCCACCTCCTGCCCGTGTCCCATGTGCTGGCACAGTCTTTGGCACCACCTGGCCATGGCCTGGCCATTCCTGCTGCTGGAGCAGGGCGTGGGCAAGGGCACAGCCACCTCCTGCTCCTGTCCCATTTGCTGGCACAGCCTTTGGCACCACCTGGCCATGGCCTGGCCATTCCTGTTTCTCTCTGTGCAAAGGCTCTGCTTTCCAGCTTTTTCCACCTGTGAGCTGAACACTTCCACTGACTTTGTCCTTCTGCAGAGAGGTCCTCCAGCCAGGAAAATGGGTATTTCAAATGACACATGTCACTTCACATTGCAGCACCTAAAATACACTTTTTTTTCCCCCTTTAAGACATGCATTCATCAAGTTTCATTCAAATCCCCTTTACAGTTGTGTTTCTTAGTTCTGTGAAGTGTGGATTAGAGGAGTAGGTTCATTCAGGACAGTTGTGCCAGGGTTTTGTAGCCCTTAAATAATTTCTCTTTAGAAGCAGAACTGTTTCAATGGCCAGCACTAAGCATGGCACTCTTCCATGAGCAGTATTTGTGCTGTAATGAACAGAGATATTTACTTCAGACATGACTGGGTTAAAAAATGGGAATGTAAGAAGCTGGAAAGAGGTGAACACAGGACTCAGAGGATTTCTAGGTGCATTGTGTTTGTGTGTGAAATGCTCCTGCCTGCCCTTGGCTCAGTGAAAGGTCTTTTTCTGGAGGGGTTTGGCATTCTGCAGTGCTGGAAGGGTGGTTCTAAGAGCCTGATTTCCCCTGGAATTTGTGTGGATCTCAAAGGTTGTTTTCAAGATAGGTTTGACATTGTGCAATGCTGGAAGGGTGCTTCTAAAAACTCGATTTTCCCTGGAGTTTGTGTGGATCTCAAAGGTCTTTTTCTAGATAGATTTGACATTGTGCAATGCTGGAAGGGTGCTTCTAAGAGCCTGATTTCCCCTGGAATTTGTGTGGATCTCAAAGGTTGTTTTCAAGATAGATTTGAAATTCTGCAGTGCTGGAAAGGTGTTTCTAAAAACTTGATTTCCCCTGGAATTTGTGTGGATCTCAAAGGTCTTTTTCTGGATACATTTGACATTGTGCAATGCTGGAAAGCTGCTTCTAAAAACTCGATTTTCCCTGGAATTTCTGTGGCTCTCCCATTCCCTTTTTTGCTCCCCCAGGTGTGCGTCACCCCAACATCATCTGTGACTGCTGCAAGAAGCACGGGATCCGAGGCATGAGGTGGAAATGCAAAATGTGCTTTGACTACGACCTGTGCACCCAGTGCTACATGAACAACAAACACGACCTGTCCCACTCCTTCGAGCGCTACGAGACCGCTCATTCCCAGCCGTGAGTCCTCCTCACCCTCAGCACGTTTGTGGGGTTCAGTTCCATCCTGGGGCTCTCCAAAACCTGCTGTGTGCACCCCAGGGGTGTGCAAAATAACCCAGTAGAATCTGACTGCTGTATCTGTGAGATTTATATAGAATTTAATGTAAATATATTGGGCGGTGCTCAATTTTTGCTGATTGGGTTTTAAAAGGTTTATTCTGTAGAATAATTCTGATTTATGGGGCTCAATTCCATCCTGAGGCTCTGCAAAACTTGCTGTGTGCACCCCAGGGGTGTGCAAAATAACCCAGAATCTAACTGCTGTATCTGTGTGATTTATATAGAATTTAATGTAAATATATTGCGTGGTGCTCAATTTTTTCTGGGTTTTATTTTGGCTTTTATGATCAAAAGGTTTGTTCTGTAATTCTGATTTATGGGGCTCAATTCCATCCTGAGGCTCTGCAAAACTTGCTGTGTGCACCCCAGGGGTGTGCAGAATAACCCAGTAGAATCTAACTGCTGTATCTGTGAGATTTATATAGAATTTAATGTAAATATATTGGGTGGCGCTCAATTTTTGCTGATTGGGTTTTAAAAGGTTTATTCTGTAGAATAATTCTGATTTATGGGGCTCAATTCCATCCTGGAGCTCTCCAAAACCTGCTGTGTGCACCCCAGGGGTGTGCAGAATAACCCAGTAGAATCTGACTGCTGTATCTGTGAGATTTATATAGATTTTAATGTAAATATATTGGGCAGTGCTCAATTTTTTCTGGGTTTAGTTTTGGGTTTTATGACCAAAAGGTTTGTTCTGTAATTCTGATTTATGGGGCTCAATTCCATCCTAAGGCTCTCCAAAACCTGCTGTGTGCACTCCAGGGTTGTGCAAAATAACCCAGTAGAATCTGACTGGTACATGTCTGGATAATTTATGAAGAATTTAATGTAAATATATTGGGCGATGCTCAATTTTTTCTGGGTTTAGTTTTGGGTTTTATGACCAAAAGGTTTGTTCTATAATTCTGATTCCTGGGGCTCAGTTCCATCCTGGGGCTCTCCAAAACCTGCTGTGTGCACTCCAGGGTTGTGCAAAATAACCCAGGACTACCTAACTTGTACATGTCTGATAATTTATATAGAATTTAATTTGAATAATTCTGATTTATTGGGCTCAATTCCATCCTAAGGTTCTCCAAAACCTGCTGTGTGCACCCCAGGGATGTGCAAAATAACCTAGCAATAATTTAGAACCTAACTTGTACATGGCTGTGTGATTTTTAAAGGATTTAATGTAAATATATCAGGCAGTGCTCAAGTTTTGCTGATTGGCTTTTAAAAGTTTGTTTTTTTTTTTTCCATAGAATAATGTCAGGCTTGGTTAGGTTTTATGAAGCTGCTTGAAAAAAAAAAAAAAAAAAAGGCAGCAAACAGAAATCTGCAGAGTGTTTTTCTAAAGTGACAAAAGGATGATTTCTGCTCTGGTTTTTCTCTTCCTCAGCTCCCCCACAATTCAGTAATTTCTCAGACATGCTTTGCTATTTGCTGTTCTCAGGCCACAGGGAGGCTGACAGGGATCTTGCACTCCCAAATTGTTGATTTATTCTTGGGGTCTATTCACTGAAGAGCAGCACTTCCTCACTTACTCCTGCTCTGCACATCATTTTTTTTTTGTGGTGATTGCTGCACTGATGCCTGTGGAGCAGCATCTGTAATTTCATGCTCCTCCAAAACATGGGAAATCTGTTCTCCTGTCCTGAGGAAGAATTCAAAAATAGTCTCACCAGTACTTTTATTTGCACCTCCTAAAGTGGGCATGGAGATGAATCATGTAATCCTCTTGCCTTCAGGAGGAGGAATAAGAAATCAGTTTATCTCTGTCATTGATTTTCTTTATTTTTTCTTCTTTTTTTTTTTTTTTTTTTTTTTTAATTTTTTTTTGCCTGCCTTTGAAAATATCACTGTGCCTTGCATCCATCTGTGGAATGCAAAGTGTAATTACTGTGCTCAAGGCAGTGGTGTGGGATCTGCAGCTGCTTTTCCTGCCATGTGGGAAGCTCTGCCTGGAGCTGATTTTGCCAGGGTGGTGCCAGCCTTGGTTGAGCCAGAATTCCTGGCAGAGGAAGGATTTTGCTGGCCAGAGAATCTCCCCTCTGAGCTCCGAGATTTGTGTTTATCCACCAGATCAGGCTGTTTCTGGAGCTTGATATGTTAAATTTCTGGAGTGTTAATATGAGAAGCCAGCCAGATCCTACTGTGAAATGAGCTTCACAATTTGGTGTATCTCTAAAAATACACATCTCTATAAAAATAGACATGAGGGGTTTTTGCTCTTTCTATTATTAACAGAGTTTTCTCCAAGTTACTTACTCAGGGATGCCTGCTTTTGTCTTTTATTTGAGCTTTAAGGTACATCATTTTACTCACATTGAAATTAAAAATAAAAAAAGGCACTGCTGCAGAGCAACTGTTGGATTAAGCCATTTTCTGACCCAGGGATGGGGCAGCTGAGAGATGTTTGAAAAACTTTTATTCCATTTTCAGTCTCATGTGAAGGGTGAGACAATACAGATGTTATCATTCACTCCATCAAAATCCAACTATTTCCTAATTAAAATACGTTGTAAGTGTTTCTTGGTCTGTCAACTTTAGCCACACCTGTAAATGCCTTAAAGTTAATAATCTAAAATTACTCCTCGGGGGGTAATGCATCTTTCACAGTTCTATTTCTCAAAAATATTTAGTTTTATTTGCAAGGCCACCTTTTGAAACTTGTTTCTGGTTCCATTTCTCTCTCAGCAATGTCTGTCCTATCCCATGACATTTCTAAATCAGCATTTCTTATCTCAAAATGTAAATACAAATACACACTATAAAAAAAAAAACTTGCATCATACTTTAAGAATTTTCTACAAATCCATTTCCCACAAGCAACCCCAGTTTTCTGCCCTGTGCTGGGCATTCCCAACCCTGCAGGTGGGAAATCCTTTGGGCAGCAGGGACCTGACCCTCCCCAGGAGCACCTGGCTAAAAAGCACATTTCTAGGTAATTTCTCCCCAGGACTCATCCTCTGCAGAACTTGTTCCTTTTTTTTTTCTGAGTGGTGGAAGATGGAAATAGAGCAAATTTCCCTTGCAAGGCTTGGCTGTGCCTGTGTCCAGGCTGCTGCTGGGGTTGGGCAGGGCAGATCTTGCAGTTCTTGCAGTTCTTGCAGTTCTTGCAGTTCTTGCAGTCAGGGTGAAGAAGGGAGCTTGGAGGATGGCCAGGAGCCCTGCCAGGGCCAGAGCTGTCCTGTGGGAGTTGTTTTGACTTTCCCAGAAGCTGCAGCACCACTCTGGAATGTCCTGGAAGCACTGGGGAGCTCTGGAGGTAGAGCAGGATGTGATGTCTGATGGTGCTTTGGTGGCTTCTTGGTTGGGTTGGGGATTTTTCCCCTAAACTCTTCCACCTTTTTAATTTTTTATTTTTCTGCGAGTGTGGCTGGTTGAGTGCTTAGAGAAAATGTGCTATAAATTAACTT
Source organism: Vidua macroura (assembly GCF_024509145.1). Classification (NCBI taxonomy): domain Eukaryota; kingdom Metazoa; phylum Chordata; class Aves; order Passeriformes; family Viduidae; genus Vidua; species Vidua macroura. The sequence goes on along the minus strand of NC_071593.1, from coordinate 6,352,044 downwards.
AATTTGACAAAAACAACTCTAGACGTAGTGCCTGATACCAAATCTTTATAAAATCAGCAGTATTCTGATGAATGCTGTGTGTGAATTCTGATGAATGCTGTGTGTGAATTCTGATGAATGCTGTGTGTCAGCAATGAATAAGGATCTCTAGGATAAGATCTTTAGAAATAAGGATCTTTAGAAATAAGGATCTTCAGAATAAGGATCTTTAGAATAAGATCTTCAGGATTAAGGATTTTCAGAATAAGATATTCAGGAATAAGGATCTTCAGGAATAAGGATCTTCTGGAATAAGGATCTTTAGGAATAAGAATCTTCAGAATAAGATTTTTAGGAGTAAGGATCTTTAGGAGTAAGGATCTTTAGGAATAAGGATCTTCAGAATAAGATCTTCAGGAATAAGGATCTTTAGAATAAGGATCTTCAGAATAAATATCTCCAGAATAAGGATCTTCAGAATAAGATATTCAGGAGTAAGGATCTCCAGAACAGGATCTTCAGGAATAAGGATCTCCAGAATAAGGATCTTCAGGAATAAGGATCTCCAGAATAACAAGCAGCTGATAAAAAAAAAAGGAATTTAAAAGAAAAAGAGACACAGCATGAGGCTGTCAGGTGTGGCAGTGATTTCTGGGAGCCTCAATAAGGGGCAAGGATAAAAGAACAGTTTAATTGGATCGTGGAACACCTTTCCTGCTGTTCCTGCTTGGCAGGTGTTGATTCCAGCTGAGTTTTGGGATGGAGAGGAATTAGAAATTTTCCAGGAGGAAGCTCCCCGTTGTGGGAAGCTGCAGGTTTAAAGCTGGATGAAAATTTCACGTTGTGCTTCTTGGAAGTCACTCAGCTTTTGGAGGAGGTTGTCAGAAATGGGTTTGGTTTCAGGATGGCACCAGCGTGGCACAATAACTGCAGTAAATGTGTGTTTTCTGCAGCTTTCACACAGGGAGCTGGCAAATGAAATCCCTTTCACTCAGAAGTGGGAGCACTAACTTAGAAACACCATAAAATGGAACAAATATTGTTAAAAGAGAAATAGAATTAGAAAAAAATTCTCTAGATACTTCAGAGAAATAAAACTATAAAAAATACATTGTAGAAGACCCCAAAAAAGTAGTTTTAGATGATTAACTTCAAAACAACTCCAACATAGTGTGACAAAAAACTAATAAGCCAAGAAACACTTAGAGTGTTTTGTAATTAAAAAATAGTCAACTTCTAATTGTAATAACAATAAATGATAACATCTGTATTATCTCACCCTTCTCATAAAACTAAAAATAAAATAAAACTTTTGAAAAACACCTGTAAATTACCTCATCTCTAAGCCTAAAAAAAAAAATAATAGTCAAAAAAAAAAGTAAACTTAAAATATAAGTAAAAAAAATTTTTTTTTCTTCACACGGGCCAGCATCTTTGCTTTAATGCAAATGTTGCTGCAGGGTTCTGGAGAGTGCTCTGGGTTTTTAAGGATGGAATGTCCTGGTGTGGAACAAAGGGCAGGGATCACCTTTGATGCCATGGAGAGCATTTCTGTGGAATAAGGCAGGTCTGAGCTGTGCAGACTCTTTGCCTTAGGCACTGCAGCATCCTTTTCAAGAACAGAAATTTTCTGCCTATGACTCACTGGGTCTATTGCTTGGATCACTCATCTCTCTTTTTTTTTTCCTTTTTTCTTCTTTTTTTTCCCTTCTAAATAAAGTAGAAGATAAAACCTTTGGCAGTTCCTTAAGGACAAAAAGAGAAAATCAGAGTATTTCCTTTTTTTTTTTTTCCCTTCTAAGTAAAGTAGAAGATAAAAGCTTTGGCAATTCCTTAAGGACAAGAAGAGAAAATCAGAGTATTTAAAAAGCCAGTGGTAAATGCTGTGTGGATTTGGGTTTTGTTGAACCTCCTTTATATTCCAGGATTCTCCCAGCTCCTTTCTCTGGCAGGGAACCCTTTGGTCCTTCACAAATTCCTGCTGCTGCTGCCAGAGCCCCCCTGGCCACTGACCCAGGCAAGGCCAAGCATCCCTGTTTTAGCAGGTCACTAATCCCAGATTTAGCAGGATTTAACCCCAGACAGGCCCTGCAGAGGGTTCCCAATCAGTTCTCTAAAGAGGCTTTGGAGACACCTTTACCTGAAGGCTATTTCAGCTCTTTAAATGACCTGGGTTTGAACTTTAAGTGATAGGAAGTGCTGATTTTTTTTTTTTAATTTTGCTATTTGAGGTAATCTCTTCCTGACCTCCTAATTTTTTTATTTCCTATTGGTCTTGTTCAGTTTGAATTTTATGGCTGTTGTGGGAGAGGCTCTCATCCTTGGCTTAAAAGGATGGAGGAGCTCAGTTTTACTGAAGAGCTTTTTTCAGAGCTGTTGTATCCATTTGCTCAGTATGTGCTTAGTAATTGGAAGATAAATCAAGTGTCTGTGAGCAGGGCAGCAAAGCAAAGCTCACCGAGTTTATGTTAGGGCAGGAAAAGTCAGGCACATTCTGGTGAGTTCTGCAAATAACCAAACCTGAGACACAAAATATTAATTGTTATATTCCCATGCAGCACCAACGTTTTGCTTGGATCACCTGCTCAGGGCTGGGGCTGAGCTGAATTTCAGATGTGGAACATTTTACCCAGGCTATTTTCTAGCCTTCTCTCACCAATAAATCACAACCTCAGTAGTTTTTCACAAGCCCTGTTTTGTTTGTTTGTTTTTTTTTCCCTGGCAAACAATGGAGCTGGAGGAGCCAGCGAGCTGCACAGGGAAATGTTTTATGTAATCAAGCACAAGAAATACAAATATTTTCTCCCATTGTGCTTTATCCTGTAGTCAAAACAGAAATTGCAGTTATTTTCGTGTGTATTTCTTAAACCAGCTCTGTCTGGTGGAGTTACCAGCTGGATTTGGAAATCAGATCCAGGAACAAGTGCTCTGATTTAGGTCTGTGCAGTGCAGACCCATTCAAGGCAGCTTCAATAATCCCAGCTCCCATCTGTGGCTGCTGAGAGCTGAACTGATCCAGCAGCCGAGTGACAGCTGCTGGGTGTTTGATTTCTGAGCAGTAAAGGGATGCAGCTTTATTTCCATAGTAACCTCCTCAACACGTGGTGTTTATGAACTGTTTCTTTTAAACTGCAGGGGCAGTTTAAGGTAAGAAAATTTGGGTGAGGAATATTTGGAATCAAATAGATTTATTAATATGAATTTGTATGATTTTATTTTAGGGAAAAAAAACCCCACTATGATTTGCCAGATGAATTGCCTGTGCCTCCTTAAAAAAACCCCAAACATGAGCACCAAGGTGTATTTTCATACTGGGGCTTCCCTTGTGTAATTTGGATTATCCTGTTTGATTTCTAGAACCAGGATTGTGTTTCAATGACATCTTTTATCTTTATCATTTCTGGAATTACATGATCAAAACTTCAAGAGAAACCTTCACTGAACCAGCTTTAGCTGGGTTTTGAACTAATAATGAGGTTTGGAGGATGATAATAAGACATTTTCACTCCTTGTGCTCAGTGGTGTTTCTGCATCTTCTCAGTGCAATATTCTGCCTTTAAATGAATGAACATCTCTGAGAGCACAGTTGTGAAAAACTGGATGCAGGAACCTTTTTAGTTCCCATTTAGTAGCCTTGGTCTGAAACCTTCCCTGCTGTGGCTTTTCAGAGCAGGATTTGATTTAAATTACTCTGGGGGTTACCAAAAAACCACAGCTTTTACAGATAAAGATGTGTTACAAGCATACAGCTGGTTTTGTCAAGAACTGTGTCTTGTCAAGGGAGGAGAGGATTGAAAAGGACAAAATCTGGGTAAAGACACTTCCTGAAATAGGTTTCTGTGATCCAGATTACTTTGGGGGTTACCAAAAAAAATGTACTTTTACAGATAAAGATGTGTTACAAGAATACAGCTGGTTTTGTCAAGGAAGGAGAGGATTGAAAAGGAAAAAATCTGGGTAAAGGCAGTTCCTGAAATAGGTTTCTGTGATCCAAATTACATTGGGGGGTCACAAAAAACCCACAGCTTTTACAGATAAAGATGTGTTATAAAGCTGGTTTTGTCAAGAACTGTGCCTTGTCATGGAAGGAGAGGATTGAAAAGGAAAAAATCTGGGTAAAGGCAGTTCCTGAAATAGGTTTCTGTGATCCAGATTACTTTGGGGGTTACCAAAAATGCACTTTTACAGATAAAGATGTGTTATAAGGCTGGTTTTGTCAAGAAATGTGTCCTGTCATGGAAGGAGAGGATTGAAAAGGACAAAATCTGGGTGAAGGCAGTTCCTGAAATAGGTTTCTGTGATCCTGATTCCTCTCCAGCTCCTTGTCTTAGTGTGGTTCCTGCTTGAGCAACCAGCAGCCATCTGTCAGAAGTGCCTTCCTTTATCCTTTGCTGGAAGAGTTTCAGGAGAAGCTTTGCTGGGGGGATTAAAAACCTGGCATTTCTTGCATTGAGGTCACTTTTGCCTGTAGTTCCTGCAAGATCTTCGTGTTGGCTTTTCTGGAGGTGGATCTTGGTGTGTCCTGGCAGGCATGTGTCTCCCACAAGTTGAAAATCTGGTTTAGAGCTGTGCCTTTCTGAAAGGATTAATGGGATATTTATGGCCTGCCACCTTACAGGGTGACCAACCCTTCTGCTTCCTGGTGCCCTTCATTGTGTTTATTTCTTCAGATAAGAACCTTCTGCACCAGAAAAATCTCACTGAACACATCAGCCATGCCTGGTGTGAAGGAGCTCTGGCTTGCTGCTGCAAATTTAAACTTGTTTTTGTTTCAATCTCTCCAGATCAGTCGATTTGGAGGGATTAATGTGATATTTATGGCCTGCCACCTTACAGGGTGACCAGCCCTTCTGCTTCCTGGTGCCCTTCATTGTGTTTATTTCTTCAGATAAGAACTTTCTGCAGCAGAAAAATCTCACTGAACACATCAACCATGTGTGAAGGAGCTCTGGCTTGCTGCTGCAAATTTAAACTTGTTTTTGTTTCAATCTCTCCAGATCAGTGGATTTGGATCTCCCATCCCTCTCTTTAAAGCAGGGGTGATGCTGCTGTTCCAGATGCTGCAGCTGAGTTCTCAGGGATGTCAAAACCCAAATGAGCACCTCAGAGAAGCTTGAGCACAGGCAGAACATCCCCAGGGAGTGGTTCCCAGCATGCTGGAGAGAGCCATAACTTCATTCTGTGCAGAGCATGCTCCCAAGAGCTTTCTGGGCTCTGCAGTCATTTAATATCCTTGGAATTTGTAGGGCAGAAATGGCTGCAGACTCGTGCTGTCATAATTAACATTGTTTTTAAAGGCAGGACCACAGTGATTAAATTTATCCCAGGGGTATTTTTGCATCACACTGGGTAATTTTGGTTGTTATCCAGTATTTGGAGCAAAACACTGAATTAGATTAAAACCTTGGTAAGACTCTTTGGCTGAGGATTTCTGGTGCTTGCATCACTCTTTGGTGGTGCTGCTCAGCAGTGCTTTAAGGCAGGCTCAGAATTCTGGTGAGGCAGGCTCAGAATTCTGGTGGCCCCAGAATTTCAGCAGGGCAGGAGAGGGAGTTTCTTACAATTTCCTTCTTTAAGGAAGCTCAGCTTTCTAAATCGATCAGCTTTGCTTTTTTTGGTCTCCATCCACAAATTTCAGAGGAGGTGGCAGGTTAATGTGAGAGTGTTGAGCTGGGGAATGACTACTGTTACATGACAATCCAAAAAGGGAACTTCTGCTAAGAATAGAACGAGTGGTGGATATTTTGCTATTTAAACATCTTAAGCTCAGCTCGGTGCTTTATTTTACTATCACTAAGAATCTTTGCATTGAATCCCATCCCTTGTGAGAGAAGGGTTTGGAAGAGAGAATTATATTTTTATCACTTAGTCTCAGGGCTTGGCTCAGGCATCTTTGATAAATTATTAGAAAAACATTGAACACAATGCAGTGAAAGCATCTAAGCTGTTTCAGAGGCTGTACCCAAATCCAAGCTGGTTTTTGAAGCCAGTCTGTAGTGCCTGACACAGCGCAATAAAATAAATGCTGAGCAGTGGCTCTTTATAGCTGAGCTTTTCCCTCCACTGTCATTATCTTCTTTCATAACAATTTCCAGCCTTGATGGTGCTTAAAGCAGACAAAATCTCAACCCTCCAAATACAGGGCCTTCATTTTCCTCCTGCTGAGCTCCAGCCTGGGTAATTAATGAATATTAATTATTAGTGATTACAAGAGCAAGGCATAAATAGTCCCTCCCTCTTTTGGAACGCACGAGGTTGTAAACCACAGGTGGGAGATCCGGTAACAGGTTAAGAAAGGTAAAAGACTTAAGCATTTGCTGGATAAGTAAACAGTAAGTTCAGGCATAAGCTTTTTATCCTCCTGAGTCTCCACCTTCCCTCTGGAGGTATTAGATGGAAAAGAAATGCAGAGCTCTGAGGTCAGCCCTCCCCCAGGCAGCTTCCCCTCCCCTTGCCCTGGGCAGCAGCTGCTGAACTTGGGCTGCTCTGTCTGCGCTGGGAGTTGCCAAGAGCCTGTCTGGCTCCAGGGGCATGGGTTTTGCAGTCACCTAGAAAAGAGATTGTAGCCTGGGTGAGCAACCAGGCAGGTGCCCGTGGGGTTTGGTGGCTCGGTAACTGATGAGAAGGCTTTGTGGCAGCCCGGGGACAGCGCACACGGCGAGGCTGCTGGGACAATATGGGAATTGGGAGCTGCTTTAACAGGACGTCAGACCCCCTGTTCACCATCACGTAGGTACCTTCTCCTTTTCCCTGCAGCTGGAGGGGGGGCTGTGCTGGGGTTCTGGGGTGCAGGGAGGTCTGTGAGAGCCTGGGAATGGTCCAGCCACAGCCCTGCTGCTCTGAGCTGCTCTGATTTTCTCTTCCAGAACGTGCTGAGCTCCATCACTGCCCCCGTGCAGGGCCACCCCAGTCATGTCCATTACACCCTCGTGTGACAGCCCTCAGCTGGAGCAGTGTCTAGAACAACAACAAATTCATTTCTTTCCCCTTGATTTTGTTTTTCCAGGGTCCTCGTGAGCCCTCGACAGAATCTGACTCGCATCACGTTAAAAGGGACTTTCCAGGGGGCTAAAGTGGTCCGTGGGCCTGACTGGGAGTGGGGTAACCAGGATGGTAAGCTGCTTTTGGGATGTCCTGTAGAACCCCATTTGATTTTTCATATATATATATATATATAAATATTTTTTAATATTTATATTTTCTAATTTTTTATATTTTCTAATTTTTTATATTTTCTATTTTTATTTCTATTTTATAAATTATTTATATTTTCTAATTTTCTATTTTACCTCTTTATATATTTTTATGTATATTTATAAAAGTATAGATATTTGTATGTATATATAATTAATTTTTTTATATATATATATAAAATATTCTTTTATTTTTACAAATTGCTCGTTGAAAATCTACATGCTGAGCAGCTTCTAGGGGAGTTGTTCAGGTGATGCAGGTGATGCCTGTTCTTTAGAGTAATTAAAATCCTCTGCTTTCTTGTCACATATCTGTGACACAAACCATGTCCAGGGTGTGGGGAGGAAGTTTTGCTGCTCCTCTTTCATAGATGTGAAAAGCACTGGGAATCATCCTGGAAGTCCTTGTGTCAAACTGTAAATGCACACCATGTTACAAGAAAATAAAGACTCCTTTCTTCCTGAAAAAGCTTTAATTGATAGTGGGAAGTTTTTGTGACTTTGTGTACACTGTCCATTTTCTTCTGGAGTTTTTGGAATGTCCCTATTTGGATACTTTTGAGAAGAGTGAGGAGAAGTTCTCTCTAAGGAGGGTTTCGCATGTTGCACTAGTGAAGGACTCTGTGGTTGTTGGAGAGTGGTTCCTGCTTTCTGCAGGAATTGAAACCTTCAGGCTGAGAAGGCAGTGGGACAAAAAAGCCTTTTTAAAGCTGCTTTTGGGCTGCAGTGCCTGTCCCCAGGTCGCTGGCAGCAGTTGCTGTGTGGTGCTCCAGGGTGAGGGAGCTTTCCTGCCCCTCACTGCACACACACTGGGATGTTTACAGCTCCTTTCCCCCTGAAGAATTAAGTCAAAAGTTCAAAGGTTTCCAGAGTTGACTCTGCCATTTATTGCAGCTCTGGGTTCAGTGGAGGATGAGGATCCTTGCAGGGTCTGAGAGTAAATCAGCTTATGCTCAATGCAGCTTATCCATCCTTTTGAGATCACAGCAGCATTTACATGTCTGAGACTGGTGTTGTTTATGGTGCTGCTGACCTGAAAGCAGCTCCCTGAGCAGGAGCAGTGAGAGGAGCCCTAAATCCACCCCTCAGCTGCTCTGGTTTTGGTGGAGCTGCCCCATCCACAGCCGTGGTCTTGTCATGAGTAGCACTGCCAGCAAAACCCAGTTTGTGTTGTGCTGATAAAGGAGGAGTTCAGCTCCCTCAAGCTGCTGGATTTCAGGACTTTGCAGACAGTAGAAGTTCCTCAGTGAGACAGATGTTGCTGTCCTTGTTTGGGGCAGTGCTGGGACTTGCCCAAATTGGGAATCTGCAAACCCTGATGGCCTTCACAAGGCTCAGCGTTGTCTCTTGGATCAGAGCAACGTCCCAGTGCCCAGCCAGAGTCACCTCCCCACATCCATCCTCCTCTTCTGGATTCTTCAAGCTCCTTGCTTGAAGAAAACCAAATTTATTTGATGTTTCCCCACCTGGGTGGTGCTGGGGAGAGATTTAAAGATCCTGGGTGGATCTTCAGCACTTGGATCTTGGATCTTCCAGCACATGGATGGTGCTGGGGAGAGATTTAAAGATCCTGGGTGGATCTGCAGCACTTGGATCTTGGATCTTGCAGCACATGGATGGTGTTGGGGAGAGATTTAAAGATCCTGGGTAAATCTGCAGCACTTGGATCCTGGATCTTGCAGCACATGGATGGTGTTGGGGAGAGATTTAAAGATCCTGGGTGGATCTGCAGCACTTGGATCCTGGATCTTGCAGCACATGGATGGTGCTGGGGAGAGATTTAAAGATCCTGGGTGAATCTTTAGCACTTGGATCTTGGATCTTCCAGCACATGGATGGTGCTGGGGAGAGATTTAAAGATCCTGGGTGAATCTTTAGCACTTGGATCTTGGATCTTGCAGCACATGGATGGTGCTGGGGAGAGATTTAAAGATCCTGAGTGGATCTTTAGCACTTGGATCCTGGATCTTGCAGCACTGCTGAGTATTTTTATTGCCACAGTGTGGTGCCATGACACCATGTGTGTATTCCCCAACTAGGCCGTGCTCCTGCACACCAGGAATTCTCCACAGAATCATTCCAAAACGAATGGCTCGCTGGTTTTCAGCAAATTTAACACAGGGATTCCCTCCTAATCACTCAAAATGAGTTGTCTCATGATCCAGTTTTCCTGATGTGCTCTTCTTTTCCCCTCAGGGGGTGAGGGTAAGACTGGCCGCGTGGTCGATATCCGGGGCTGGGACGTGGAGACCGGCCGCAGCGTCGCCAGCGTCACCTGGGCAGATGGGACCACCAACGTCTACAGGGTGGGCCACAAGGGAAAAGTGGACCTCAAATGTACCGTGGAGGCTTCTGGGGGCTTCTACTACAAGGAGCACCTCCCAAAATTAGGTGGGTGGAGACAAATCTCTGTTGAGGAGTTGTGATGAACGCGGCCGTTGGTGCTGAAGCCATTTTTTGTTTGGAAGGCACAAAACCACCTCCTGATTTTCTAAAGTTCCCACATAATGAGCATCATCTGAGAGAATTTGGTTTGTGTGTGAGCATACTGCTTGATCTCAGAGTAGTTCATGAAATAGTTTGAACCATCAGATACCCACAGTTCTATCCCAAGGAATACAACCTCTGCAGGAAATGCAGGAAATTTCCACTTTGCTGCAGAGAACCCAACTTTTCTCACTTTGGTTACATTTGACAATCCAGAGCTTTTCATTCTTCAGGCAAGCTGTTGTTCTCTGTGCTTTTAGAGAGCAAACACTCTCCTGGTGGAACCAAAAGGGGGAATGTGACCAAAGGGAGACTTTGGAGAATAGAACAGCCAAAAATTAGAAAAAAATGATGGGAAAAGGTGATGTCTGCACTGGCAACTTGCTGCAATCCCCCTTTCCTCTTAAGTCCAGGAAAATCCTTGTGCTTTTGGACTTGAAGCTTTTTTTTACCCAGGTGTAATTTAGCTGTGGGGTCGTTTTTCTTCTAATGAGGTGCAGGGACCATCTTTGGCTGCCCTGAAGGAAAACAGAGGGGTCTGTTCTGGTGTTTGCAGCAGCAGAATCAGAGTTTTTATCAGATAAAACTTTGCAGGCAGACTTTGACCAGTCCTTCTCAAACTTTTCTCTCCCTGAGCACCTTGGCAAGAGCATGAGGGGAGGGAAGGGTTGGATGAGGAGCTTAATTCCAGGGTATGGCTGCATGGGATGGGTGGGAGGGTAAGGAACTCCTCAGAGTGAATTCTGTGCCTGCCTGTGGAGGGGAGAACTAATTTTGGGTGCTGTGTGGGCATGTCTGAACAGCAGTTGTGGGTGAGTGGATTGCTAAGAACAGCTCCTGGTGTCTGCCGTGGCCTGAGAGGCATTCCCTACTCTGCAGAGAGACAAAATGGGTCTTGTTAGAGCTGCTTATGTTTTATTAATATAGTGTAATTGTAAAATATAATGTGATTATTAATATAATCAGAGTTAAATCCTACTGATTTCTCTGCTGCCCTATAGAGTGTATGGGGCATGAAAAGGGGTTTGCACCATTCTCCCCCAATTAATGTTAATTTTCAGCCCTTGTAAGGAAGGCAGTGAGGCACCAGAGACAGAATGGGTCTTGTTAGAGCTGTTTATGTTGTATTAACATAATGTAATTATAATTATAAAATATAATTGTAATACAATGTAATTATTAATATAATCAGAGTTAAAACCTACTGATTTCTCTGCTGCCCTATAGAGTGTATGGGGCATGAAAAGGGGTTTGCACCATTCTCCCCCAGTTAATGTTAATTTTCAACCCTTGTAAGGAAACCAGTGAGGCACCAGAGACAGAATGGGTCTTGTTAGAGCTGCTTATGTTTTATTAACATAATGTACTTATAATATAATTGTAATTGTAAAATATAATTGTAATGGGATTATTAATATAATCAGAGTTAAATCCTACTGATTTCTCTGCTGCCCTATAGAGTGTATGGGGCATGAAAAGGGGTTTGCACCATTCTCCCCCAATTAATGTTAATTTTGAACCCCTGTAAGGGAGGCAGTGAGCACCCAGGGTGTGAGTGCACCCTGCATGCCTGTGGCTGCTGTCCTTGTTGTCCCCAGGGAAGCCAGCTGAGCTGCAGAGGAAGGAGAGCACAGACAGGCATCCCTTCCAGCACGGGGACAAGGTGAAGTGCCTGCTGGACATCGACATCCTGCGGGAGATGCAGGAGGGCCACGGAGGCTGGAATCCCAAAATGGCTGAGGTAGGTGCCTGCATTCTCCCTGGCTGCAGCCCCAGCCTCTCCCTCGTTCTGCACTGCTCAGGAAGTCACCAGCACATCTTGCTGTGACCTTAGAGTTGAACTGAATCACAAATGCAGATTTTTTTAGAGATAGGACGCTGGAGTCAGAGCTATTTTTAGGCTCTGTTGGATGAGAATGGCCTTGTGGATCTTTGCAAAAGTCTTGGAAGCAAAAAACAAACAAACAAACAAACAAAAAGGCTGGTTTGTTTGTTTTTAAATGAGCCACGGGCCTTTTCTTTGCTGTTCTGGATCCATTCCTTGTTTGGCTTCTTTGTGCTGTGCATTACTGGTAATTAGAGTTGTGTGTTTTGTCAACACTGAGCTCTGTCCTTGGCCAGGGCTAAAATTTCTCAGCCCATATCATATTTTTGGAGCTTAGTCTTGCCTTTAAATTGAAGAGCCATCAGTCTGCTGTCACCTGTTGTTTTAAAAAAAAACCCACAGAGTGGAGGAAATAAAGATATAAATGGCACCTATTACTGCAAATAGCATGAATAAAATCATCAAGATATGTTAAATATCTATCCTGGCCCAACCTGCCCTATAGGTGAGCAGACTTTTTGAAATCAGCCTTTAAAATGTTTCAATGTGGAAATCTCTTAACTGAGCATCAGCCTCTTTTTTGGGGTTTTTTTTTCAGCCTGGCAGGCAGGGATTTGGCATCTTCTGATGAACTTTAACAAAGCTGCCAGTGGAGCCATGAGATTTTTAATTCCAGCTCAGGAATTCACCCCTAAAGCTGTAGATTTTGGGTGTTGCTGTGCCTGTTGTTGGCTGTTAAACCTCTGTGCTCCTGAATTCCTGTTGTTGGGGAATGCAGGGGTAGAGAGGGACACTAAACACTGAAACAGGAACCTCCCATCACCTCAGAAATTGACATTTTTTACCTCTTTATAAACCACGAGCTGCTCAGGACCCGATCCAGAACCCTGCACCACATAATTCTATTTTTATTTAGTGTGCCTTGCCCCTTTTTCCCCCTCTCTGAGTTTGCCTTGCTGGTATTTTATAATGCAGAACAACGTTGGATTCCCTGCCCACCTCTGTCCTTTGGAAAGAGGACAATTTGTGCTGCATTTTCAAGCATTTCTGCACTTTGTATTCCTATCCCCCTCCTCCCCCAATATGCTGCTCTTTCAGAGGAGCTTTTAGAGGAGCCTTTCCCCTCCTTTTTGTAGAAGAAGAATGTTTGCATCTCATGCAGATATTGGAAATGCTGGGATTAACGGGAAAATCCAGAATTTAGGACTCACAGGAATTTAGGATTTGGAAGTGCTGGGATTAACAGGAAAATGCAGAATTTAGGATTGGGAAATGATGGAATTAATGGGAAAATCCAGAATTTAGGACTCACAGGAATTTAGGACTTGGAAATGTTGGGATTAATGGGAAAATGAAGAATTTAGGATTGGGAAATGCTGGGATTAACAGGAAAATATGTAATTTAGGAGTCACAGGAATTTAGGACTTGGAAATGCTGGGATTAACAGGAAAATGCAGAATTTAGGACTCACAAGAAGTTAGGACTTGGAAGTGCTGGGATTAACAGGAAAATGCAGAATTTAGGATTGGGAAATTATGGGATTAACAGGAAAATACAGAATTTAGTATTGGGAAATGATGGGATTAATGGGAAAATCCAGAATTTAGGACTCACAGGAATTTAGGACTTGGAAATGCTGGGATTAACAGGAAAATGCAGAATTTAGGATTGGGAAATGATGGGATTAACGGGAAAATGCAGAATTTAGGATTGGGAAATGATGGGATTAACAGGAAAATGCAGAATTTAGTATTGGGAAATGATGGGATTAATGGGAAAATGAAGAATTTAGGATTGGGAAATGCTGGGATTAATGGGAAAATCCAGAATTTAGAATTTGGAAATGTTGGGATTAATGGGAAAATGAAGAATTTAGGATTGGGAAATTATGGGATTAACAGGAAAATGCAGAATTTAGGACTCACAGGAATTTAGGACTTGGAAGTGCTGGGATTAACAGGAAAATGCAGAATTTAGGACTCACAGGAATTTAGGACTTGGAAATACTGGGATTAACAGGAAAACCCAGAGTTTAGGACTGGAAAGTGCTGGGTTTAGTAGGAAAATACAGAATAAAGGTTTGGGAGCACTGTGGATGGGAAATGCTGGGTGATTTAACCTTCTTTCCCCACTGTTAAACAAGGTGATTTATTTAGGGGCTTTCCCCTCTTTTCTTTTCTTGTCCCAAGTTCATTGGGCAGACAGGGACCGTGCACAGGATCACGGACAGAGGGGACGTGAGGGTCCAGTTCAACAGTGAGACCCGCTGGACGTTCCACCCTGGAGCCCTGACCAAGGTAGGTGCTGGGAATGCTGCAGGGAGATCACTGATCCTGCTGGCTTAGGGCTCTCTGTGTCCCCAGAGGTGCTGAAGGAGCACCCTGCTCTTCTAAACACTTCTCTCCTGTTTTTTAAACTATTGCATTTGCAAGTCCTGAAGGTAAAATGCATTTCTTAATTTCAGCTTCCAGTCCTTCATCCTTCTGCAGCTGCCTTGCCCTTGTGATGAACCTTTTCCCCACATAATTTCCCTTTGATTTTTCTTTTGTTCTTCCTTGTTTTGTGTCTCCACGTTGTTCTTTTTTGCATCTTTGTCTCGTTTCTCTTTGATTTCTTCCGAGTCTTTAATCCAGCCCTTCTAATTTTGTGGCTGCATTTCTAAAGCTCACAGCTCTGGCCTTCCCCAGAGGTTTGAGGACTTTGAGAAGTGGATAATTAGAAATAGAGATAATTAGGTATAGAAGAAGCTGCTGGAAGACCACAAAATTCTGACCTGAGCAAGGTCACAATGCTAAAAACTCCCGATACCAGTGGAAAATGCAGTGTCAGATTGTTTTGCACAAAATCAGTCTGCTCTGAAAAGTGTGTTTTGACACTGCTCCCTTCCTAGCTCAGTGAGCAGAGGGAGCATCTGGCAAATTCCCAGCACAGATAAACCCTGGTTTCCCTTTTCTGTTTTAAATAACAAACAGATTTAACTTCTTTATCAGAGAGAATTCAAATCTCCAGTGCCAAGCCAGGTGTAGCGAGGAGATGGAGCAAGAAAACTTCCATGCTTTATCTGGTATTAATTATAAAGGATTATTGGGAGCAAAAGAAGTTAGGAAACTGCCTGTTCCAAATTATTTCCCTACTTAAAAGTGCACTTGGCTTAAAAGAGGATTGGACTGTGTTTATTTTGCAGCTCAGTGGTAACAGAGCTTTCTTGGTAGCTGCATTTATGTTTTGCAGTGCTGTTTCTTGACTCAGTGGGTGTCTTCTTTGTTGGGATTTTGGGAGTGGGGCGGAGGGGCCGATCACTGTGAATTGTTTGTCTCCGTGTGTGTGTGGCTTCATCCCCCAAAAGCTTATGACTTTCTTTTTCTTGTAGCTCAACACCTTTTGGGTTGGTGATGTGGTCCGGGTGATAGATGATATGGAAACAGTGAAGCGGTTCCAACCTGGTCATGGGGAGTGGACAGATGAGATGGCACCTGTGAGTGCGCGCCAGTTCCAGTTCCAGGACAGTCCAGTAACCTCCTGAGCTTCCCCAAGCCCTCAGCTCTTAGCCAAGGGCTTGTACCCCCCCCCAGAATTCCTGCTGGGATGTCCCTGCCCAGCCCCTGGTGCTGGTGGCTCTCGGTGACACCGTTGTGTCCACGGCACCCAAACGGGACAAGGGGGAATCCAGCAAAAAAGAATTTGGCTGCCACCAACTCACGTGAGAGGTTTCCATCACCATCCTCTTATGCCCTCCCTGACTGTCTGGAATGAGGCAGGGAGGTGGAAAAATCAGCCCAGCATGGCTAAAAAGTGTGATTCAGGTTCCTCCAGGAGCAGTCAAAGCCCAGAGGAAACTGTTCCCAGTCCCAGCTTGAGCAGTTCTTATCAGCACCACCCTCCCCAGCCATTTCCAGTGTGTCTGGGAAAACCCTGCCATGGCAAACCAGTGAGAGAGAAACTGGTGAGAAGCCTCTGGTGTCCTCGAAGTGGGAGCTGTCTGTGAGTCTGTCACTTGTCCAGTGCTTCTTTTCACACAGCAGGAGCTGCAGCTTTACGAAAAAAATAAACCCAAAAAAAAAAAAAAAAAACAACAAACCCTGGCTTTAGGTCTGGGAACTGCAGCTTTGAGGAGGGGAGGGAAAAAAAAAAAAAAATCCTCTTTTTTCCTTACAGACCCTGGGGCACATTGGGAAGGTGATCAAGGTCTATGGGGACGGAGATCTTCGAGTGTCAGTGGGGGGACAGTCCTGGACCTTCAACCCTGCCTGCCTGACAGCCTACCAGAGGGAGGAGGAGGCCAACCTGATGACCACGGAGAGTGCCAAGGAGTCCAAAAGTGAGGGACAAAGCTGGTCCCCCCACGGCTGGGAGATCTTTGGTCCAGCTCTTTGGGTGGTGGCAAAATCCAGGTGTTCGTCCCTGGATGGAGAACTAAAGTCTGGCTGTGCTTTACTGAGCAAGCGAAGCTGGGCCTTAGGAAAATGCAGGATTTAGGGCTAAGAAATGCTGGGATTCATGGGGAAAATGCAGGATTTAGGACTGGGAATTGCTGGGATTAATGGGGAAATGCAACATTTAGGACTGGGAATTGCTGGGATTAATGGGGAAATGCAACATTTAGGACTGGGAATTGCTGGGATTAATGGGGAAATGCAACATTTAGGACTCGCTGGAATTTAGGACTGGGAAATGCTGGGATTAAGAGAAATGCTGGGAGAAGATAGAGAATGAAACTTTGCTGTGCCTTACTGGGCAAGCAAAACTGGGCCTTAGGAAAATGCAGGATTTAGGTCTAAGAAATGCTGGGATTAATGGGAAATGCAGGATTTGGGACTTGGAAATGCTGTGACTACCAGGAAAATGCAGGATTTAGGATTGTGAGATGCTGGGATTAATGGGAAAATACAGAATAAAACCCAGCTGTGCCTTACTGGGCAAGCAAAGCTGGCCTTGTCAGGAAAATACAGATTTTAGGACTTGGAAATGCTGGGTTTAACAGAAAAATACAGAATTTAGGGCTCAGAATTGCTAATTGCTAGGTTCAGTATTTGCCTCATCCCTGTTGTGTCTCTGTTCCCTGTTCCATCCTGCTTCCTGTACCAGGACACTGATTCTTGAGGGCTTGTGAAATATTCCCAGGCCTGTGCGTGGAACTGTTGTGAAATCAACAATTGTTTTGCCTAATCTGCCCTGAAATCGAGTTTGGGATCACATGGTGCACGGAGGGGATTTTTTTTTTTTTGGTGCTTTTCACATCTGCTCAGAAATTTTTTTTTGTGGCCTGACCATCTTGATTTCCTCTGGATGTCAGGATCATGTGGGAGAGAGCACAGACTTGCCAGGATTTTTTTGTCTTCCTGATGTAGATGGATCTGGAACTGTTTGCTCAAGTCAGACTTGAGGCAGAACTCACAAGATTTTTTGACTTTGCACTGCTGGGGAGCTGTGACACCTGTGTCCCCTCAAACGCTGAGGGATGTGGGGTGACAGGTCCATTTTTGTCTCTTTTTCAGGTACTTTGGTGACTGTCCTGGAGAAGCTGCTGTCCCAGAGAGCAGAGTCAGAGCATGCAGGGTGCCTGGTCATTTGTGCAGCCCTCAACAACGCGGCCAAAGTCCGGGAGCTCCTCCAGAAATACCCAGACAAGGCAAGTTTGGAAGACAAAAATGGTTCTTTTTCCTTTGTTTCTGCTCTTTAAAACATCATCATAAAATTTTGTAGTCAAGCAGGGAAAAGAATGTGAGAAAAACAATAGATTTGTCAGGCTTAGTGAGATCTCCTAACAGTTTGAACATTATTTTGCTGCAATTTAGGATTAAATTCACAAGTTAAATGTGCATATTTTATGCCTCTAGTTTGTGGCAATAAATCTGAACTGAATTCCTTACAGCACCTTTCCCAAGCTGGCTTTTCCCAGATTTCCTGTGTGGCCACTGCAGCTGTAGAATGAGGAGGGGAGGGGTTTATCTATAGGAAAACAGGAGCAGAAATCAGAGGATCTGCTGGAAAAGAAAGGCAGGGCTTGTGCCTGTCCTTAGAGGACCTTGTAAAATCACATTGTTGGAATCAGGAGGGAGAAAAGCTGCCCAGATCTGTGCAGTGTCTTATCTCATGTCTGACTGGAGCAGGGAGCTGGGCTGGACTCGTTGCTGGACAATTTCTGTGCTTGCAGAGTGCCAAACTGTCAGGATCACATCTCCTGAAACCTCCTTCAGGGAGGGGCTCGGGGTTTAGGAACAGAGCAAAAATCAAAAAAAAAAAACAAACCACCAATGTCTTTCAGTAGTGTGTGCTTGGAAACCATGGGTAACAAAAAGAGGTTTTGTTGGGGGTGAGGGGCTGTGACCCAGGATCAGCTCTGAAGCTGATTTAGTGGTTATTTGTCTGGTATTTATTATACTTCTTTAGTTATAAACATAAATTTAAGTTTATAAATAAACTTCTGGACATGGGAAGGAGACACAAATACCTGCAGTTCTCAGATTGATCCCAGATAGGAAAATCCCAAGAGTAAAGAATCCATGATATGATCAGTTATCTTTATTAGACTTCTATTTCTACTCTGATATTTGTATTAATAAATTAGCTATTTCTATGTGGGTCTTACAGAGAGATCAGGCTGGATTTGAGGCTGACTTAGAGCAAGTTGGAATTGCTTGGCAGGGATTTTCCAGCTTATCAGCACTGTCTGCCTGGTGTAACTGGAAGAGCAGCAGTGACCTCTAATTCCTCTTTGCCCAAAGGACTCGCCCATCTTTTTGAGCCTGTCCAGGGAAGTGCTGCCTCTCCTGTGCTCTGACTGCTGCAGGGATAAAACCTGGATTATTAACTTGTTCTCCTTGCCAGGCTGCTGAGGTTTTGTGCCTCCTTCTCCTCTCCTTCGCCTCCACTGCTTTGCCTTTTTTTTTTTAACCTCTTGTTTTTAAGTGCCTTTAATTCTCCAAAACTCTCACTGCAGCACTTGAGCCCTGAGATGTCCCCTGCAGGCACTGCACCCACTGAAGTCCCTGCAGCAGCACAGCACAGCACAGCAGGGACCTGGCACCTCCAGAGCCTTATGCAAAGCTAATTTGATTTCCTCACACATTTTCCTCTCGGGAAGGGAATTGTTGGCAGAGGGATCAAGGAGTGCTGTGCTCTCAGGCACAGAGCGATTTGGCAGCAGGGCTCTGCAATTACAGAGCTTCCAGCTCTGTTCTCTCACTTCTCCCCTCTTGACTGAACGTGCTGCCCCCTTCCCCTTCCAGAATGTTCTGGGACAAGCTCAGCTGGGAGCTGCTGGCCAGCAGGGCACGGACCCTGTGGGATTTCTGGGCTGTTCCCACCCTGCTCCGGGCACAGGACGAGGTCATCCCTAATTTTCTGTGTCTCTGCCCTTCCCAAAGGTCGATGCCAAGAACCAGGGCAGGACTGCCCTGCAGATTGCCTCTTACCAGGGGCACCTGGAGGTGGTGAAGACGCTGCTGCAGGCTCATGCCAACGTCGACCTGCGTGACGACGAGGGGGACACGGCGCTGCACTACGCAGCCTTTGGGTAGGACACCTCCCCTCCTGCTGTCCCTGGTGGAAAACCTCTGTCCTGCATCCAGATGGATCCAAATGGATCTCTCATCCTTCACTCTGTGTCAAGGATGTGTGCCTGGTGGGAGCTTTGCTCTGGTTTTCACGTTGGGAATGGAGTGTCAGCCCACAGGAGGATTTCTTCTTCTACAGCAGCATCCTTCTTTCCAGAAGGATTTCTGTCATGGTTGAGATGGTCACAGTACAAGCAACACTCCATTTGCAGAAGGCTCCAAACCCATTTTTATTCTAGCATGCATGCTTTTTATACATTCTTACAAAACTCTTAAGTTTACTCATTGGTCACAAAAGACAAACCAAGTGCTCATTGCAACAGGCAGCTGCAGGTTTCTCTTATTTATCCTTCTTTTTTTTTCTTAGTTTCCATGTCAATGACCTTGGTAGAAAATTCTTTCTCGGGGTTAAACATGGATCCTCTTCTCAAACTTCTCTCTGGCTCACAGAAGTCACTGTAAAACCTCTTTCCACAGATTTTTATCTAGCACAGGATTTCTTAGCACAAGGATTTCTTATCCTTCACAGCTGGTTCAGTTTCCATGCTAGGAATTTTCAGGGGGAATCAGAAAAAAAAAAAATGAGGTTTTAGTGATGAAATTTTTTTTCAAGGGGAAGGAGGAGAGGATGTAGTGGATTGAGATCAATTTGTCTGGTTGGTTTCTCTAAGTTTGTGTTTTCCAGAGCAAAATGGATTTTGAGTTGTATCATCAGTTAGCAGGGAAGAATTCATCCTTAAGAGTGGGAATTCCTGGTGGTTTAGAGCAGAGAGCACAAATTAGGAAGGTTTTGTGGGGTTTATGTTGGAACCCTGGTTACTTTTAGACTTTCTGTGCTGACAGGCACTGACCCCCAAGAGAACACTGCATTTGACCTGAGGCTGTGAAAAAAGCTTTCAAAATTAAATAATAAAACTAAAATTATGAGTGTGTAGCTTAAACAGAAGTGTGTAATATCACATAGTAAGAAACTTTAAGTTTTAGAATATAGTTATATATATAAAATAGAAGTTTTAAAGCAGAAACTAATCCTTCTTCTTCCCCTTCTTCTTCATGAATTTGAGTAGTATTTTGTAATTAGATTAAAAAATCCACATTACAAGCCACAAGTAGTTAGTTACTAAGTTAAAAGTAAAAATAATTTAAGTATCATTTCTTAATTAGTTTATCCTTAAAAAACCTTACAAAGAAAGAAATGCAACACCATTTTTTAGTTTCTTACAGTACTGTAGAACTCAGAGTTTTCAAAACTGTAATATAGATAAAAACCAATAAACATGTGAATCCAAACAAGATCTCACACATTTCATCCCAACCCTAACAATAAAAAAATAAAACCACAACAGTTCCTTTAACACTGAGAGGAAGCGGGGTGGGGCTGGGAGGTTACAAAACCTGATTTCTGTTGCTTTGCAAAGAGAAAAGAATTGACTGGAATGACTCAAATCTGTTTTGTTTTTTTTTTTTTTTCCTTGCTTTAAACCAGAAACCAAGCTGAGGTTGCCCGTGTGCTGCTGGCCAGGGGGGCCAGTGCAGACCTGCTGAACAATGCCAAGTGCACAGCCCTGTACGTCGCTGTCAGCCAGGGCTTCACCGAGGTGGTGAGAGCCCTCTGTGAGCTCAACTGTGATGTCAACCTCCCAGTAAGTTTGGGATTGGGATTCTTTAGTTATAAACATAAATGTAAGTTTATAAATAAACTTCTGGACATGGGAAGGAGACACAAATACCTGCAGTTCTCAGATTGATCCCAGATAGGAAAGTCCCAAGAGTAAAGAATCCATGATATGATCAGTTATCTTTATTAGACTTCTATTTCTACTCTGATATTTGTATTAATAAATTAGCTATTTCTATGTGGGTCTCACAGAGAGATCAGGCTGGATTTGAGGCTGACTTAGAGCAAGTTGGAATTGCTTGGCAGGGATTTTCCAGCTTATCAGCACTGTCTGCCTGGTGTAACTGGAAGAGCAGCAGTGACCTCTAATTCCTCTTTGCCCAAAGGACTCGCCCATCTTTTTGAGCCTTTCCAGGGAAGTGCTGCCTCTCCTGTGCTCTGACTGCTGCAGGGATAAAACCTGGATTATTAACTTGTTCTCCTTGCCAGGCTGCTGAGGTTTTGTGCCTCCTTCTCCTCTCCTTCG
Source organism: Vidua macroura (assembly GCF_024509145.1). Classification (NCBI taxonomy): domain Eukaryota; kingdom Metazoa; phylum Chordata; class Aves; order Passeriformes; family Viduidae; genus Vidua; species Vidua macroura. The sequence goes on along the minus strand of NC_071593.1, from coordinate 6,330,859 downwards.
CCTCCACTGCTTTGCCTTTTTTTTTTTAACCTCTTGTTTTTAAGTTTGGGATTGCAGGCATTTGGGGCAGGGAGGTGTTGGAGGATTTTTTGATTTTTTTTTTTTTTTTTGAGGTGGGGAGGTGCTTCTTTGTGAGAAAAATTTGATTTACAGCCTCGAGAGAAGCTTTGATTAATGTAAAAATACACAAACATTAAGCAGAAAAATCATAAACTTATGTTTCTATAGTTGTAAGTAAGAATATGCCTTAAGTAAGAAGCTGTCTTGATAAAATAGTGAAGAGTTTATCATGTAAAAGTGTAGTTATATAAAATAAGCTAAGAATTTAGAAGTTATAATAGAAACATATATAGACATAAGACAGACATAAGACATAAACCCATAAGACATAAGACAGAAACCCATAAGATAAAAGTATCCACAGTGCAACAAAATTAAGTAAAGGTAATAAGTTAGAAAAACAGAATAAACCTTGTAACAACTATCTATTAGGTTAAAAAATTATAAATTTTCTTATAACAAAGAATTTGTGACTACTCTTCAGCTATAGCCAACTGCTTACTCCCTTAAAATCTCACAACCTCTGAGACCAATGTTTATCTCAACAATAAATTGTTTTTAGCCCAAAAATAGTCCCATCCCTTCATTATTAACAACAACAATGTACTTCTTTATGTCTCACACCATCTGTAGCTTTGTAGAATTCAAATTTGTCCTTTGAAAAGGCCCTGGGAAATATTCCTGAATTTCAGTACCCTGATATTCCAGCTTTGAGTCTGCCCCTTCTTCTTCATCACATCAGCATTTTCTGCTGGACTCAGGCTTCCAGGAGAGCTGAGCTGCTGTTCCTGTGTGCTGTGGCCACACTCCTGTTCCCAGAAATAAGATTTTTAACATTTTTAAGGCAGGCAGTGATGGTGACTTGGACCCAGCCCATTTTTAGGGTGCTGGTGGGGCTGCTCTGAGCTGTGTCAGTCCCTCAGAGCTGGTCAGGAGTTTCAGCAGCTCACAGGGGCTTTCCTTGGGGTTTCTGAGGTTGGTAACCTGGGTTTGCTTTGTTCTCCATGTGTAGGATTCCCAGGGAGACACCCCCCTGCATTATGCCATCACCCTGGACTACAAAGTCGTGATTGAGATTCTCACTGAAGTTCCCAACATTGATTTCACTGTCCAGAACTGTCAAGGCTTCAACCTGCTCCACTATTCTGCCCTGAAAGGCAACAAGCTGTAAGTCACCTTGCTTTTTTTTTTTTTTTTTTTCCATTTTTATGCCTTTTGCAGATGTTAATTTGTGCTGGCTGGCTAAGAAGGTGGCAGATGTGGTTCTGGGTAGCTGGTTAAACATTTCTTGGGTTTGGATATGGCTGGATAGGGCTGTTGGCCTCCTTCAGGCCTTCACAGGAATCTCCTGCCTGCTTTTCCCATTTTCTCATGCTTCCCTAGGCTGGGAAGTCTCTCTGTTTCTGGACAGTCTCAGATGTTTGGGTCTTAGTAAAGCCTGGGAGCCTCTGGAACTCCTCCAAAGATAAATCTGCTCTTTATTTTCAAAGCAATGTGGCTTTTCCCTACTTTATTAAAGATAGCTGAGGGCTTTTGTTGTATTTTTGTAATTCAGTTTGTGGGTTTAAGGGACAAGGGTTTATCTCAATATTCCTAAAAATGTCCTGAACTTTCATCCAAGGGCATGACTGATCAGGTTCCTGCCCCTCAGGAGGGTTTGAAGCAAGGCCAGGTCCATTCTCCATGGGGAAGGGCAGAATCAGGATCACTTTTCCCCAAATTAAATTGGGAGCCCCCCATAAAAAAGAGACCAAAAAAATGGGATAAAGCAATCCCACATCATCACAAGCTGGTTGTGTTTATTTTTGCCTTTATCCAGCCTGTTTTCCAGGAGGTTTTAGCCCAAATTCCCTCGCTGTGTGCTCTAATCACAAGGTTTTAGCCTTCATTGCTGGTGTCAGAACCACCTGGTAAAACATGGACATTGCTAACTCCTGAGCAGGAGAGGCAGAAATTCATTCTTCCATCTTTTAATAACCTCTCCAACTCTGTAGAGCCATAAAGAAGATTCTGGCCAGGGCTCGGCAGCTGGTGGACTCCAAGAAGGAAGATGGATTCACTGCCCTGCACCTTGCTGCTCTCAATAACCACATGGAAGTGGCTGAAATTCTCATCAAAGAGGTAAGAAATAACTCAAAACCAAAATCAAGAAAACCTGTCCCACTCCCAAGCCTCACATTTCCCACCCACTCCTGAGTGAACACTGATAAATCCTGGTTTCCCTTTTCTGTTTTAAATAACAAACAGATTTAACTTCTTTATCAGAGAGAATTCAAATCTCCAGTGCTAAGCCAGGTGTAGCGAGGAGATGGAGCAAGAAAACTTCCATGCTTTATCTGGTATTAATTATAAAGGATTATTGGGAGCAAAAGAAATTAGGAAACTGCCTGTTCCCTACTTAAAAGTGCACTTGGCTTAGAAGAGAATTGGACTGTTTGTAGAAATGTTTGTAGAAATGATGCAGCAAATATAAAGCAGTATGTCAGTTCTGGAAATGCACACGTCTAAAACTCTCTAAATATTTATTTGTATGATTATTCACTGTAATTAAGTCCATTCAAAAGCAATTGAGTCAGACAAATGCTGTATGCTTCAGTTTATTTTGCAGCTCAGTGGTAACAGAGCTTTCTTGGTAGCTGCATTTATGTTTTGCAGTGCTGTTTTTTGACCCAGTGGGTGTTTTGTTTGTTGGGATGTCCCTGTCCCTTTGAAGAGCTGGGATTGTTTGCCAGGCTGAAAAACAGGGATTGGCATTCCTGGGGGCTTTTCCTGTGGCACTGGCAGGGAGGAGAGAAGGGTGTCTTGGCTAAGAACAAAATGGGTTGGAACTGGAACGTTCGTGGAGATATGTGGGAAATGGATTTGCAGGGAATTCTCCAAGCCTGGCAGAAGGCTCACACAGTGTGTGCAGCTGTGTGCAAAGCTTGAGATCAGAAATGCTGATTTAGAAATGCCATGGGACAGGACGGACATTGCTGAGAGAGAAATGGAACCAGAAACAAGTTTCAAAGGATGGCCTTGCAAATAAGACTGGGGGCTTTGGAGAAATAAAACTATGAAAGATGCATTGGAGGAGGAGCCACGAGGGGTAATATTAGATTATTAACTTTAAGGCATTTACAGCATGGTGTGGCTAAAGCTGACGGGCCAAGAAACACTTAGAGTGTATTGTAATTACACAGAATCACAGAATCTCAGGTTGGAAGAGACCTTCAAGACCATCGAGTCCAACCCAACACCTCAACTCAACCCTGGCACCCAGTGCCACATCCAGGCTTTGTTAAACACACCCAGGGATGGTGACTGCACCACCTCCCCGGGCAGCCATTCCAGAACTTTATCAACCTTTCTGTGAAAAACTCTATCACCCTTCCTGTAAAAAACTTCTTCCTAATATCCTAATACAGGAAATAGTTGGCTTCTGATTGTGGTGGTGTGAATTATGACATCTGTATTGTCTCACCCTTCACATGAGACTGAAAATAAAATTAAAGTTTTCCAAACACCTCTCAGCTGCCCCATCCCTGGGTCAGAAAATGGATTATATAAATAACAAATAACAATTTGTTACTGTCTGACAAATTGGTGCTCCATGGGAGGAGCAGACAAATCAGCTAATCCCACTCAAAATGGGATTATAGGAGTTTATCTAGATAAACTCCTATTTGGGAGCTGCCAGGCCCCACACTCCCAGCTGTGCAGCCACATCTCCCTGTGATGCAATTCCTGCTTTCCCAGGGTCCCACGAGGGATAATTTTAGATGATTGACTTTAAAGCATCTACAACATGCTATAACTAAAACTGATAAGCCAAAAACCACCTACAGTGTATTGTAATTAGGAAATGGTTGGCTTCTGATTGTGGTGATGTGAATTATGACATCTGTATTGTCTCACCCTTCACTGAGACTGAGAATGGAATAAAAGATTTTCAAACACTTCTCAGCTGCCCCATCCCTGGGTCAGAAAAGGATGTTATTGTCTAACAAATTGGTGCTCCATGTGAGGAGCAGACAGCTCAGCTAAACTCAACAAAGGCAGAGTGGGATTTGGGAGCTGCCAGGCCCCACAGTCCCAGCTGTGCAGCCGCATCTCCCCGTGATGCAATTCCTGCTTTTCCACGAGGGATAATTTCAGATTATTGACTTCAAAGCATCTACAACATGCTATAACTAAAACTGATAAGCCTTACAGTGTAAGGCTTAAGTGTAAAAACACTTACAGTGTATTGTAATTAGGAAATAGCTCAGCTCAGCTAAACTCAACAAAGGCAGAGTGGGATTTGGGAGCTGCCAGGCCCCACAGTCCCAGCTGTGCAGCCGCATCTCCCCGTGATGCAATTCCTGCTTTCCCAGGGGCGCTGCGACGTGAACGTGAAGAACAGCCGGAAGCAGAGCCCGCTGCACCTGGCGGTGATCCAGGGCCACGTGGGCATGGTGCAGCTGCTGGTGAGCCACGGCAGCGACGTCAACGGCGAGGACGAGGACGGCGACACGGCCATGCACATGGCCCTGGAGCGCCAGCAGCTCATGGCCCTGGCCCTGGAGAAGAGGGACGGCGAGATGGGAGCCGCCCTCCTGGCCAAGGTCAGCAGAATGGCAGCAGGGAAGTGCACAGGATGTGTATCATAGAACATATGTGATGTGTATTATGTGTTACACAATGTGGTGTGTATATTTTATATTTATATATATATATATAATTTTATATATATATATATATATATAAAAAATAATTTTATATATATATATATAAATATAATTTTTATATATATATGTATGTATGTATATATATATATATAATTATATATATTTTTTATATATATATATATATAATTTTTTTATATATATATGTATGTATACATATATATAAAATTATAAAATTATAATATAATTATATATAATTATATATAATTATATATTATAATATATACTTTTATATATTATATATATTATATATATAATATAATATATAATATTATATATTATAATATATAATATAATAATATATATATAGAATGTATATATATCACATGTATATATATAATTTATATATATACATATATACAGATAATATATAATTATATTCAGGTACAGAACATGTATATATATATGCAGGTATAATATAATATAATATAATATAATATAATATAATATAATATAATATAATATAATATAATATAATATAATATAATATAATATAATATAATATAATATAATTAATATATACAGAATGTGAAGTATAGATAATATATATAACCTATATTATCTGCATTTATATATTACAGAATGTGGTGTTTTAGTGATTCCTGTGGGTATTATATGTGATATATTATATTATATTATATTATATTATATTATATTATATTATATAATTATTATTATTATTGTTCTTGTTGTTCTTGTTGTTCTTGTTGTTGTTGTTGCAGGGATCATTTAATTCACTTGAAAATCCAGCATAGATTTTAAAATAATTGTTGTTTGTTTGTTTGTTTTTGTTATATGGTAATGATTTTATTATTTATTATTATTAAATTTTATATCATTGTGAATTTATTTTATTTTATTTTTATTATTGTTATTGTTATTTTACTATATTTAATTGTTTTATTAGTCATTATTAATTTATTGGTTTTATTATTATTACTACTACTACTACTACTACTACTACTACTATTATTATTATATTTGAAATCATTATTATTATTATTATTATTATTATATTTGAAATCATTAGCATAATTAGCATTCCTGCTTTTTAGCTGTTGGTGCTTGGAAAAGCCCAGTGCAGGGCCAAAGTCCTGGAGGGATCTGTGCCTGTCATTCCCAGAATTATTTACAGTAACACCATCTCTAAGTGCTGTAGATTCCTTCCCATCTAATTTTACTTGCCCTGACTGACCCACTCTGGCTGTTCAAGTCAGGGGAATATGTGACTTGACTTCAAATTATTTGGGATCATGCACATCAAACTTTGGCTCTGGAAGAAGCTGTCACTTCAGGCCCTGCAGCAGCAGCTGCTCAGCAGCTCTGTGGGGCCTCCAGCTTCTCCCTTCTCACTGCCTGCAGAGGTGAATGATCTGTGGGGATCAGCACCAGGCAGGGTCACTCTGAGGCACCCTGCAGTGTAAGATTTGAGCCCATTATTTATATAAAGGCAAAAATCCATTATTTACATCAAGGATATTTAAATATCCTTCTCACTGCCTGCAGAGGTGAATGAATGCCCATTGCTCTGATCTGCGGGGATCAGCACCAGGCAGGGTCACTCAGCCCCTGCAATGTAAGATTTGAACCCATTATTTATATAAAGGCAAAAATCCATTATTTACATCAAGGATATTTAAATATCCTTCTCACTGCCTGCAGAGGTGAATGAATGCCCACTGCTCTGATCTGCGGGGATCAGCACCAGGCAGGGTCACTCTGAGACACCCTGCAGTGTAAGATTTGAGCCCATTATTTACATAAAGGCAAAAATCTATTATTTGCATATCCTTCTCACTGCCTGCAGAGGTGAATGAATGCCCACTGCTCTGATCTGCGGGGATCAGCACCAGGCAGGGTCACTCAGCCCCTGCAATGTAAGATTTGAACCCATTATTTATATAAAGGCAAAAATCCATTATTTACATCAAGGATATTTAAATATCCTTCTCACTGCCTGGAGAGGCGAATGAATGCCCACTGCTCTGATCTGTGGGGATCAGCACCAGGCAGGGTCACTCTGAGACACCCTGCAGTGTAAGATTTGAACCCATTATTTATATAAAGGCAAAAATCCATTATTTACATCAAGGATATTTACATATCCTCACTGCCTGGAGGGGTGAATGCCCATTTCTCTGATCTGCAGGCATCAGCACCAGGCAGGGTCACTCTGAGGCACCTTGCAATGTAAGATTTGAACCCATTATTTATATAAAGGCAAAAGTCTATTATTTGCATATCCTTCTCACTGCCTGCAGAGGTGAATGAATGCCCATTGCTCTGATCTGTGGGGATCAGCACCAGGCAGGGTCACTCTGAGACACCCTGCAGTGTAAGATTTGAGCCCATTATTTATATAAAGGCAAAAATCCATTATTTACATCAAGTATATTTACATATCCTCACTCCCTGGAGAGGTGAATGCCCATTGCTCTGATCTGCAGGCATCAGCACCAGGCAGGGTCACTCTGAGGCACCTTGCAATGTAAGATTTGAACCCATTATTTACATAAAGGCAAAAATCCATTATTTGCATATCCTTCTCACTCCCTGGAGAGGTGAATGCCCATTTCTCTGATCTGCAGGCATCAGCACCAGGCAGGGTCACTCAGCCCCTGCAATGTAAGATTTGAGCCCATTCTTTACATAAAGGCGAAAAGAGCCTTTGCTTGCTTTCAAAAAGTTGCACATCCAAGTTTAAGTACAAGGTTTAAGGCTTTATTTAGATTTTGATGCGAGTCAGAGCAGAGGATCAGAAGCTTCTTCTGTTGACAGAGTGTTTTTCTCAATTTCTTTCAGCTGCAGGCTTCTGGCTTCCTGGGAAATGTGGAGCTGAACGTTGGGACTGCCATCGCCTGCTACTTAGCACAAGAAGGAGCAGATATTAATTATGCAAATCATCGGGGAAAGTCTCCTTTGGACCTCATCACAGATGGAAGAATCATCCAGATCGTCAAAGACTTCTCACAGAAATTCAGGTGAGCCTCAGGAAACCCTTGCAAACCAGAGTTTCCCCCAGCCCTGGTGTCTCTGGGGCTGCTCCAGGAGGGATGGAGAATCTCTGAGCCCCTCTGGATGTCACCCTGAGCACGTCCTGTTTGTTCTGGAGTGTCTGGAGGGGTGACGTGAGGGTGTGTGCTGAGTTTGGAAGGGTTGGGAAAAGCAGATTAATGAGGCTCTGTGCAAACCCTTGGCAATCTGGGGAGCCTCTGAGGCCACTGAGAGCAACTTTGCAGAGCAACCCTGGGATCTGTTTTATTTCCATTTGATCCTCGCTGACAGATACTTAAAGAGAGCACAAGAGTGGGCACCAAAACCCCCAGGATTTATTCCAGGGCTAGATAAAGGCTTGTTTTGAAGCTGATAAGAGAAATAGCTGAGAAAATGCCAAAAGGAGAGTATGGCAAGTCAAAGCTGGCTTTATCTGGGGCTCTGAGCAGCATTTGTTTGGATTTGGGCTTTGCAAACATGAAAGCAGAGCTCTGTTTGATCTGAGGGCACAGAGTCTGTGCTGTTCCTGCTGGAGGAGGAACCCCCCAGCAGTGCTCATTGGCCACTGCAAATAACAGGTGAAAAAAACCTTCCACAGGAATTCTCTCAGTGGAATCTGTGTTGGACTGGGGTTTTTTTGCTTAAAAATTTTCATTTCTGTCAGGCTGACATTTCTCATTATTGTCTCATTATTATTGTTATTATCTGCTTTCAGCAAATGATTGTGCTGTTACCTTCCTGTTACCTCCAAAATAGCAGTTTCAACTTGTGTAAATGGATATAAATTAGAGATCCCTGCTCTTTTCCTTTCTTTTTTTTGGGCAGAACTGGTCAGGATCCCAGCTGAGCTTGTCCCAGCAGGGCAGGGAAGGTTCCCAGGTTTATCTACCTGAGCCTGTGCTGCTCTGTGGGGTAACCCAGGGATAACTCAGTGTTACCTGTGCAAAATGAATTTGTAGAAAATTCTTAGGACTTAACAGAAAGTTGACGTAGTATGTATGTAAATATCTGTGTGTAAATTTTGAGATAAGAAATGATCTTATTATTTAAAAAGAAATGATCTTAAATGATCTTGATTTAGAAATGTTACAGAATAGGACAGACATTGTTAAGAGAGAAATTGAATTAGAAACAAGTTTTAAAGCATAACTTCACAAAAAAAGATTAAATACTTTTGAGAAATAGAACAATGAAAGATGAAATAAAGGTTTTTAAGACGCCTCTCAGTTACCCCATCTCTGGGTGAGGAAAAGGCTTTATCTGACATTACCCAGTGCTGAAGGAGCTTGTGGCTCACGTTTCTCACATTTCCTGCTTGCAGGGATCAGCAGGTTTCTTCTGAGAGCTCAACCATCACCTGCAGCCTTCGCCGTGTGCACACCACGCCCAACACCATGACCAACCTGAGTGTCTCCAGCGTGGCAGTGCCCACAGAGTGCCTGGTCTGCTCAGAGCTGGCCTTGCTCATCCATTTCTTCCCATGCCAGCACAGCATTGTGTGTGAAGGTGAGTCCACACTGATTTTTTTTTCCCCTTTTTCTTTTTTTTTTTTTTTTTTCATGGTTTTCTTCCCAGCCTCCCTCTTTGCCCTGTCAGAAATCCAGCCCTGCTCAGACACAGAGCTTTTTGTGCTGTTTGTGTCCTAAAGCAACCCCAGCATGATTTCAGCATCTCAGACAGCCAAAGTTATCTCTGGAAAACACAGAATGTTCTGCCCACCTCCTGCTTGGGACTCCAGGCAGCTTTGTTGGGCTTAGAGATGCCTGGGTAACTCAGAGGGAAAGCCAGTTCTGGCTGTCAGTGCCTTATCCCCCAGAAATCTCCTGGGAAGGATTTCCCTCTCCTCTGGATTTCCTAACTCTTCATTCTTCAGGATTTCAGCTGATTTAAGGGCAGCCTGCTCAGACTTGTCAGCAAGTTCATCTCACAAGGCACAGAGTGAGCACGGGGAGTTTGCTCAGAGCTCTGTGCAAGAGCTTCATCCTCTTCCCCCAGAGCTGCAGCAGCTGCAGGGGCACAGAGCAGGGAGGATTTAAAGGTGTTGTGTTTGCTGCTGACCTGGGAAGGATGAAATAAAAGAGTAGGGCACAGCTCAGAAAGCAGGGATTGACCTCATTCCATGCAGGAGCAATCCCTGAATCACCCAGGGAGGCCTCAGGTTGTTCAAATCTGATCTTCTTCAGTCTGCTGTGGGATTAATTGTCATCTCTTCTTGTGGCAGAATGCTCCAGGAGGATGAAGAAGTGCATCAAATGTCAAGTGACAATAACCAAAAAGCTGAAACAAGGTATGTCCTGGATGTTCCTGCTGCTCAGGGCTGCATTTCCCTGGCAGTGATGTCTTCAGTGCTTGCCTTTGACAAACTCCCTGTCCCCAAGGACTGGATTTGAAATCACTTCTTGCACCACTGATGTGCAGCTAATTCCAGAATTAGGAATGGAACATCTGTAGTGAAGTGTAAATCAATGACTCAGGAGCAGGAGATGAGCAGTGAGAGCTGCATTGAGAATATTTACCCAAACTCCAGTTCTGCAGGATTTGGGATTCTTTCATTTCACAGAGTCAACCAAATGACTCTTATTTATATAAAACTCTTCATTTATATAAATGAAAACAGCTTCATTTATGCAAAACTCAACACAGGTGTTCAGATGGTTTCTTCTTGTTTGACCATGTGTGTCCTGAAGGACACACACACATTTCTTAGACATTTCTTAGGCAGAAATTGGAGCCCCAAGTGTGACCAGGGGGCTGAGAGAACACGGTGCCCTGCAAGGATTCCTGGATTAGTGGGGCAGAACATCACAACCAACTTGGAATATTTGCACTTGAAGTGAGCAGCATGTTCCAGAGCACCAAGGCAGGAATCTCAGGCAGGATTTAAAGAGAACCCAAACCACCAAACCATCCCAAACACACACTGGGCAAGTAAAAAGAAAAAGCATCACCCCAAGGATTTTTATTTGATCCCTGGCTGAGGCTGAGTGCAGAGTGCGGTGTGAGTGGGATGCTGCTGGGAGGGGCAGAAGGGGGGGTGTTAATTGGTGAATTAACGCTGAGCTCTGCCCACAGACAGCACGGAGGTGGAGTGCAGCCCCAGCTCGGAGTGCACGGAGCAGAGGAAGCTGATGGAGGAGCTGCAGAGCCGCTACCGGCAGATGGAGGAGAGGATCACCTGCCCCATCTGCATCGACGACCAGATCAAGCTGGTGTTCCAGTGCGGGCACGGCTCGTGCCCAGACTGCAGCACGGCCCTGACCGTGTGCCCCATCTGCCGCCAGGCCATCCGGGAGAGGATCCACATCTTCGTCTGAGGCTGCTGCTCCAGCCCGGCCCGGCCCGGCCCGGCCCGGCCCCGCCGTGCTTCCCGCCCGCCCTCCGCAGCTCGGCGCCCTCGGCAAGGGAGGGAAGCACAGAAGGGATGTGCCAGGGGGAGGAGGAGGAGGAGGAGGAGGAAGAGGAGTCCTCTCTGGGGTGTCCCAGGGAAGGGACAGCCCTTCCCTCAGCTGTGCTGCTCATCCACCGCCACCACCGGACCGACCACGCTTCCAGAGCTGAGCTGGACAGATCTGGGGTGTCCCAGAGCTGAGCTGGACAGATCTGGGGTGTCCCAGAGCTGGACAAATCCTGGGGTGTTCCAGAGCTGAGCTGGACAGATCTGGGGTGTCCCAGAGCTGGACAGATCCTGGGGTGTCCCAGAGCTGGACAAATCCTGGGGTGTTCCAGAGCTGGACAGATCCTGGGGTGTCCCAGAGCTGGACAGATCCTGGGGTGTCCCAGAGCTGGACAGATCTGGGGTGTCCCAGAGCTGAGCAGATCCTGGGGTGTTCCAGAGCTGAGCTGGACAGATCTGGGGTGTTCCAGAGCTGGACAGATCCTGGGGTGTCCCAGAGCTGAGTTGGACAGATCTGGGGTGTCCCAGAGCTGGACAAATCCTGGGGTGTCCCAGAGCTGGACAGATCCTGGGCTGTCCCAGAGCTGAGCTGGACAGATCCTGGGGTGTTCCAGAGCTGAGCTGGACAGATCCTGGGCTGTCCCAGAGCTGGACAGATCCTGGGATATTCCAGAGCTGGACAGATCTGGGGTGTTACAGAGCTGGACAGATCCTGGGGTATTCCAGAGCTGGACAGATCCTGGGATGTTTCAGAGCTGGACAGATCTGGGGTATTCCAGAGCTGAGCAGATCCTGGGGTGTTCCAGAGCTGAGCAGATCTGGGCTGTCCCAGAGCTGAGCAGATCCCTGGAATGTTCCAGAGGCATCCAGGAGTGTTGCCAGCTGCCACTCAGCTCCCGAGGAGCTCCTGGGATCAGCCAGCCAGGTGCCAGCCCCAGGGAGGTGATGTCCCCGGGGCTCAGCAGCAGCAGGGCTGGATGTCAGGAGTCCTAAAGACAGAGCGTGTGCCTTAGAGAAAAAGTAGTGAACACTGATTGGAGAAAATCTGTTACAACAAATATTTCTGACCTCTAAGTGACACTCTTCTTCTTCTTCTTCTTCTTCCATATTTTATGGTTTTTTTTGGCAGAGCCGTGTGTTCAGAGACTCCTGAGCTTTCTATCCATAATGCCAAAGGCAGGTGTTAAATACTCCAATCAAAGTGTAAAGAAGATAAATAGTAAATAATTAAGATATGAGGAGGAGGAGGAAAAAAAAAAAAAAAAAAAAGGGATTTCATTTTTGTTTCTTTGTTTTGCAGCAAAACTTAATAAAATAAAAATATCTATTTTCCTGAGCATTAAAAAATGAATGTACAAACAGTAGCTGTATTGTTTTCCAGCTGAGTGAAGAATTATTATCCACTCAGTCATCCTGTAAAGTAAATTTTGCTGGAAGTGTGACTGTTTGTTTGGGGTCTGGTGACACAGTGATGCCCAAACCTCCTGTTTGTTACGTATTGAAAGCAATATTTAAACAAAACAAAACAAAAATTCCAGTGTTCCTCTACTCCCTTTGTTCGTTAGCAAAGAGGTGGCAAATCTTTTACAGAAATGTTGAGCTGAGTAGAATGTGTGGTGGTTATGGGAATGTTCCTTACTTACAACCCTGTGGTGTATTGAGAAAGTTATTTCACCAATTCTTGACTTCTAGAGACAATATTTATCCAAATACTCACTTGAGTTTGTTACAGTTTCAATAGATTTTTTCTTTTTTTAATCTGTGCAAGTGGATCAGATTTAACCCCTAAATTATTTGTTTGGCTCCTGCTTAACACCCAAATAACCTAAAGCTGAATTTCAGAATCAGCTTTGGTGTAAAAATCAGAGGTGCAGATTCTCATTATTTCCTAGAAATCCATGCTGATGGGAATCCCTTTGGAATAATCCAGAAATTTCCCCAAAATCTTTGCTGGGACAGCAAAACAAAAGTGCTCAAAAGTACAAATCTGAGCCAACTTTATCCTGTCAAAGCTGCTTTTCTTAACCACTTTTGCTGCAAGGGAATAATTTTGCAGACTATTTATTACCCCAGCCCAATGCTAAGCTTTTTTTTTTTCTTTCTTTTTTTTAATAATTTATTCACAAGCCTCTCCATATGAAGGATATTTCCCCATGTGTTGTGTTTGTGCTGGCACCAGAAGAGAGGGGACAGAGGTGACAAAACGTTCAATATCTGTCATGTCATTCTCACCTCTTATTCCAAAGGTGTCCATTTATTCAGGAAAAACAACGTGGAGCATCTGCTTAATTTTTTACAAATGGTTTCTTTGGGTGCTGAATGAAGAGAGGCTTCCAAGTGATTATTTTCCCTGAAGGAAAAAAAAAATAAACCAAACAAAAATGCAGGAAGAGTGCAGCCTTTCACTCCCAAGCTGTGCAGCTGTTGCAGAAAACTGAAATTATTTTAAATTTTTTTTTTCTTTCCTGACTGATGAGATTTGGAAGGGAAGGAAGAGCTCCCTCAATTTTATGCTTTATCTTTTTTAAATTCTTTTTTTTTTTTCAATTCAGGAGGTGGCAGAAGGCAGCAGGTGCCCCTTTGTGCCAAGAATGTTTTTTTGGCAAACTTTGCCAGGCTCAGCTCAGGCTTTGGAAAAGGGAAGAAAATTCTGTTTTATCTTCCCTGATGAACCTGAGTGAAATCTGCTGAGAGAGCCTGGGGGAGATTTCCCTCCCCTTGTTCTCCTTTTCTGCCCTTTTGCTGTTGGATTCCTTGCTGGCTTTTGGATTTCTTAATGGGTTTTTTTGATTTCTTGTTGATTTTTGGATTCCTTGCTGGTTTTTTTTTTTTATTTCTTGTTGATTTTTGGATTCCTTGTTGATTTTTTGATTTCTTGCTGGGTTTTTTTTATTTCTTGTTGATTTTTGGATTCCTTGCTGTTTTTTTTTTTTTTTATTTCTTGTTGATTTTTGGATTCCTTGCTGTTTTTTTTTTTTTTGATTTCTTGTTGATTTTTGGATTCCTTGCTGGTTTTTGGATTCCTGTTGGTTTTTGGATTCTTGTTGGTTTTTGGATTCGTTGTTGATTTTTTGATTTCTTGTTGATTTTTTGATTTCTTGCTGGTTTTTTGATTCCTTAGTTTTTTTTATTTCATGCTGGTTTTTGGATTCCTTGTTGGTTTTTGGATTTCTTGTTGATTTTTGTATTCCTTGCTGGTTTTTTGATTCCTTGCTGGTTTTTTGATTTCTTGTTGATTTTTGGATTTCTTGTTGATTTTTGTATTCCTTGCTGGTTTTTTGATTCCTTGTTGACTTTTGGATTCCTTGCTGGTTTTTGGATTCTTGTTGGTTTTTTGATTTCTTGTTGATTTTTGGATTCCTTGCTGGTTTTTGGATTCTTGTTGGTTTTTGGATTTCTTGTTTTTGGATTTCTTGTTTTGGTTTTTGGATTCCTTGCTGGTTTTTGATTTCTTGTTGATTTTTTTATTTCTTGCTGGTTTTTGGATTCCTTGGTTTTTGGATTTCCTGCTGGTTTTTGGATTTCCTGCTGTTTTTTGGATTCCTTGCTGGTTACAGAACAGGGAAGCTGTTCCTGCTGCTGCAGGCAGGGAAGGAGATGCCAGAGCAGTGGGAAATGCTCTTTTAAAGGCAAATAATATAATTTGTTAATTGGGGTGGGTAATGAGCAGCTTTCTGCTCCATGTTTGTGAGCAGCTGCTCTCCCAAAAAGCAGAATTATTGAGTCCTCTGCAAAGGAGCCCCTGGGGCTTCTGCCAGCTCTGGGCCTCGGATATCCCCAGCTTTTTTTGGTGTACAGCTTCAATTTTAACATTTCAGCTCATCTCACACTTGGTACAAAAGCTTTCTAAACCTTTTCCTTTGGATGTGTGGCCAAAGCTTTGTATTTTACAGACAACGTGAGACTGAGGTAGAAAAGAGAGGGAGATTTTTTCCTTGCAAAGCAGAGTCAGGTAAAGAACCCATCTCTCCTTTATGTTCCCACCAATCTGTGCTGCCCCCAGGATGTAAAGAGGATTGGTCCACCCACAAATGGATTATTAATATTAAATTAATTATAATATTTAAATTAAACTAATCATAATGCAATTAAATTATAATTCTATTAAATGAATTATAATTCTATTAAAACCAATTCTATTTAATTATATTAAATTAATTGTAATATTAAAATTACGGTACATTAATTATAATATTCAAAATAAGTTATTAATACATCCCACCAGAGAGCAGTGACCAAAGTATCCCCACCCAGGGGAGCAGTTCTTAGTTCACTGTGGATTCACTTTGTTATCTGTGTTTTGGGAAACCTTTTCCCCTCGTTTCATCCCCAAATTTCTGCTCTCAGGTCAGGACTGCAGCGCTGAGCCGGGTCAGGCCAGTGCAGCACTTCTGTGAGCTGACATTTAAGCAAAATATTCCTTTTTCTGTGCCAGCTGGAGCTGTTTGCAGCTCATTTGTTATTCAGCAGAGCGTGGATTTTTCTAGGAACATCAGCAGATGCTGATCACGAGGGGCTGCAGGGGAGAAAGTGGGAGAATTCCCTTTGGGCCCCAAACATTCCTGCTCTCCCCCTCCCTGGGGAGCACTGCTCCCTCTTCCAGCACACAAATCCCTTTTTTTAGCCCATGACCCACAGAAAAACACAATTTTTCAGGGCCATTCCCACAGGAACCACGCGGGGATGTTGGGTTGTTGGTTTTGTTTTCTTTTCCCCCCCAAATTGGGAGCTGAAGAGTTGAAATCTGTTAAAGGAAGGGCTGTGTGAGAGTTTCCTGATGCCTTTCACACGGGCCCAGGAGGGGCTGCTCCCTGGTCACTCACATCCCCTGCAGATCAAATCCTGATCCTGCTGCCTTGAGCCATCAGATTTTGGGTCCTTCTCCTGTCCCCAGCTCCGTGCAGAATTCCCAAATCTCCACAGGGGAAGCTGATGGGGGCGTTCTGTTCCAGTGATGAATAATTGGCTCTTATCCCTGAATAAACAGATTTCATGAGAGGTGAGGTTCCTTTGGGACAGTCAGAGATCCCCACTCCCAGCACTGATGGTTCCTCTCTGTGCAGCATCTCTCAGCACAGGTTTTGCTGTAATATTTGTTGTCATAGATGGTTTTTGTGTTATTTTGGGGACTGGGATGAAGCAGTGCCAGTGTCCTGAGAAATGGGGCAGAGTTACTGGAAATTGTGCTGAAAATAACATTTAATGAACAAAGGAAAGGAGAGAAATGCAAAAAAAATAATCCATAGAGGTGAAAAAAAATGTATTTTCGAGCTGAAGGCTGCCCTGGGGAAGGGAGCCATGTGTTGTGTGTTATGCACAGCCCTGCTTTAAACCAAACATTTCAGCAACAGAGTGAAAAGAGCAAAGCTGAGCTGGTGGATGAGGGGAGTGCATCCTGTTGTGCACATGATCCCGTGCTTCATGCTCTCCTTGCCCTTGGTGGGGTTTGTGCTCCATTCCCTCCCTGCTGACACTGCTTGGAGCTCCCCGGAGCTGGGGATGTGCATCCCTGGCTTGGAAAATCCCTACAGAGCTCCCTGGAAAGGAGAATCCAGAGGAGACAAAGCAGAGCCAGTTCTGTGCCTGCCCTGCTCCCCTCTCCCCGCTGCACCACGTGCATTCCCTCGGCGTCATGAGTTCCACTGCTCCGAGACACAAACCAGCGCCAGGAATGTTTCTGCTGCCCAAATATAGCCGGGATGACGGGTCCTGCCTGGAGTCCAACCCAAAAATCCGCACTCCAGAACCTCTGGAGCCCAGCAGAGCTCCAGCAGCAGCTGCCTGGTGAGCAGTGGGGAACGTTCCCAGCAGCGCCAGCGAGGGTTCAGTGCCCTGCTGGCTCCGGAGGAGCAGGGATTTCATCAGGAGCGTTGCTGGTGTGCACAGCAAGGATTTCCTGAGGCTCCCAGGGCTCCACCAGCTGCAGCTGGGAGTCCTGAGTCCTCTCCTCAGCTGACTCTCATTGCCCTAAAAAACGAGGTTTGTCTTGGCCTCAGTGCTCAGCTGGTTTCTCAGCAAATATTTGCCTTGAACTTTAATCATTTTGCAAGCTCTCTGCAGCCAGGGGTTTGGTGTGGTTGGATGCTCTGGATTTCCCTGTAGATGGGCACAGTGCATGTAGGGAGAGAAAAAAGTGCTTTCCAAGAAACCCTGCTCTCCCTTCTGATCCTGCCAGGGATAACCTGACAGGAGAGCAGGATCCTAAAATGTCCCTGAGGTTGTGAATCAGCTCTGCAGCCCACGGTTCCCACTCAGCCAGCACAAGATAAAAGAGATCGTGTGCAGCACGGTCTCTTCCCATTCAGAATCCTTCTGTGACTCATGGAAAAGGGTTTTCTTGGCTGTGCTAACCCTTAGTGGCCACATGGAGAAGTATTCAGGAGCAGTGAGGTCCTAAAAATGCACTTTACTAAAGGTCTGTGCACTCACTTAGCTGTGCTGAGATGTATTTCACAAAAACTTTTACATTATGAAGGAAATTCTTGGCTCCCTCAGGCTGTGCTTGTTTGAGTCCCCAGTCAATCTCCGCTTAAAGTTTGGGTTCTTCTGCTCCCCTTCACCAAAATGAGTGAGTGCCACAAAAATAAGGCACCTGGTGGGTGCTTGGAGGGTTCCAGGTCCTGCCAGATTCCACGTGGACCTCGGGCAAATCCCCTCACCTGCCCAGTGCTGGTCTGAGCCCGTCCACGGTGCAGGACAAAGCCCTGCCCTAGGTCGGGATTAAACTGCAGGAGGGGAGGAGGGTGTGCAGTGCATGAGCTAAAATCTCCCTCCAGCACTGCTGAGTCCTCCTGGCTCTGGGAGAGGCACTTAAAGCTGTTCCGTGACTGAAACTCAATGTTCTTCCAGCTCTGGGGTTGATAACAATGCTTTTGTTTCAAGCCAGTGCTGCCTCACTGGAGAAGAGCTCTTGGCTGGAGGTGTGGAGCCCCATTTCAAGGCAGGTTTTTCCTTCAAGACTCCCCTCTCCATCAGCCTTTTTTCTGTTCTCCTCTGCAGGCTCTGAAAGAAACCCGGAGAATTCGGGCACTGGAGGAGGCAAAGATCAGTTGAGTTTCTCCCTTGGTGCTGTGATTGCAGCTCAGAGCACAAACAGGGCTGAATTTGCATCCCTGAGGAGCTCCAAATGCAGGATTTGGTCAGAGCCATGCACAGTTCCTTCTGCCAGCTGGGGAAGGAGGAAGCATCCCTAGAAAGCTGCAGCAAAGCAGCTGAGGGCAGCCAATTCCACAGGAGGGAGAGCTCTGGACCCTGGGTTTCTGCTCTTCCTCCTGCTCCCAGCTTCCCTCTGTGATTCCCTCCATCCTTTCCTTGCCTGTTACTCCCTATTTTATCTTTTCCTGGGCTCTGAACCACTGCTGCACTTTGTGGTGGTTTTTCTTGTGGTTTTGTTTTTTTTTTTCTTTCTGAGAATTGAACAGGAAAATGTTCATGAAATTGAACACCCAGACTCTCACTGGCCTTATTTATCCTGAGTTGTTTAAAAGCTCCAGGCCAGCTTGAGGCTGAAAATATATGAAACTAATAAAACGTTGCAGGCCTTGATTATGAACTAGGGTGGAAAAAATTCCAATTAAAGCATTTTTCATTATTAAAATTACAAGGCTTTTCTGAAACCTTTTGAATGCCTCAGATGCCCCCAAGGAATTCTTACATGACCTTTCCCCCTCCCTGGCATTTGCTGGTGGAGCTGGGAGCCTGCAGAATTCCTTTTCCTCTGAGAGGGCAGAGCCGGGGTTGAGTTCACCCCTCCTCAGGATGAGACAGGAAAGTGCAGCTGTCTCTGAAAACCTGAGAGTTCCTCAGTGAGCTTTTTCAAAGAGTCCTGAATGGACTTTTTGATGGATATATGGACTTTTTGATGGATATGAATGGATATAATTTAATTATATTCATGTGTCTGGAGATGCCTCAAAGACAAACCCCTCCAAGCCACTCTTCGGGACCCAAACCCAGCGTGGCAGAAAATGCTCCAAGAGCCGAGCACAGCAGGAACCCGCAGCTCCCCGGCCAGGTTTGCTGCAAGAGGGGCTGGTGTTTACTTTTGGGTGAGTTTGTCAACTCCCCGAGCAGTTTCCCAAGCAGAGAGCCCAGGCTGCTCTCCCAGCATCTCATTTTTCACCCTGAGGACAGCCCGTGACAAATGACGTGGAGCATCCCCGGTGACACATTCCAAGGGGCTGATGCTGCTCTTCTGGATTCCTTTTGCTGCCCTCTCCCCCCATTTTTATTTTTTTTTTTTTTTTCATTACATGAAGCTGACAGCTGCAGATTTGCCCTCTGTAGCTCACACAGTTAAAGAGTTCATGTCCACCCCAGCTTGTTTCACTTTGCTGCTGTTCCTCCGCCAGCCCAAATTTCAGCTGCAGTAACACGATCCCTCTTGGCAGAGCCTGAGAGAATCTTTGGCACATTGGAAAGAGGCTTAATGTAAAGTCTACTTTTTTTTTTTCTTCTTCTCTTTTTTTTTTTTTTAATATTTTTTTTTTCCTTAGAGCTTTTTGAAACTCCCCTGGTTGTGCACAGCTCTGGCAGCAGCTGCAGGGCTGCTCACAAACGCTCCAAATGTGAGCTCAAGGATCACAAATGCGTTCTGTGCAGGGAATGTCTTGAGTGCCTGTCCCAAAAAAAATCCTCCAAAAACCCCTCAAGAACGACATGGACCGGGCTGAACGACTTTCTGCAGGCAGAAGGAAAAGCTCCCCGTCCCTGGAGCAGAAGAAGAGCAGTGGCTGGAGGACCACGGTGGGGGTTCTGTGTCTGTTCCCTGTGCTGGCTTTGCTGGCAGTTGTGGAATATCCAGCAGGAGTTCAGGAAATTCAGGTGAGGAGAAGGGATCTGGTCCTCAGATGCTTGGGAGGGGAGTGGGGTGTCAAAGAGAGGCCCAGGTGTGCTCTGGTTAGAGGCTGGGATCTAAATAGATAAATAGATAAGTAGATAAATACCTCATCTAAATGGATAAATATATCTAATGGGTCTATAGATAAGTCAATCTAAAGTAGCTCTAGAGACAAATAGATCTAAACAGACCTAAAGAGATACAAATAGATCAAAATAGATCTAAATAGATAAATATCTAAATAGATAAATGTCTGAATAGCTAAAGGGATCTCAATAGATCTGTAGACAAATAGATCTAAATGGATAAGTATTGAAACAGATAAATGTCTTCATGTCTAATCTAAATAGATAAAAAGATCTCAATAGATCTACAGACCTAATAGGTCTAAATAGATAAATGTCTAACTAGATAAAAGTCTAGATTTCTAACTGGATAAAAGTCTAGCTATCTAATTAGATAAAAGTTTAGCTATCCAGTTAGATAAAAGTCTAGATATCTAACTAAAGTCTAAATATCTAATCTAAATAGACAAATAGATCTCAATGGATCTACAGACAAATAGATATGAATAGATAAGTTTCTAAATGGATAAATCTCTAAATCGCTCTTCCAAATAGATAAATAGCTATAAACAAATCTATATATAACTCAAAATAGAACAATGGATCTATAGATGAAAAAGATAAAAAAGAGAAATGTAGATAATAAGATAATAAAATAAATATAGATGAAAAAGATCTGAATAGGTGAATGCCTGTGAGGGCAGCAAGTCGTGTTCAGGGCTGTCGGAGCCCCTTTGGGCAGAGGAGCCCAGGAGGGATTTTGGGATCAGGGGCTGGGGCTGTGTGTGCAGCCGGGGAGGAAACGGAAAATTCGGAGTCTGCGGAGATCGCCCGGAGCTTTGGCTCTGCGGGGGAATTTCTGCTTTCCCAGCCCGGGCTGATGTGCATGGGCTGGGCTGAGCTGGGCTGGGCTGGGCTGGGCTGAGCTGAGCTGGGCTGAGCTGAGCTGGGCTGGGCTGGGCTGGGCTGGGCTGGGCTGGGCTGAACTGAACTGGGCTGAGCTGGGCTGGGCTGGGCTGGGCTGAGCTGAGCTGGGCTGGGCTGGGCTGGGCTGGGCTGGGCTGGGCTGAACTGAACTGGGCTGAGCTGGGCTGGGCTGGGCTGGGCTGGGCTGAGCTGGGCTGGGCTGAGCTGGGCTGGGTTAGGCTGAGCTGGGCTGAACTGAACTGGGCTGGGCTGAACTGAACTGGGCTGAGCTGGGCTGGGCTGGGCTGGGCTGAGCTGAGCTGGGCTGGGCTGGGCTGGGCTGGGCTGGGCTGAGCTGAGCTGAGCTGAGCTGGGCTGGGCTGGGCTGGGCTGGGCTGGGCTGAGCTGAGCTGGGCTGGGCTGAGCTGAGCTGGGCTGAACCGAGCTGAGCTGGGCTGGGCTGAGCTGGGCTGGGCTGAACCGAGCTGAGCTGAGCTGGGCTGAGCTGGGCTGTGCTGGGCTGTGCTGAGCTGAGCTGAGCTGAGCTGAGCTGGGCTGGGCTGGGCTGGGCTGGGCTGAGCTGAGCTGAGCTGAGCTGAGCTGGGCTGGGCTGGGCTGGGCTGGGCTGGGCTGAGCTGAGCTGAGCTGAGCTGAGCTGAGCTGGGCTGAGCTGGGCTGGGCTGAGCTGGGCTGGGCTGGGCTGTGCTGGGCTGAGCTGAGCTGGGCTGGGCTGAGCTGGGTTTGGCTGGGCTGGGCTGGGCTGGGCTGGGCTGAGCTGGGCTGTGCTGGGCTGAGCTGAGCTGGGCTGAGCTGAGCTGAACTGAGCTGAGCTGAGCTGGGCTGAGCTGGGCTCGGTTTGGATGGGCTGGGCTGAGCTGGGCTGAGCTGAGCTGGGCTGAGCTGAGCTGAGCTAAGCTGAACTGGGCCTACTCAAAAAAAAAAAAAAAAGTTGTTTTCTGAACTAGAAGAAAAATGGCAATTTTTTGAATGCCAACTCGAAACTTGTATTACATTGTAAAAAAACAAAAATCAAAAAAAGCACAAGGGTTTAGAGTTATTTATATAAATGTTGAAATTTTTCACTATTTAAAAATATTTTTTCTCTATGTTTTAAATTTTTTTCTACATTTTAATATATTTTCATTAGATTTTAATATTTTTCACTAGATTTTAACATTTTTCACTCTTTTTTAATTTTTAATATAAACATGTCAGCGCTTGTGTTGGTCAAGGCCTCTATCATGTCTACCTGTTCATAAACTGGAGGCAAAAATTTCCTTTTTTATGCAGGGAAAATGGCACTGGCAGAGTAAAATCAGAGGTAAAACCCCCTGGGGGTGAGGGGAGAACCAGCGACCCACAGCCCTTGTGCCCAGGGAGGAAGGGGCAAAGCCTTGAACCCAAAAATGGGACCCCAGCCCTGCCAAAATCTGCGGGGTTGGCTCCCAGCTGTGCCCCAGGGATGTCCCAGCGTGGTCCTCACCAGGCTGGTGAGGAAAATCTGCAGGAAAATCTGAAATTGTCCTTGGAGGGGAGGAAGATGCTGAGCTTGGCTTGGGAGGGAGGGAGGGAGAAAATCCGAAATTGTCCTTGGAGGGGAGGAAGATGCTGAGCTTGGCTTGGGAGGGAGGGAGAAAATCTGAAATTGTCCTTGGAGGGGAGGAAGATGCTGAGCTTGGCTTGGGAGGGAGGGAGGGAGAAAATCCGAAATTGTCCTTAGAGAGGAGGAAGATGCTGAGCTTGGCTCGGGAGGGAGGGAGGTGGGGCTGGCAGCAGGAGAAGTTTTCCAGCCTTTCGAGCCGTGGAAAGGTTCTTGTGCTTCTTCAGGCAGGGCCCGGAGCTGTCCCCTCTTGTCTGCTCTGCTGACACAAGGGATGTGGGGTTTGGCTCTCAGGGCAGCATTTCTTCCACCAGGAAGCTGCAGACAGCTCCTGCTGCCTCTGGAATGTGCTGAGGGGCTGGGCAAGGCTCTTCTGTACCGTGGTCACTGGTCCTGGCTCTTGGCCAGCGCCTTGGTGCCCAATTTTCAGTGTCTTAGCCCCCCCAAAAAAGGGGAGACAGAGCTGGAAAACTTCCCCAAAACCCACGCTGGGTCCCATTCATTTCCCTCCAGGTTCTAAAGGCTTTTCCAGCTGGAGCCAGACGTGTCACACAAAATCCCACGTCTTTTGCTGTTCCATGCTCTAAAGGCGCTCCAGGCTTTCCAGGGCTTCTGTTTGCTTTGAGGGCATTTCAGAGCTCCCTGCACAAAGGGTTGCCTGTTTTAGTCATTTCCCCAGATTGACATCTGGGGAGTGACGGCGAAGAGAGGAGGAAATGAGAACTTTCCAGGCAGAGCTGCAGCACTTGCTGCAGCCAGGAGCCTCCTGAGGGCTCATTTCTGCTCTCCAAGAAGGAGAGGGCTGCTCTGGGATCTTTCGGGATGGTGCAGGGCCGGTCTCATCTCTTGGATGCCCCTCAGGCAGAGGCAGAGCCCCCAGGTGTCCTGTTCCAGGTTTTTATTCTGCACTCTGATGCCTTGGGCTGGCTCCCTAGAACAGAGGCTTTAAGAGAATAAAGTGGGGATTTATTAAAGGCCTTCAGTAGGTGCACCTTGGGCAGTGAAAAAGGGTTTTCAGAAACCTCTGGGTTTCCAGCCCAGCATGGATGATGGTCACGAGTTTTCCACACAATTAAAAGTCTGGTCCGTTTACGTATCAGGGTTAATCCTCCAATTACAACTTCAGGTGATAAAGTCATTTACCCTGGTTCTCCCCCACAATTTAATATTTTTTTTTTTTTTTTACTTTTCGGGGCCTGAGGCTGTGGAGTGTCCTTGGATCTCAGGCCTAGAGGAATTGTTTTGTCTGACAAAAAGTGAAAACACTGACTAACACTTTGTTCTGGACTTCAGAGCTGTGCACCAATGCAGTACAGCACTGGAGATAGATAGGCTAAACAAATATAAAGGCTAAATATAAAAGCTAAAATCTTAAGGCATCAGCTATCCTGGAGTGTCTCCCATCTCCTCCCAGTGTCGCTGTTGAGGGAGGACGGGAATGAAAATGAAAAAAGTTCAGAAGGCAAAGAAGAAGAGAACTTTATTAGAAAGTCCATGGCTCCTTTATAGAGAACATCATGAGGACCAGTTCCATCGGCCCTGGAGTGAAAACATCTCACACCATTGGTGCCCTGTGAATAGCACACGGAGGCAGAACACACCCATAAACAATTTGAACAGAAGGAGAGACAATAAATGCTTACATTCCTCTCGGACTTTTTCCCAGGCTTAGCCTGGTAGAAATCTCTCTTTTTCTCTCTGAACTGAGAAGATGCCCATGCCAGCTCCTGTTTTGTCTTTAAGGAAGATGTGCCAGGCTCAGCTCCTCCCGGGCCCGCGGCGCGCAGCAGGCGGTACACCATCACCCCCGGCCGCCTCAAGTGGGACCACTTCAACCTCACCTACAAGTAAGGCCTGGAACCAGCCCCAAAAGTGATCCTGGGGCCTGGATCCTCCTGCTGTATCCACCGCCTTTGGATCATGCCCCTGTGGCTTTTGGCAGGGCGGGGAGAGCTGCTGAAGCCACTCCAGAACAGGAATGTTTTGATAAATGCTGCACCTCTCGCTGGAGTGGAACTGTTCAGGGCACAGTCAGGGCTCCCCACGGCAGGGAGCTCCCTCAGAAGGTCCTGGCTGAGGATTAATTCTGTTTATCCTGGTGGTTTTTTTAAGAGTTCTGTATGAACCTCAGTCAGCACTGAGGGAAGTCACAGGGCAATCACTGGTAAATTTAAGTTTACCCTTCCAGATTTCCACTGTTGAAAGGTGATCTCAGGATTTCTGGGATTTCAGGGCTCTTAGTGAGGCAGAATGAACCCCTCGTAGGGGGAGTAGTTGAGCACTTGAGTCAAGCCCCAAACTTTTGAATATTGTTCCAGAAGGCAATGGGAGTATTCCCAAATTTTTGAAGCTCTCCATTAAAAAAATAATGCAAGAATTTTTCAAAGCTGAGCTCTCCCTTGGCTCTCCCTTCAGCAAAAGGGAGTTTGCTGATGTTGTGCTGCTTAGTGAGGGATTTTAGCAATCTCTCTCCCTTTCTCTTTGGGAAAAGGCTGCTGAGAAATCAGCAATAAAAAGCCCTTGCTGACAATGGATCCACCGTGGGTGTCAGATCTTACTGCAATACATCTTTCATCATTCTATTTCTCTAAAAAATATCATTTATTTAGAAAACCATCTTTAAAACTTATTTCTAATTCCATTTCTCTCCTAACGTTATCTATCTTATTCCGTAACATTTCCAAATCAACAGAAAAGCTAAAACCTGATGGATCAGAGGGACATTTCCTGTGTGTCCCTGCAGGATCCTCTCCTTCCCCAGGAACCTCCTGAGCGCCAGGGACACGCGCCGGGGGCTGGCGGCCGCGTTCCGCATGTGGAGCGAGGTGTCCCCGTTCAGCTTCAGGGAGGTCCCACGGCACCTCCCCAGCGACCTCAAAATCGGTGAGTGCCCCCCGTGGGCTCCTGCACTGGGCCAGGGAGCTGTGGGCTGTGGTAATTCCAGCAATTCCAGCGTGTTAATGCAGGAGCTGGGAGGCAGGAGAGCCCTCCCGTGCTCAGCAGGGCCTCTTGGATAAGGTTTGGGATGTCCTTTGCCTTTAGCCAGGCAAAGAAGAACTACTTTTGTCTGCTCAAGGAAATGTTAATGTCACATTTAACACTCCCTGTGAAGCTGGGAAGCTTCAGGCATTTGCCAAGAATGAGCCCTCAAGTTCTGCTGCTGGGATGGGATCCCACAGGTGGGGAAAACCACAGGAGAATAAGAATCCACAGGTGAGGAAAGCCATGGGAGAATAAGAGTAAGAATTAACATGTGGGGAAAGCCAAGAGAGAATAAGAGTAAGAATTCACAGGTGGGGAAAGCCACAGGAGAATAAGAGTAAGAATTCACAGGTGGGGAAGGCCATGGGAGAAAAAGAATCCACAGATTCTTACTCCACAGCTGGGGAAAGTGAATGCTGGGAGGTGGAGTGACACAGCCAGGGTCACACGGGGCAGGTGAGGGATTCTGGTTGTTGGTGGGTTCAGTCTCCCTTTTGCTGATCCCTTTGGGGCAGTCACTGCTCCATCCCTTCCCTCCTCACCTCCACGGCTGTTCCTGAATTTCCTGGGGCCTAGAACAGTTCAGTGCTGAGGCGTTTTCTGCTCAAGCCCAGACCTCAATTCTTCCTGGGATTTCTGAGTGTGAAGCACAGATTCCTGGGGCCAATGGCCCAGCCAGCAGATTCACCCTCATTTCACACCATGTTCCCCTCGTGATGAGGCTCCCAGGGGTCTGTCCTGTCACCTGTGGGAGCTCCAGGTGCCCTTCCAGGGATTCAGGATTCACTGTGATCCTGCTGCAGCTCTGACTCCAAGGCATCTGCTTATTTACGTTCAAAATAACAATTTTGGAACAATCCAGGGGTTATCAGCTCTGTCCAGCTTCTCTCTCAAAAAGATAATTTCCACCTGGAAAGAGGAGCTCAGCATTCCCTGCTGGAAAACAAATTCATTTGTATCCTTTGGGAGCAGCTCTACATGCAGGGTCAGCACGTGGCTGAGCGTTGCCATCAGTGCTGATAATTGCTTTGCATTTATCTTTCCTTTTGTGGCCCTGGAAGCTGGAAAACACCTGGGATCCCATCAGAGACCTTCCCAGTGACCCAGGGGTTTCCTGGGCAGGCTGATCCTGCTGGGTAACCCTCAAGCTGCTGCTTTTTCCACAGGTTTCTACTCCATCAACCACACGGACTGCCTGGAGTCTCTGAGCCACCACTGCTTCGATGGCACCACGGGGGAACTGGCCCACGCCTTCTTCCCACCCCACGGGGAAATCCACTTTGATGACCACGAGTATTGGATCCTGGGCAACACCAGGTTCAGCTGGAAGAAAGGTTAACACAGGGAGCACGTGGAATGCTTGGGATTCAGATTTTAGTCTGGGAAAGTGACAACAGAAACAGTTGGGGTTTTACTGTGGGCTTGGAAGTTGTTGTTCCTCTGCCCTGAGCCAGAACTGTGTGGTGGCAGGGCCACTTCTTGCTGGAATTACTGGAATTATTGGAATTATTGGATAGTTCAGACACATCCTTCAGTTAAAATCCATGAGCTGTATGCTGCCAAGAGGCTTGAGTTTGACTCCAGGCCGTGGAGGTCAAACAAGAGCCTCTTCCAGACTGAAATCTTCCCAAGCCCATTCCTTCAGCTGAGGGCTGTGGGAGCAAAGTGAGCAGGAGGATGAGGAGGGTCAGTGTTGCACTGGGACAAGCAGTGCTGGTCCAGAGCAGCTCTCCTGGAGCCTGGCACTGCTCTGGGGCCTGCTGCTGGGAATTAGAAGCACGTGGAAGTAATTGGCTGGATTTGGGCCCAAGCAGCTACAGGGAAGATGAACCTGGGGCAGCATTGCCCGTTCTAGGGCTGACATTGATGCCTTGTGAAGGCTGCCCTAGAACAGAGTTTAGACAGAGTTAAAATAAGGTAGGGATTTATTAAAAGGATCTCCTCTATGGATCCACCTTGGGCCTGGCCAGGGCTGCAGCCAAGATGAACCAAAATGGTCCCAAAATGCACAAATGCTCCCGGGGGCTCTCACTTTTATCAGCTCTGCTCCATTTGCACCTTGCAGTTGATTGTCCCATTCCAGCTTTAGCCCATGCACTCCCATCCTGCTTGTTTTTCTCTCTCCAGCCCACGCTGTTTGTGCTGTTGGGCCTGAGGTTTGGATCATTTGTCCTTGGTGCCCAGCTGGAGCAGGAATTGTTTTGTCTCCCTGCTCTGTGCAGAGAGCTCAGCATCCCCTCATGTGAAGCCCAGACCCACACACCAAAGCACCACAAAATCTGGAAAATAAAAAAGCTAAAACCCGAGGCGTCAAAATCTTTCCCCTGGTGTGACCCTAGGCAGAGCTGTGTGACAAAGCAGAGCTGTGCAGCACCGCACTGCACAATCCCAGCTTGGTTTCCTTTCCCCCAGGAGTGTGGCTGACTGACCTGGTCCACGTGGCAGCCCACGAGATCGGACACGCCCTGGGCCTCATGCACTCGCTGAACCCCAACGCCCTCATGCACATCAACGCCACCCTGACGGGCAAGAAGAGCATCTCCCAGGATGAGGTGTGGGGAATCCACAGGCTCTACGGTGAGAGAGGGGCTCAGTCTCTGCGGGGCTGACGCTGTGGAGCAATCGTGGTGTCACAGCCCACCTCGTGCTGCTGCTCTACAGCGTTCCCCATCCCAGCTCCACCTTGTTCACAAGCCCTATGAGGAATGTTTGAAGGAGCTGGGGTTGTTTAGCTTGGAGAAGAGGAGGTTCAGAGGTGACCTCATTGCCCTCTACAACTCCCTGAAGGGAGGTGCAGACAGGTGGGGTTGGTCTCTTCCACCGGGCAGCACTGACAGAACAAGAGGACACAGCCTCAGGCTGCATCAGGGGAGGTACAGGTTGGATATTAGGAAAAATTTTTTCACTGAAAGAATAATAAAGCACTGGAATTGTCTTCCCAGGGAGGTGGTGGAGTCACCATCTCTGGATGTGTTTAAAAAAAGACTGGACATGGCACTTGGTGCTACAGTCTGGTTGAGGTGTGAGGGCATAGGTTGGACTCGATGATCTTAGAGGTCTCTTCCAACCTCATGATTCTGTGATTCTGTGATTCTGTGTTCCTTCTGACATTTCACCTAAATTTGGTTGTTCAGTCTCCTCCATCCCCTCTAACTCATCTCCTCCTGTTCCAGGCTGTAAGGACAGGTTATTTATGTGCCCCTCGTGGGCCAAAAAAGGCTTCTGTGAGAAGCGCAGGAAGCTGATGAAGAAGCACTGCCCGTCCACCTGTGACTTCTGCTACGGTACCCAGGGGCTTCTCTGGGATTTGGGCTGGGGGCTGCAGAGGGAGGAGGTAAAAGTGAGGCTGGGATAGGCAGGATCCTCATTTCCCACCAGGGATCAGTGACACCAGTGATCCAGCTCCAAGCAGCACAACAGAGATGGTGTTTTGTATCTCTGAGTCCTGATGCAGGCCAGGAGTGAGGAATAATTCCACATTTATGGAGCGGAACATTAAACTGTCCTGCTCCTCTCTGCTTTAGCTGAGCCAGGGAATAGCAAAGCAGAGAGAGGGGCTGCAGAGGGATGGGGCAGAAACAAGACAAAAACATCTCCAGCACAGCTGGACTGGAGCTGCTCCCCAGAACAGGACAGAAAGGTGATTAATCACAGGATGTTAATCACCTTCTCCAGCCTCAGCTTATGGATCCAAGTAAGGAACTGATGCAGGGCAAGTTGCTGCAGCTGTGGAATTGAGTTCAGATAAAAACTGCTGTCCTTAGGAGATCCTGGATAAGCAGTGCCTCCTTCTTCAGCACAGGGGTTTTTTTGGGTTTTTTTTGTTTTTTTTTTTTTGGGTCACATTAATGAAAGATGCAATTAGATAATTACAAACCCAGATATTCCATGGCTTTTCACACACTGGACTGTTCCCATCCTCTTCCATAGCTGCGAAAGGGACAAGTTGATTTTTATCACACCACGGAATTTTTATCTTTGCACATCAGTCATCTTATTTGTCTATCCAAGAATTGCTCAGGATGAGGAGGCACTTTTAAATTAATACTTTTAAGGCTCCTTAAATGATGATTTTGTGAAAGGGTTTTGGGGTGGCTAAAGCTCCTTAACTGCTGGCATTTCCTTCTGTGCCTGGACAGAATTCCCATTTCCAACGGTGCCCCCCACTCTGCCCCCACCAAGGACCAAAACCAAGACAGTTTCTGAGGGCAGGAACGTCACCTTCCGCTGCGGGCAGAAGATCATCCATAAAAAAGGCAAAGTCTAGTAAGTGCTCTGTCCTTACCCAGGCCTTAGGAAACTTCACATGCCAAAATCCATCAGGAAGAATGACAAAAACGGGGTAAAGAAGAATGGAGTTCATCATCTGGAGCTCAAAAAGGATAAAATCCAATTTTATATATAGCACAAAGCTAATTCCTACTCTCAAGTCGAATTCCCTGGCTTGAATATTTATATTCTTTATATTCTGCAAAATATTTATTAAAATTTTCTATTTTTATTTTATACATGATATTTATATCTTTAAATTTAAAAATAATTTTATATTTTTATACTTTTACTTTTAAATATAAATATTTATATTCTTTTTAAATTATAAATTATATATTCTGCAAAAAACCCCGTAAAATTTAAATTTACCCTTTCAAGTTTTAATTAGTTGGTTGTTACTGAAGTAAGAACAGGTTCTGGATGTACCCAAAATTTAGGATGGCTCAAATCCATGAGTTGGTTTAGACTTGAGGACCCAAATTCCCATCAACTTTCAGAGATTCAAACTCCAAAATAACTCATGATTATGCCCTGTTAATCCTGATTATCCACCTGAAATAAAGAGTAAAACTCAACCGTGTTTTGGTAAAGTCTCTGCTCTACACTTATTCAGCAAAATTTATTAGTAGAAATAACTAATATTTAGTTTAACTTCCACTTTTTTTCTCCTGACAGCTGGTATAAAGATAAGGAACTTCTGGAATATTCCTATCCAGGTTATTTAGCCCTAAATGAAGACCACATGAGCATCATTGCAAATGCAATTAATGAAGGAACTTACACTTGCATAGTGAAGAAAAAAGAAAGGATCCTGACTACTTATTCCTGGAGAATCAGACTGAAGCACTGACCCAGCCCTGGATTCGGTTCCTGCTCCTGGTTCCAGTTTTTCCTTTGGCATTTTAGGTTTAATTTCCAGTAGTGCAACTGAATTCTCCAGCAGCTGCTTCGGTACCTTGGGCAAAAGAGATTCTGGGACTGGTTACTGGAATGTCAAACTTCCAGATTTGTTTTAAAGATAAAGAATTTATCAACTATTTGCTGTACAGAGAATTAAAAACTTTTTTTTTTTTTGTAAGAAAAGTGTCAGATGGAGCTGTGTGGGGCACTGCTGCAAACCAGGAGCAGACTCTGCCCCAGCCCCTGGGACAGGGGGATGGCAGGAAGAGGACAAGTTTAACATTCCCTGAGTGTTTTCCTGCCATTTATTTACATCCTGGTGCACTGCAAATCGAAGAAATTACAATGCTAAGCCTTAGCATTACTTTTCTTTCACTTGTCAGGAGGATGAGGATCACACAAACCCTGTTTTGCTCCTCACTTGTCCATTCCAACACGTCCAGTTCAAGGAGCCACAGAACAGCTCTTCCCCTCAAGTGGTTTCCTGTGGTTTGAGGATTTTCCTCTTATCCCAAGAGGAATTTATTGCTCACAGCTGGTCCTTGAGGGGTCTGAGCTGCTCAGGGTTTGGTTCTTGAAGGGTCTGAGCTGCTCAGAGCTGGTCCTTGAGGGATCTGAGCTGCCCAGTTTGGTCCTTGAAGGGTCTGAGCTGCTCAGGTTGGTAATTAAGGGGTCTGCACTGCTCACTTTGGTAATTAAGGGATCTGAGCTGCTCAGTTTGGTAATTAAGGGATCTGCACTGCTCAGTTTGGTGATTAAGGGGTCTGAGCTCTCAGTTTGGTCCTTGAGGGGTCTGAGCCTTGAGTCCTGTGGGAGATGAGGTGATTGCCTCCCTCAGGATGAGGTGAAAGTGCCACATCCAGCTGGAGAAGAGCTCAGGAGTGGCTGGCAAAGCTGGGAAGGGAACAATTCTGTGTCACAGCCAAACTATGCAGTGGGGTCATGCTTCAATCCCTCACAGCTTCCCTGCTTTTCACTGGGTTCCTGGGGAAGCTTCTGGAATCAGGAATGTTCAGCTGTTTCTCCTTCAGGGCTGAGGGGAACAGGGAGTTTTGTCTTCCTGCACAGGAAAACAACCAGACTGCTTTCCCAACTCACCACAACTGCAGCACATCCACATTCCAGCCCCACGGCCTTTCCCCAGGAAAACTCTCCAAAATGGACTGGAAGTGATAAAATGTTTAGGATTGGAGTTAATCCCTTACTGGCCTGGTGCCCAGCTGTGGTTGCAGGAAAATGTGGTGTTTTCCAGATCTCCCTGTTCCCAAAACAAAGTGACAGCTTCACAAATCAGGGGCTCCAGAGGATGAGATTCCAGCATGATTCCTCCTCTCCTCTTTCCCCAGAAAGGACTGGAATGTGGCCTTGCACAACCACTAAAGCTGAATTCTTCTCTGGATGGAAAAAGGGCATATATTAAAAAAAAAAAAACTTCCACAAGAAATAAAGTTTCAAGTCTCCATATTAAATCTTTTTGATTTATAAAACAATAGAGTAATTTTGCACCACTGTAAATACATTTACAGAACAAACAAAAAAAAAAAATCTGGTCAGGGAGTATCAAACCCAGCCCAGCTCTCTCCAAGGTAACAGGATACAAACCTCAGAATTGCCATTGTTCTTTTTGCTCTAAATATATTCAGACACAAATTTACTTACTTTAAATAAAAAATAAACTCTCTTTACTGTCACCAACATCCCACTTTGCTGCATGTGAAGCAATGAAATCCTTCACACTATTAAACAATTGAAAATGTATTTTAATTCTACAAATTTACAAGGAAAAAAAAGAAACAAAACAAAAACAAAACAAACTCAAAAAAAAAAAAAAAACAAACAAAAAAAACCAAACAACAACAAAAAAAAAAACCAAAACAAACCACCCCTAAAAATAAACCAGAAACTGTTCCAGGACTGTTATTTCAAGTTGTCCTTTGTCACAGTTTGTGATGATCCTGGGGTTTTCAGGTTAACTCCAGTCCTCTAATGGAATGCAGCAGATAAACTCCACATTGATTTATAAAACAAGAGCCTTGGAATCTGTGATAATTTTTGAGTTTTTTTCACAGGGAAAAACATCTGGTGCCCCTGACACAGAACAGAACTGGGGCCCTCAAATCCACTCACATGAATGGTGCTGTGATTTTTTTTTTTTTTTTTTTTTTTTTGCTTTTTGGGGTTTTTCTTTCCCCCCTCCTTTTTCATGTTGAGTTCAAAACTTGAGGCTGAAGCCAGGTCCTGCAGCAGATGCTCCTTGATTTGTGGTGGTCAGATGGAAACCTGTGTCCTTCAGGTCATCATCACCCTGTGAAAACCAAGCACAGGGCACTGGTCAGGGGCTGGGCAGCTGCATTTACCCCTCCAAAAATCTAAACAACAAAAATAAAGCATCTCAAGATGAGAAATAAATGTTTGGTTTAGTGGCATCACAGTTAAGGTTCATGCTGAGTTATTCATAATCCTTAAATATTATTATTTCAAAATTTGCCATTGCTAAAAGCCATTTGAGTGTTCCTAGTTCCTGTAGCCACTTTTGACTGCATGAGAAAGATTAAAGAAATGGGTGTGAGTAAGTGTAAACTTCACTCATTGAGCATCTAATCCAACACACATCCTCCATGGCAGTGTTTACACCCCAAAAAAATCAACTTTTTGTATTATTTAAACTGCAAATTGGGCACAATACAGTACAGTGCCATTTCAGCCATGCTGAAACATGGAACTGGTAATAAGAATTTTCTAGAATTAGGGGCCTAACATGCCATACTTATGGGGTCAGCACAATTCCCATGGACAGATAGAACAGATATCCCCACAGAGAGAAGCCAGCCTGGCCTTTTAGGAATTCTCCAAGCCTGGAAAAAAACATCTGTTTCTATCCCCAAGATCTGTATCATTTACCTGGCTCTGGATTTATTTCAAACCCAAATTTAACAGCTTAGTTTAAAACAGTGAATATTTTCAAAGGAGAAACTGCTCTGCACTGGGATAAACCAGACATTTCTTTCTGACTGTGCCTTGAAATGATCCTGGGAGCAGAGCAGTAACTGGCACTGACTCTGGGAAGGAAAGCTGGACTTTCCCTGGCCTTTGGGAAGGAAATCTGGACTTTTCCTGCCAGTCCAGGTGAATCTCAGGATCCCAGCCCCAGGTGAGGCTCTGGAGCTGTGCCACACTCAGAATCCAGGTTGGAAAAGACCTTTGAGATCATCAAGTCCAACCTAATGGCCCCAACACCTCCTCATCAACTAAACCCTGGCACTGAGTGCATGTCCAGGCTTTGTTAAACCCCTCCAGGGACGGTGACTCCACTCCCTGGGCAGACAATTCCAGTGCCCACCTCAGCAGCTCTGGCCTTTGGGAAGGAAAACTGGACCCTCCCTGGCCTTTGGGAAGGAAAGCTGGACCCTCCCTGGCCTTTGGGAAGGAAAACTGGACCTTCCCTGGCCTTTGGGAAGGAAAACTGGACCCTCCCTGGCCTTTGGGAAGGAAAGCTGGACCCTCCCTGGCCTTTGGGAAGGAAAGCTGGACCCTCCCTGGCCTTTGGGAAGGAAAACTGGACCTTCCCTGGCCTTTGGGAAGGAAAACTGGACGTTCCCTGGTAGTCCAGGTGAATCTCAGCATCCCAAGCAAAGCCCAGCCCCAGCTGAGGCCCTGGAGCTGTGCCACATCCACCAGCACGGATTTTGGGAAGGAAAGCTGGACTCTTCCTACCAGTGCAGGTGAATTTCAGGATCCCAACAAAAGCTCAGGGCAGGCTCTGCCCCGTGCCATGCTCACCAGCATTGACTTTGGGAAGGAAAGCTGGACTCTCCCTGGGCTTTGGAAAGGAAAGTTGCACTGCTCCAGGGCAGGCTCTGCCCCGTGCCACACTCACCAACCCTGACTTTGGGAAGGAAGGCTGGACTTTCCCTGTGGTCAGGGTCTCAAGCAAAGCCCAGCCCAGGGCAGGCTCTGCTTTGTGCCACACTCACCAGCACTGATTTTGGGAAGGAAGGCTGGACTCTCCCTCCCTCAGGATCCCAAGCAAAGCCCAGCCCAGGGCAGGCTCTGGAGCTGTGCCACACTCACCAGCACTGATTTTGGGAAGGAAAGCTGGACTCTCCCTCCCACAGGATCCCAGTCAAAGCCCAGCCCAGGGCAGGCTCTGCCCCATGCCACACTCACCAGCACTGATTTTGGGAAGGAAAGCTGGACTCTCCCTCCCTCAGGATCCCAAGCAAAGCCCAGCCCAGGGCAGGCTCTGGAGCTGTGCCACACTCACCAGCACTGATTTTGGGAAGGAAAGCTGGACTCTCCCTCCCTCAGGATCCCAAGCAAAGCCCAGCCCAGGGCAGGCTCTGGAGCTGTGCCACACTCACCAGCTGGCTGTAGCCCAGCCCTCCCTCGGGGGGCCGGGGGCTGGTGCCCCTCTTGACCCTCTGCTGCTCACTCTTGGCTGGCCAGGTGGGGAACATGGAGGGGTCGATGGGCAGCGGGGTCTCTCGGAAGTACTCGTGCTTCAGCCCGTCCTCGGCCGTGATGCGCCGCGCCGGGTAGTACGTCAGGAAGCTGCCAAGGGGCACGGAAAAAAGGGAGATTTTAGCCCCCCAAAAATTGTCAGCTGTTCAGGAATGAGGTTGAGGGTTCTGTGATGTTCAACAGAATTGTGGCACTGGGTATTGGGGATGGTTCTATTACTGGTGTTGGGTGTAATTCAATTACTTTGGTGTAATTCCATTAGTTGTAATTCTGTGAGTGGGTATTGGGTACAATTCTATTCATTGGTTTTAATTCTATTTATGGTATTGGGTATAATTCTATTCCTTTGGTATCATTTTATTACTGGGTATTGGTTATAATTCTATTAATTTGGTACATTTTATTACTGGACATTGGGTATTAATTTGGTGTAACTTTATTACTGGACATTGGGTATAATTCTATTAATTTGGTATGATTTTATTACTGACATTGGATATAATTCTATTTATTTGGTCTAATTTTATTAATGGACATTGGGTATAATTCTATTAATTTGGTATAGTTTTATTACTGACATTGGATACAATTCTATTACTTTGGTATCATTTTATTATTGGACATTTGGTATAACTTATTAGTTTGGTATATTTTTATTATTGGGTATAATTCTATTGATTTGGTATAATTTTATTACTGGGTATTGGGTATAATTCTATTCCTTTGGTATCATTTTGTTACTGGACATTGGATATAATTCTATTAATAGGGTATAATTCTATTAATTTGCTTTCATTCTATTGCTAGTACTGGATATAATTTTATTACTGGGTATTAGGTATATTTCTATGACTGGGTATTGGGTATAATTCTATTAATTGGGTATCATGTATAATTCTATCAATTTTGTATATTCTATGACTGGGTATTAGGTGCAATTATTTAATTGGGTAGAATTCTGTTAACGATTGCTGCCACATTATCTAACAGAGCTGATTTTTAGGGCAGGATCCTCCATGAACCCATAATTTATGGGACAGCAGCTGGAACTACACATCCAAGCAGCTTCTGCAGGGATCTCCTCCCAGAGTTGTAAACCACTGGATATCTCAGACCCTTGGATAGCCAGATAAAAGCTCCAAAGGGATCCAGGGTAATTCCATTAGAATATTTTACAGTTTTTGCTATTTCAAGAGAGATTTTAGACATTCTATTAACACACCAAGTACTCCTGTAACACAGTTTAACTGCACAGCCTGGGCTTGATATTATAAACCTTTCACAACACAGAAAATTGTTTTCCTGCCAACAGATTCCCAAGGATCCCCTGGAATTTGGCACCCACTTGTTCATCAGGTCAAAGCCCTGGTCAGAGAGCAGAGCCCCGAATCTCTTGCGCAGGTTGTTGTAGGGATATTCTGTGAAGGTCATTTTCTTCACT